>NW_027507788.1:6984242-7241742 GCF_037356315.1 Lithobates pipiens
AAGGGGTTAAACAGACACTCGCCTGCCCCAGGATTAAATTTCCTCCCCCCATAAACCATTGGCCGGGACCCGCTGATTAGCATGTGCTGGAGTGAATGGTAGCACAGCTGGGATTGGCACGTGCCACCTACCCAGAAAGGCCTGGATCACGTACATGATCGGGCACAGTGGGGCTGCAGTATACTATATCTACAGGAGGAGGGCGCCAAGTGGTTAAAGTATAACTAAAAGGCAAACTTTTTTTTTTTTTTTATAGTTTTAGATACATTTGAGTTGTCCCCAGAAATGTAATAAAGGGGACATTTTCCAATGGG
Organism: Lithobates pipiens; assembly: GCF_037356315.1. Lineage (NCBI taxonomy): Eukaryota > Metazoa > Chordata > Amphibia > Anura > Ranidae > Lithobates > Lithobates pipiens. Next base: position 6,984,557 of record NW_027507788.1, read on the forward strand.
GAGACACTAGTTCTGGTGACCTGGGGGGTCCCCAAGGAATTCACATAATTTTATAGGGTTCCCCCCCCACTTCCTGTTTGGATATAGGACAGGAAGTGAAAGAAAATCTCCCAAATGGGACAAAATATTTTGCCTATAGTTCTACTTTAAACTAAAAGTTCTTTTATCAGCTTCTGTTCTACTGCAATGGACCGGCTTCCTGGAGAATGAGAACCTCGCTACAATGTTGCAAAATGATTTGCCACGCCTGCAACATTCTGCTACTGGAAGATTTTTCTTCTTTAAAAGACTGTAGAATCCTGAAAGTAACTCAGTAAAAAAAAAAAAAAAAGCCAGCGTTTTGGGTTTTGAACGGGCGTCTGGTTATTTGGGCATGTATACCTTTTGTGCCCCCCCCCCCCCCCAGCGATCTCCCAACGCTGGGGGCCACAAAAGAGAATATATATATATATATATATATATATATATATATATATACACACACACACATACATATACTGGCTGCCTTGGAGGGGACGGGGCAAGTGCCGTACATACAGGAGCATTTCCTGTTTACAAGGCGGTCTCTGTAGTAGGAAGTCCGTCTCCTGCACTACCAGTGGACGACTGTTCTGTCTATTAACCACTTGCTTACTGGGCACTTAAACCCCCCTCCTGCCCAGACCAATTTTCAGCTTTCAGTGCTAATGCACTTTGAATGACAATTACGCGGTCACACAACACTGTACCCAAATGAAATTTTTATCATTTTTTTCCCACAAATAGAGCTTTCTTTTGGTGGTATTTAATTACAGCTGGGAGTTTTATTTTTTGCTAAACAAAAAAAAATCATGTTTAGTTTGTTATAAAATTTTGCAAACAGGTCATTTTTCTCCTTCATTGAAGTGCGCTGATGAGGCGGCACTGATAGGCATAGTTAAGGCGGCACTAATAGGCACAGATAAGGCGGCACTGATAGGTACCACTGATAGATGGGACTGATGGGCACTGCTGGGCGGCACTGATATGTGGCACTGGGGTGCAGCACCTTTGTTGAGGCAGATTGTGGGCACTGCTGGGTGGCACTGACAGGGGGGGGGGACACATTTTTTATTTATGTGGCAAAGCAGGGGGCAGGTGGGAACTGGCAGGGCTGGCCGTGATCGGCTTTTTTTTTTCTCCTCGCGCTGTTAGCGCGAGGAGCAATAATAGCCGATTACCGGCTCCATTATATCACATGATCAGCTGACAGCTGATCACGTGATAAGGGGTCGGGGATCGACCACTTGCACGGATCGGTGATCAGGCGAGTCTCGTAGACTCACCGATCACAGAGCGCGCCCCTCAGGGGGCGCGCAGGCCGCTCGTGCATGGGACGACGTCAATAGACGTAGTCCCGGCAAAGGAGATCCGCGCTGTAGCAGTCATTCGGCTATAGCGCGGGTCTTAAGTGGTTAAAGGGAGGCGGGACTTTAGAGACCACCGAGAAAACAGGAGTTTTTCCTGTATGTAATCTTTTGGCACTTGTCCCGCCTCCCCCCCCCCCCCCCCCCCAATGATGCAGATGGATGGGCATCACTCAGGCTACAGTGATGGCAAGGGGAGAGGCGGGGGTGCGCCGCACTCCTGGCGAGGCGGGGGGGGGGGGGGGGGGGGGTGTGTGTGCTGTGCTGCAATCACACCACTTGGGAAGCTGCATATGAGCACTGACCCTTATTTTGCTTCAATGTTCTTTATTTAAAATGCATTTTTATTTTTTTCTCCTGAAACTTCCCTCTTAGTGAAGATGTGTGTTATATGCGGATAAAATTTGGTATATCCAAATAACACACCCAAGATCATCTCTTTACACAGCCACAAAGGTAAGAGAATTATTGTTGGGCCGTGTATTTAGACACCCCTGTTTTGACAGACAGACAGACATCTCCGTCACTATGAGATTGTTTTTTCTGTCTAAACCTGGTTGGATCCTGCTGCGCTCTTATTGCCTCCTCCTGTTTATGTCCCCCCCATTGCATTTTGGGATTTTGCAAAAAAAAAAAAAAAAAAAACTTTATCAATGCAACAAGGACACAAAATTATATAAAGAAACTTTATTTTTCAAAACATCCCTAAAACTCTCCTCAGTGTCGTCTACAGAGCGCTCCTCCTCTGCCGGCCAATTCTCAGCGATGTAACTGGCGATTCCCCATTGGCTACATCCCATCATTAGTGCCAGGCCCAGGAGGAACTCTAGAAGGAAAAAAAAATAAAAAATTCAATGTATAAAGTAAACTTCACTTTTATCCCAGGTCTGTCCTGTATGTTTTTGTATCCATATCACTGAAAGCCGAACTCCGTGTTACATTGACAACATTATGTTGGTGGGAACATGCCAATACAATAGTGGAAGCACCAACTACCAAATTGAAAAAAAAAAAAAAAAAATTTTTTTTTTTAGATTTTTTGACGGTGCAAACTTTAGCAAAGTGCATAAGAGCAGCAGCTCTCTCTTTGGTCTCCCCCTCCTCATTGGCTAAGACACAGCAGCCATTGTCAATCACAGCCAGTGAGAGGAGGAGGGGAGGGCAGCAGTGGCCACGTTCTGTGCGTCTTATAGAGAGCAGAACAGAGGTGGCTCAGGAGTGAGCGCACACACAAGCAACCCCAGGGCAAGCAGCTTGCTCTGGGAACACTCAGCAGGGGGGGGGGGGGGGGCGACCCAGAAAAAGAGGGCACATCCGAGTATCACCAAGACACCAACCTGCAGTGCGATTACTGTAAAGCCTTCTTCACCGAGGAGACGATCTCCTGGGGGTCAGGAAACTTCAGTTTTCGGGGTGGACCTTTCTTAATCCCCGTCCAGATTTCCACTCCTGTCACAGGAAAAAAAAAAAAAGAAAGACGATCAACATTCCGAGCAGAGAAAAAAAATAAATACAATATCTCTTTATATAGGAAGCCACGAGGAGCACGGCCCCGATCAATAGTCCGATCTCTTCTCAGATCTGTGATGTTTGTAGCATCAACTCCCATCTCAATAACTGACACTTTAATGATTAATCACTTGCCGACCTCGCTACAGAGTCACTGTCCAGTTCTGGAAAGGCCTCCATTAACGTCCTTTAGACAAAGCCGATCAAGGGTAGAGAGCCAATCACAGCGGCCCTTTACTATGTGATCAGCTGTGACCAATCACAGCAGACCCCGTGTAGACAAACGGTGGTTATTGGCATTTCCTTTCCCTTACAAGGATCATCAGCACTCAGCCCAGCAGCGGCGAGAGGGGGGGGGGGGGGGGGGGGGGATTATTTTGCAAAATGTTAAAACCAAACAAACGCAAGTTTCCGCGACAAGTGGAATGATGGGAGATGTAGTTCTCAATAGAAGATGCAGTAGCCGGCTTCTGGGAATGGGAAGGACGCGTGCTGGCTCTGAACTCAAACATCCATATCAGAACCCAACCAAGACCCAACCCCTAACCAAGACCCAAGACCCAACCCCTAACCAAGACCCAACCCCTAACCAAGACCCAACCCCTAACCAAGACCCAACCCCTAACCAAGACCCAACCCCTAACCAAGACCCAACCCCTAACCAAGACCCAACCCTAACCAAGACCCAAACGCAGCGGACTGTTGGGTGGGATGCTGAGGAGCCAAGTCATTGAAATAGGTGAAGATCCACTTTAAGGCACACTCTATGCCACCCCCCGCCCACACATAGGTGTTATGTACCCGGAAAGGAGGTTGATAACTGGAATACCGAGCGCTTGGCATGGAATTAAAATTAGGACTCACCCTCGGCACCCCCATGGTGCAGCGTCACCTCGAAGCTTCCTCTTCGTGGTTTGGCCGGGTTCTCCTCAATGCAAATCTCTGGAAAATCAGACAGAATGGCGTTCTTCAGCTCTTCCGCAGCTCGCCCGTACACTCGTCAGCTGGTGCTGAGGACAAAGAAAACAAGTCAAAAAATAAAATAAAATAAAAGATAATTAGAGCACAAGAGGTCGGCCAGTTACAGTGCACACAATTTGATGGTGTAACCGGGAAATAAAAAAAAAATCCAAAATCACTTGTTTCCCCATAGGGATCAATGGAAACTCTGCTAACTCGTCCCGGTGACTGCCGGTGTATGCAGTGCTGTATGTGGCCAGAGGTGCAGGGGGCGCCAGAGAAACTTGGTAACCGAGTGTCTCCGGTGCCCCCCCCCCCCCACCCGAATCTCTGGTAAAATAAAACACATCTGGAGTTTATTAAAAGTCAGCAGCTACAAAATGTCAAACCGCCGATTTTTAACAGACACTCACCCCCAGCAAAGCAGCCGCCCAAAGCCCCGCGTTCTCTCCCCCCCCCTCCTCTTCGCAGCGCCAACACTGAGCGCAGGTGCCCGGCTGTGACAACTTTCGGCTTCACAGCCGGGGGGCGCGCACTGCGCATGGGTGAGCCACGCTGTGCTCGGTCAATGGCAAGGCAACGTTCTGCTACATGTCCAAGAACACTGCCGGGAGAGAAGAGGAGGAGGGGGGGGGGGGGAAGAGGGGGGGCACCTAGGAGGAAGTGGGACAGGAAGTCCCCCACTCAAAACCAGGTACCCAGCCCCTCAAAAAAATAAAAAATATGACATGGCAAATGTGACATGTAGGGGGGGGGGGGGGTGAGGAGTGCTTAAAGTGGAAGTTACACGTTTGGGTGGAACGCCACTTGTTCGTCTTGCAAAACGCTCGTTAACCGCATTACTCGCAATCCAAGGGGTGTGTGTTAGATATAGATATAGTTTTTTTATTATAGAGTTCAATTAGCCAGGGAAAATATTTTGGAAAAAAAGAAAGGAAGAAGAATGAAGAAGAAGGAAAAGGAAGAAGAAGGAGAAGGAAAAGGAAGAAGAAGGAGAAGGAAAAGGAAGAAGAAGGAGAAGGAAAAGGAAGAAGAAGGAGAAGGAAAAGGAAGAAGAAGGAGAAGGAAAAGGAAGAAGAAGGAGAAGGAAAAGGGAAGAAGAAGGAGAAGGAAAAGGAAGAATAAGGAGAAGGAAAAGGAAAAGGAAGAAGAAGGAGGAGGAAAAGGAAAAGGAAGGAGGAGGAAGGAAGAAGAGGGAGGGGAGAAGAAGAAGGAAGAAGAAGAAGAGAAGGAAGAAGAAGGAAGAAGAAGGAAGAAGAAGGAAGAAGGAAGAAGAAGGAGGAGAAGGAAGAAGAAGGAAGAAGAAGGAGGAGGAAGAGAAGGAAGAAGGAGGAGAAGGAAGAAGAAGGAAGAGAGGGGAGAAGGAAGAAGAAGGAAGAAGAAGGAGGAGAAGGAAGAAGAAGGAAGAAGAAGGAGGAGAAGGAAGAAGAAGGAAGAAGAAGGAGGAGAAGGAAGAAGGAAGAAGAAGAAGAAGAAGGAGGAGAAGGAAGAAGAAGAAGAAGAAGAAGGAGGAGAAGGGAAGAAGAAGAAGGAGGAGAAGGAAGAAGAAGAAGAAGAAGAAGGAGGAGAAGGAAGAAGAAGAAGAAGAAGGAGGAGAAGGAAGAAGAAGAAGAAGAAGAAGGAGGAGAAGGAAGAAGAAGAAGAAGAAGAAGGAGGAGAAGGAAGAAGAAGAAGAAGAAGAAGGAGGGAGAAGGAAGAAGAAGAAGAAGAAGGAGGAGAAGGAAGAAGAAGAAGAAGAAGAAGAAGGAGGAGAAGGAAGAAGAAGAAGAAGAAGAAGGAGGGAGAAGGAAGAAGAAGAAGAAGAAGAAGGAGGAGAAGGAAGAAGAAGAAAGAAGAAGAGGAGAGAAGGAAGAAGAAGAAGAAGAAGGAGGAGAAGGAAGAAGAAGAAGAAGGAGGAGAAGGAAGAAGAAGAAGGAGGAGAAGGAAGAAGAAGAAGAAGGAGGAGAAGGAAGAAGAAGAAGAAGGAGGAGAAGGAAGAAGAAGGAAGAAGGAGGAGAGGAAGAAGAAGAAGAGGAAGGAAGAAGAAGAAGAAGGAGGAGAAGGAAGAAGAAGAAGAAGGAGGAGAAGGAAGAAGAGAAGAAGGAGGAGAAGGAAGAAGAAGAAGAAGGAGGAGAAGGAAGAAGAAGAGAAGGAGGAGAAGGAAGAAGAAGAAGAAGGAGGAGAAGGAAGAAGAAGAAGAAGGAGGAGAAGGAAGAAGAAGAAGAAGGAGGAGAAGGAAGAAGAAGAAGAAGGAGGAGAAGGAAGAAGAAGAAGAAGGAGGAGAAGGAAGAAGAAGAAGGAGAAGGAAGAAGAAGTAGGAGGAGAAGGAAGAAGAAGAAGGAGGAGGAGAAGGAAGAAGAAGAAGGAGGAGGAGAAGAGAAGAAGAAGGAGGAGGAGAGGAAGAAGAAGAAGGAGGAGGAGAAGGAAGAAGAAGAAGGAGGAGGAGAAGGAAGAAGAAGAAGGAGGAGGAGAAGGAAGAAGAAGAAGGAGGAGGAGAAGGAAGAAGAAGAAGGAGGAGGAGAAGGAAGAAGAAGAAGGAGGAGGAGAAGGAAGAAGAAGAAGGAGGAGAAGGAAGAAGAAGGAGGAGGAGAAGGAAGAAGAAGGAGGAGGAGAAGGAAGAAGAAGGAGGAGGAGAAGAAGAAGAAGAAGGAGGGAAGAAGAAGGAGGAAGGAAGAGGAAGAAGAAGAAGGAGGAGAAGGAAGAAAGAAGAATTTTCCACAAAAGTGTCATTGTAATAGGTTAGGAAAAGGAAGGAGAAGGAGAAGGAAAAGGAAGAAGAAGGAAAGGAAGGAGAAGGAAAAGGAAGGAGAAGGAAAAGGAAGGAGAAGGAGGAGAAGGAAGAAGAAGGAGGAGAAGGAGGAAGAAGGAGGAGAAGGAAGAAGAAGGAGGAGAAGGAAGGAGGAGAAGGAAGAAAGAAGGAGGAAGGAGGAGGAGAAGGAAGGAAGGAGGAGGAGAAGGAGGAAGAAGGAGGAGAAGGAGGAAGAAGGAGGAGAAGGAAGAAGAAGGAGGAGGAAGGAAGAAGAAGGAGGAGAAGAAGGAGGAGAAGGAAGAAGAAGGAAGAAGGAGGAGGAGAAAGGAAGAAGGAGGAGGAGAAGGAGGAAGAAGGAGGAGAAGGAAGAAGAAGGAGGAAGGAGGAGGAGAAGGAAGAAGGAGGAGGAGAAGGAGGAAGAAGGAGGAGAAGGAAGAAGAAGGAGGAGAAGGAAGGAGGAGAAGGAGGAGGAGAAGGAAGAAGAAGGAGGAGAAGGAAGAAGAAGAAGGAGGAGAGAGAGAGAAGAAGGAGGAGAAGGAAGAAGAAGAAGGAGGAGAAGGAAGAAGAAGAAGGAGGAGAAGGAAGAAGAAGAAGGAGGGAGAAGGAAGAAGAAGGAGGAGAAGGAAGAAGAAGAAGGAGGAGAAGGAAGAAGAAGAAGGAGGAGAAGGAAGAAGAAGAAGGAGGAGAAGGAAGAAGAAGAAGGAGGAGAAGGAAGAAGAAGAAGGAGGAGAAGGAAGAAGAAGAAGGAGGAGAAGGAAGAAGAAGAAGGAGGAGAAGGAGAAGAAGAAGGAGGAGGAGAAGGAAGAAGAAGAAGGAGGAGGAGAAGGAAGAAGGAAGAAGGAGGAGGAGAAGGAAGAAGAAGAAGAGGAGGGAGAAGGAAGAAGAAGAAGGAGGAGGAGAAGGAAGAAGAAGAAGGAGGAGGAGAAGGAAGAAGAAGAAGGAGGAGGAGAAGGAAGAAGGAAGGAGGAGGAGAAGGAAGAAGAAGGAGGAGAAGGAAGAAGAAGAAGGAGGAGGAGAAGGAAGAAGAAGGAGGAGGAGGAAGGAAGAAGAAGGAGGAGGAGAAGGAAAGAAGAAGGAGGGAGGAGAAGGAAGAAGAAGAAGGAGGAGGAGAAGAAAGAAGAAGGAGGAGGAGAAGGAAGAAGAAGGAGGAGAAGGAAGAAGAAGGAGGAGGAGAAGGAAGAAGGAGGAGAAGGAAGAAGAAGGAGGAGAAGGAAGAAGAAGGAGGAGAAGGAAGAAGAAGGAGGAGAAGGAAGAAGAAGGAGGAGAAGGAAGAAGAAGGAGGAGAAGGAAGAAAGAAGAATTTTTCCACAAAATTGTCATTGTAATAGGTTATTTCTCCCACGTAATGTGTATTCCATAAATGACACCCCCAAAAAAATCTGCTCCTCCTCCTGAGTATTACAATACCACATGTGTGGGACTTTTTCACAGCCTGGCCACATAGAGAGGCCCAACATGCTGACGACAGGTGGCACTGATGACAGATGGCACTAATATGTGGCACTGACAACAGGTGGCACTTGGGGAGGATGGCACTTTTTTTTATTTTTTTTTACACTTACGGCGCTGCAGCGGTTCACCTCTCCCCTCTCACACGCTGTCTGTGTGAGGAGGGAGAGCGGCGCTGAGAGATGATCTCATATGTTTACATATGAGATCATCTCTCATTGGGATAGGCCGATCGCGCTGTAAACGGCCGCTGTGATTGGCCGTTTTAGAGCGATCTGCGTTTGCCTGTCTCCGGGGGACACGGCAAACACAAACTTCCCCGATGCGCGCCCGCGGCGGTGCGCTTTGCGGAAGTAAACACCAGGATGTCCCGGGACGGCCTCCTGGACGAGAGCGCCTGCTCTATAGCCGTCATTTGGCTATAAGGGCGGGTGGGAAGCGGTTAAAAGATATACATAATTTGTTTTATTAACCACTTCCCGACCGGCGCACACCGATGTACGTCGGCAGAACGGCACGGGGCAGGCAAACGGGCGTACCTGTACGTCAATTTAAATTTGCTGCCCTGCCATCGGGAGCGCACGAAAAATGTTCGATGTGTCCAGCATAATGTTGCAGTCACACAAAAAAAAAAAAGTCGCCGCCATTACTAGTAAAGTGTGGGGGGGGGGGGGGGGGGGAATAAAAAAAAAAAGGGAAGGACGCCAATTTTGTTTGGGAGCCACGTCGCACGACCGCGCAATTGTCAGCGACGCAGCGCCGAATCGCAAAAAAAGTACCTCCGGTCTTTGGCCAACCAAATGGTCCGGGGCTGAAAGTGGTTAATAATTTTATATATATATTAGAATGTACTTGTATGGGTGGGGGATGGGTGGGGTGTCGCTCCCATAGACAGTGGCGGTGGTTGGGGGTCTCACCAGTGCTCTATGACGATCCTGTCCCTCTCGGGGCTCCGCTCTTCTCCTTCTCTCTCTTCTCCTTCTCTCTCTTCTCCATCTTCTTCTCTCCCTCCTCGTCCGCCGCCGCCTCTCTCTTCCTCTTCTTCCCACCGCGTGTCGCCATCTCTCCGCACTCCTCTAATGCGCGCTCCCCACGTGCGCGTCCACGCCGCTTTTTTTCCCGCCTTAATTGCTCTACGTTCTGTCTCTGTCTAGTCTAGCGCATTGGTTACGCCACGTGACCACAGAGAGAGAGAGAGAGGAAAGAGGGAGCGCGCCCGCCCTCTGGTGGTGGTGAGAAGGAGAGCGCGCTCCCTCTGGTGGTGGGAGGGAGGCACTGCACCTTGTGCTCATCTTTAGCATTATGATCATTGGCAACCTTCAAAAAAAAAAAAAATACCAAAAATAGTGTATTATTTATTATGGAAAAAAAAAAAAAAAAAAGGAAGCCGGGCGTATATGGAGTTTCACAACTTAAACAATAAACCTTTTTCTGACATTTGTTGGTTTCAAGTTAAAATCATTTTTTATTTTTATTTTTTTTGCCAGAAAATTACTTAGAACCCCCAAACATTATATATATATATATAGATATATCTATATATCTATATCTATATATCTATCTATCTATCTATCTATCTATCTATCTATCTATCTATCTATCTATCTATCTCTATCTATATATATATATATATATATATATATTTTTTTTTTAGTAAACACCCTAAAGAATAAAATGGTGGTTGTTACAATATTTGAAATATTTTACGTCACATTATATTTGTGCAGCGGTCTTTCAAACGCAATTTTTTTGGAAAAAATTTACTTAAAGCGGGAGTCCACCGGGACTCCGCGTTTTTTTTTTTTTTTTTTAAAAGCCAGCAGCTACAAATACTGCAGCTGCTGACTTTTAAAATAGTGACACTTACCTGCCCAGCGCGCCCGCGATGTCGGCACCCGAAGCCGATCGCTCGCTCGGCTGCCGGGTCCCGCCGCCATCTTGGGTATGGGAATCAGGAAGTGGAGCCTTTCGGCTTCATTTCCCGGTTCCCTACTGCGCATGCGCGAGCCGCCGCGGCGCAATCCGGACGGTCCCCGCTGCCTCTGGGAGCTGTGTGTTTCCCAGCAGGCAGCGGGGCACTTGCTGAAGGGGGCGGGCGCTTGCGGAACGGGGGCGTAACGTACGCTCGTTCCGCAGAGAGCTAGCCCGGAAGTGGGTGCAGTTACCTGGATTATCCAGGTAACTGCACCCCCCTCCCCCCTGAAAGGTGCCGATTGTGGCGCCGGAGGGGGGGGGGGATTCCGATGAGCGGAGGTCCATTTTAGGGTGGACCTCCGCTTTAAATAAAAAAAAAACTAAAAAAACTAACCAGTAAAGTTAGCCCCCCCCCCCTTTTTTTTTTGTATATTGTGAAAGATTTTATGTCACGAGAATCGGGATCTTTTCATTCGAAGCAAAAAAAAAAATTGTGATTCCCTTTTTGGCCAGAATCGTGCAGCTCTAGTACACAGAATATTTATACTTTTTTTAACCACTTCAGCCCCGGAAGGTTTTACCCCCCCCTCCCCCCTCCCCAAACGCGCGCCTTACTGACCAGGCCATTTTTTTACGATACGGCACTGCAACATTTTAACTGCCAATTGCGCTGTTGTGCGACGCTGTACATAAATAAAATTGACGTCTTTTTTTCCTCCCACAAATAAAACTTTCTTTTGGTGGTGTTTGATCGCCTCTGCAGTTTTTATTTTTGCGCTATAAACAAAAAACACTGACAGGTTTGAAAAAAATATATATTTATTTTTACTTTTTGCTATAATACATATCCAAAAATAAATACATATATATATATATATAAAATAAAACTATTCAGTTCAGTTATTCAGCATAAAATGAAATTCCTCAGTTTAGGTCGATATGTATTCTGCTACATATTATGTATTATGCCCATCACAGCCATCTGTCAGTGCCCATCACATCCGCCTGTCAGTGCCGCCTATCAGTGCCCATCACATCCGCCTGTCAGTGCCGCCTATCAGTGCCCATCACATCCGCCTGTCAGTGCCACCTATCAGTGCCCATCACAGCCACCTGTCAGTGCCACCTATCAGTGCCCATCACAGCCACCTGTCAGTGCCGCCTATCAGTGCCCATCACAGCCACCTGTCAGTGCCACCTATCAGTGCCCATCACAGCCACCTGTCAGTGCCGCCTATCAGTGCCCATCACAGCCACCTGTCAGTGCCGCCTATCAGTGCCCATCAAAGCCACCTGTCAGTGTCACCTATCAGTGCCCATCACAGCCACCTGTCAGTGCCCCCTATCAGTGCCCATCACAGCCATCTGTCAGTGCCCATCACATCCGCCTGTCAGTGCCGCCTATCAGTGCCTATCACAGCCGCATGTCAGTGCCGCCTATCAGTGCCCATCAAAGCCACCTGTCAGTGTCACCTATCAGTGCCCATCACAGCCACCTGTCAGTGCCGCCTATCAGTGCACATCAAAGCCACCTGTCAGTGTCACCTATCAGTGCCCATCACAGCTGCCTATCAGTGCCCATCACAGCCGCATGTCAGTTCCCATCATAGCCGCATGTCAGTGCCCATCACAGCCACCTGTCAGTGCCGCCTGTCAGTGCCCATCACAGCCGCATGTCAGTGCCCATCACAGCCGCATGTCAGTGCCCATCACAGCCGCATGTGAGTGCCCATCACAGCCGCATGTCAGTGCCCATCACAGCCGCCTATCAGTGCCCATCATAGCCGCATGTCAGTGCCCATCACAACCACATGTCAGTGCCGCCTGACAGCACCCATCACAGCCGCCTGTCAGTGCCCATCACAGCCACCTGTCAGTGCCCATCACAGCCACCTGTCAATTCTGCCTGTCAGTGCCCATCACAGTTGTCTGTCAGTGCCCATCAAAGCCACCTGTCAGTGCCCATCACAGCCACCTGTCAGTGCTGCTTGTCAGTGCCCATCACAGTCGCCTGTCAGTGTCCATCACAGCCACATGTCAGTGCCGCCTGTCAGTGCCCATCACATCCACCTGTCAGTGCTGCCTGTCAGTGCCCATCACAGTCGCCTGTCAGTGCCCATCACAGCCACATGTCAGTGCCCATCACAGCCACCTGTCAGTGCCACCTGACATTGCCCATCACAGCCGTCTGTCAGTGCTGCCTGTCAGTGCCCATCACAGCCGCCTGTTATGCCTATCAGTGCTGCATATCAGTACTGCCTATCAGTGCCCATCAATTCTACATATCAGTGCCAACTCATCAGTGCCCATCAGTGCTCCACCTCATTAGTGCCCGTCACTGAAGGGGAAAACAACATTTTATGACAGAAAGTGAGAACCCACCCCCAAATTTTGTTCTTTTTTAGTTTGTTTAGCAAAAAATAAAAACCCCCCAGAGGTGACCAAATACCACCAAAAGAAATCTCTATTAGTGGGAAGAAAACGCTAAAAGTCTGTTCTGTGTACAGTGTCACATGACCGCGTAATTGTCATTCAAAGTGCGTCAGCGCTGAAAGCTGAAAATTGTCCTGGGCAAGAATGTCCTAAAGTGCCCGGTATGGAGGTGGTTAAAAAAGCGCCTCAAAAATGCCCTTGTCCACCGAAAATGAACGGGGGGCCCTTCCAAAGCACCTTAAAAAGCGACTTTGCGCTTAGGGGCCCGCCCTGCCGCAGTATATATAAAATAATATGCAAAGCAGTTGGAGGGAAGCTTCAGAATGGCAAAAGATGTTTTTTTTTATTACAAATGTTGTGAGCCGACCGCAGTTCCTCTTTAAGCCCAGGTGCTGCATGAGATCGCAGGTGGAGGACTCAGGTGCACCGACCAACCCCCTCCCCCACCTCCGGCCCCTTTTCACACTGAACACAGCCGGCTGCTGGTTGGATTCATTTTGAACTGCACAGAACCCAAAATCCAGGGAATCCGATCCAAAGAGCACCCTTCAGGTATGTTGCTGCACAGCGGCACGATGCGACATGCGGTCCTGTGTGATGTGCTGCAATAAAATGCAGCCTGTCCAGGCAGTGCAAAAAAAAGTAGAGCTGCGATTTTATCTGCACCACAAATGCACGGAACGCGCTACAAACCGCACTCGGAATGCACCGCACACTGCAACCCTATTTTAAGCCAAGCCTAGCAAAATACAAAATGCAGATGCAATATCGAACGCAGCGCAAAACGCATTCAAGCACACTTTCAATTCAATGTGAACGTGCTGTCAAAAATCGCAGTTCTGTGCCGTTTCTGGTGTGGACGGGCGCCTAAGGCCTCATTCAATCCGATGGCATTTTTTTAAAAAAATTTTTAATTTTTATTTTATTTTTTTGCGCTTTTTGGATTTTACAGATTTGCACTGCAGCCCATTTAAAGTGGTTTCCTATAATGGAACGCATTGTGTAGTACAAATCTGCAAAAAGCACAAAAAAAAAAAAAAATGCATAAGTCTGAATCCAGCCGAAAAAGCTCTATGAGAGGCTGAAAGCTGCTGCTGCTTAATAAAATAATAATTAAATAACTAAACGCCCTAAAGCCTGAAACAATTAAATTATTATTAATAATGTATTTTATTTTTGTTCAAGGTTGGATGTTTATTGTTATAATATTATTTTATTTATTTATCATTTTTATTTTATTTTTTATGTATTTTTTGGTCCGAGTTTGGATGTTTATTATAATATTATTAATAATATAATAAACATCCAAGCTCGAACAAAAATACATTATTAATAATAAAAAAAATGAAAATTATTATTAATTATAATGTTATTAATAATACTAATGTATTTATTTTTTTAATGTATTTTTTTGTTTGATTTTGGATGTTTATTATAATATTATTATTATTAATAATAATAATAATAATAATAATAATAATATTATAAAAAAACATCCCAAGCTCGAACAAAAAAATACATTATTAATAATAATTTTTTAAATTTTTTATTAATAAATAATTGTTAATAATAATAATAATAATAATAATAATAATGTGTCTTTTTTATTATTAATGTATTATTATTTAATTTTTATTTATTTTTTTAAGGTTGGAAGTTATTTTTATTTTTTATTTTTTTAACAGTTAACATTTTTATTTAGAAAAAAAGTATAAAAGGTGACATTGACACAGTACATGGAGTTGACAATATAGCTACAGCTAGCATACATTCATTCGGCATATGATAAGAATTATCAATTTAAACATATCAGTATTCATAATCCTGGTAGCAATTACAGTGGGAAGAGGGAGGGGGGGAGGGGAGGGAGAAATGAGGGGGGGGGGGGATGGGGAGGTTTAATTTATTACATATTATTTATTTTACTTATTTGATTTTTAGTTATTTGTGTATTTATTTTAAATTTATTTATTCATATATTATTACCAATGCACAAAAAAAAAAAAAAAAAAATGCGCAAATGGCGCGAGTTTTCTATTAACTTCTATGATAATAAAAACTTGCCAAAAAAACACCCAAATCTGCCCAATTCCAGCGAAAAAAAAAAAAAAATAAAAAAAATAAAATAAAAAAAAATAAAAAAAAAATTAAAAAAAATACTAAAAAAAAAAGCTCCAGAGCTCGTTTGAGTTTTTGTTTTTTATTATTATTTTTTTCTCTCCTCCAGCGTTTTTAAGCTTCGAGCAGATAATCGCTCAGGTGTGAATGCAGCCTTAGTGCAGTGTGCACCCAGGGACTGCCCTAAAAAAAAAAAAAGTGGTTGAGCCACTGTTTTACTGCCCGCTACCTTAAAATATAACAGTGGCCAGACGGGGGGGGGGGGGGGGGACACATATACCACAGGAAAAAAAAAATTGCTGCACCACCATATGCAACCCATTGAAGTGAATGGGGCCACATTGCACCACCTGTGGTTGCGGCGGGCACAGTGGTATGGGAATATTCAGGGTTAGAAGGGGGCGGTGAGGAGGCAACATATTCCCCGCAGAACTCTTATCAGAGGGGTGGGAAGAGCTGCTAAAAAGTGTAACGAGTCCTAAAGATCTGCAGGAGGTGAAGGACGCCTCCAATCATGGAGCAGGTGATGGAGAGGTGAGGATATACACGGCTCCACCCCCCGGCTCCAGCATACAGAGGGAGGAGGGGAGGATCGGCTGGAATACAGTCTGCAGGATCACCAGGTATTTCTTTTTATTTAAAAAAAAATAAAATAAAAATTGCATGTCCTGCAAAGAAAAGCCCCAGACCCCCCCCCCCCCCCCTTTCACATATGAACTGGAAGCTCCAAAACGCTCGCCCAGCCGAATGCCGCGCTTTTCAATCGGCCCCCGTTCACATGTGAGCAATAAGGCCGGATTCACACCTATTGCACTTTTAGTGCTTTTTGCATTTTTTGCGGATTTGCACTGCAGTCCGTTTATCATGGTTTCCTATGGAACACGTTCTGTAGGGCAAATATGCAAAAAGCACTAAAAATGCCCCAGATGTCCCCCCCACCCCCCCCCCCCCACACCCGGTTCACGCTTGTGCGGGCATTTAAATGGGCTGATGTGCATGCGTTTTCCCCCCCAAAAAATCTGTTTTATTTTTTAATTTTATTTTTTGCTAGAAAATTATTTAGAAACCCCCCCCCCTCCCCCAAACATAATAAATAAAAAATATATTAATTATGCATGGGGGGGGGGGGGGGTTCTAAATAATACATTTTACAAAAATAAATATATAAAAAAAAATTAATATTTTTATATATAACATCATTTTTTTTTGGCTGCCTGACTCTCCACCTGACCAAAGCCAACCATACATGGAGGGGACTGTATGGGGGGCCTCTTGCCGAATGAGGGGTCCCCTGGCTTTTAAGGGTGAACACTACTCTTTGGGAGGTGTGTGTGTGGGGGGGGGGGGGCACCATTGGAGTGGTCTTGCTTTGGATTCAAGTCGGTGTTTCCCCAAAACACACAGAAAAACACCCAGACTCCGGGAACTGGGGAGGACCCCGATACAGATTGTATTTGGGGGTCTCTATGCCCAAAACCAGCAATGGCCACTTCAGACTGTGAGACTCCGAGCAGATGGTAAAGCTCCACCCTTTTATAAGTCAGCAGCTATAAAAAGTGTATCTGCTGACTTTTAACCACCTAGAGATCCGCGCTATAGCCAAATGACGGCTACAGTGCGGACCTCCTTTGCCGGGAAGATGTCTATTGACATTGTCCCGTGCACGAGCGGCCTGCACGCCCCCTGAGGGGCGCGCGCGCGCGCTCTGTGATCGGCGAGTCTATGAGACATAGTTAAGGCGGCACTAATAGGCACAGATAAGGTGGCACTGATAGGCACAGATAAGGCAGTACTGATGGGCACAGATAAGGCGGCACTGATGGGCAAAGATGGGCACAGATAAGATGGCACGGATGGGTGGCACAGATGGGTGGCACTAAGGGGCACTGATAGGTACCACTGATAGATGGGACTGATAGGTGGCTCTGATAGGTGGCACTGCTGGGCACTGATGGGCGGCACTGATGGGCACTGGTAGATGACACTGATGGGCATGGATATGTGGCACTGGGGTGCAGCACCGTTGTTGAGGCAGATAGTGGGCACTGATGTGTGTCACTGTGGGCACTGATGTGTGGCACTGTGGGCACTGCTGGGTGGCACTGACGGGGGGCACTTATTTATTCCTGAGGTGGCACTGGCTGGGGGCAGGTGGGCACTGGTAAGCTGGCCGTGATCGGCTCTTTTTTTTTTTCTCCTCGCGCGAAGAGGAAATATAGCCGATTACCGGCTCCGTTGTATCACATGATCAGCTCTCATTGTCAATTTTTTTACTATTTTATTCCTTATTTTCTATTCTATTTAATTCTCTTTGGAAAATCGAAAACTATTCAAATTTCGTCCATTTTTGTTTTATTTTTTATTTTTTTGGTTATTTCGGATTCATTTAAATTCGGTACTATTGTAATTTGAAAATTCGGATACATCCAAATTTCCGAAAAAAACAAAAATTCTTCCGAATCTAAATTCTAAACGAAGTGAACTGCACATGTCTAATGGAGCTGTATTATTTTATTTTGTCCTTCCTTTTTTTTTTTTTTTTTTTAAGACCTGGAGCTCAGCTTTAATATCTCTCTTTATTTTTGTCTTTTAGAAAAAAAAAAAAAAAAGACCTCCCTGAACATCAAATAAAATATGGGTAAGTGTCTTATATAATATATAATTTAATTAAATTAAACATAGATGGGGGAGGTTCATGTGGAATGTTCATTGGATGCTGAGATATAGCAGCTGAAGTTCTGTGCAAATCTAGTCCAGCTTGGCTCTGCCCCTTTACCATTTCCCTATTGGTCCATTAAATTATAATGGGCTTCCTCATTGGCCAGAAAGGGAGACTTTGGCGGTACAAGGCCAGGCTCGGCTTTCTGT
The DNA here is from genome assembly GCF_037356315.1 of Lithobates pipiens. Classification (NCBI taxonomy): domain Eukaryota; kingdom Metazoa; phylum Chordata; class Amphibia; order Anura; family Ranidae; genus Lithobates; species Lithobates pipiens. The sequence goes on from NW_027507788.1 coordinate 7,001,921, forward strand.
GGACTGGAATAGAACTTCAGCTGCCTCTATATATCTGGCTTTTATAAAAAAAAAATTTTCTTAATTGGTTTGATCACATACAGGGATCAGGTTCAACATTTGAAATTTTTTTTATTTTTTACATTTATGACTTAAAAAAATAAACAAACAAAAAAAAAAAAACATTTACATATGTAGCGCACCCCCCACAGAACTCAGGTTGCTAGGAGTAACGGTGGTGTGCAGGTTACCGTAGGCAATATCCCGGACGAGCCCCCCAATGTAGCGCACCCCTTTGGGAGCCGCAGATGAACTGGGATCTTTCACAGGCACTCAGGAGTCATTGGATGAGATACACTTCCTAAAGTGGACCTGTCATCAGAGATATTGTATGACCTCTCACATAGATCACAGTAGTCCCCCCCCCCTGGCAATACCTTCATCTTCTTTCCCCTCCAGAAGTAACAGCGCCATCTTTATTCAGGCATCATCTACTTCCTGGACGGAGCTGCCAACTCAGAGTTGGCACGATCACCTAGATCCTGGTGTCTGTGTAGTTCTCGGCTGTGTTCACAAATGTCTGACACAAGTCAGCCCCTATTGGCAGCTTCTCACATTTGTGACTTGCTGCAAAGTTACAATGTACAGTGTGATCACTGGGGGAGGGGAGCCTGTGTGCCGTTATTGAATGACCTTCGGAGGCCCGGGCACGATGTCGCGTCCAGCCTTGGCAGATGTAAACACCGCCGTTGCCTCGGCTGGGAAGCTGAGATAGTTTGTTTGTTTTTATTTCAGGCTTTCCATCCTAGAGGAGAGATGTGGGGTCCTATTCACCCCCCAGATCTCGCTGTAAAGAGGACCTGTCATGCCATATTCCTACTACAAGGCATGTTTCCATTCCCTGTAATAGCAATAAAAGTGATCAAAAAAATAAAAAGGAGGGGGAAAGCATCAAAAATTTTTTTTTTTTTAAAGTGAAATAAACCAATAAAATAAATAAATGTACAGCACCCCCCGTCCCCTTGTGCTCGCACGGAGAAGAGAACGCATACGTGCGTCACGCCCACGTATGTAAACAGCGTTCAAACCACACATGTGAAGTATCACCACGAACGTTGGAGCGAGAGCAATAATTCTAGCTCAAAACCTCTCACTCTAAACTGGTAACGTGTAACCATTTTTGAAAGCGTCGCCTATGGACTTGTTTAAGTAGTTTAGCGCCATTCCACGAGCGCGCACAATTTTAAAGCGTGACATGTTGGGTATCTATTTACTCAATGTAACATCCTCTTTCACATGGTAAAAAAAAAAAGATCAGGATAACTTGATTGTGTGTGGTGTGGTGTTTTTTTTTTTTTTTTTTTTTTTTTTTCCTCAAAAAAAAAAAAAAAAAAATACACGGTTGAAAAATTGCTGCGCAAATACCATGTGACATAAAAAGTTGCAACGACCACCATTTTTGTTCCCTAGGATATCTTCTAAAAAAAAAAAAAAAAAAATGTATGTGTGTGTATGTGTATGTGTGTGTATGTATATATATATATATATATATATATATATATATATATATATATATATATATATATATGTTGGGGGGGGGGGGTTCTGAATACTTTTCTAGCAAAAAAAATTATGATTTTTACATGTAGGAGAGAATAGCCAGAATAGGCCTGGTATTGAAGTGGTTAAAAAAAAAAGAGTAACACTCACATTTAACATGAACCAGAATGGCATAAACAAAATTATTTCGGCTGCTCTGCAAAATGGCTGCATGAAAACAACCAGTGGCGCGATGACAGTAGTTGCCGCCCTGCGCGTTCCGTCACAACTGACGTCTTCCTGAGGCATGAACGGGGAAAGATGGCAGTTGTGGCAAAACACGTAGGGTGGAGTCTGCTGTGGTGTCATGTCACTGGTGGTTTACATGCAGTCTTTTTGTAAACAGTTGCTAGATGTGAACCAAGTCAAAGAAGTGAATGAGACAAAACATCATTCCTTTAAAATATATCGAGCTTCAGTGAATGCCGTGTTCTTCAAACATGGAGAACATGTGCCCTCCACCATTCTTTGTTTATTCCTGGGACACTTGTTTCCCTTGTGCGACTTTACCTCATGCATGTTGTGCTCATAAAATAGGAGAAACTGGCGCAGTGCTGGACTGTATACAAACTTTATTAAAAAAAAATTAAAAATCGCACTCACATTTGTAGGATGCACTGCCTCCTGTGCACTTGAGCAAGTCGCTATACACATAGGGGGGTGCGTGGTCCCTTACCAGCCATATAGATATTCACAGTTACTTGGCTCTGGACGATGCAGTGTACTTCCTACTGGTTGCGTGATGATGTCGCAAAGCTCCGCCCCACACGTGTTTCGTCACACGACTTTCTCAAGTGATAAAAGGTGGAGATTTTCAGAAAAATTATAATGTGGTGACGTGTCACGAAATGATTTGTGCAACTTGTAACGCTACTTAAAATTGATTGAGACACAATATCTCTGCAGATTTCTTCCAGAGGGCCCCGCCCTTCCTGATCCAACTGCAGAATATTTTGCGAAAATACCCGGACGGAGGACAGATCCTTAAAGTAAGTTTTTAACTGGTTTATTTTAGATAATTTCACTTAAAAAAAATATAAATAAATAAATGCACTTTTTTTTTGGCTTGAATCTATCCTTTGCTTATAAGGGGGTGGCTGAAGAGGGGGGGGGGGTGACACCTGGGTGCCCCTAATGGACGGGCCGCCCCTGGGTGAGACAAGCGTTAATAATGGTAATGTTAAGAGTACAGAAGAGGTGAGTGGCAAGTGTTGGGGTACAGGTGGGGTGAGGTTTAAGTGTTTGGATACAGGCAGGGTCAGGAGGTTTAAGTGTTAGGGTATAGGTGGGGTGAGGGTTAAATGTTGGGGTCAGGGTTAAATGTTGGGGTACATTTGGGTTGATGGTTTAGTGTCGGGGCAGCCTAAAAAAAATAAAGACTATTTTAGCTTTTCCTATATTATTGATGTTTTATTCCTTTATTATATGACCCTCTCCGCCCTGCTCTGGGCCCCTGAGCTCGCCCCCCTCGCCCCCCTCGCCCCGTGTGTACTTCTTTTTGTGGTCAAATGTGAGACGGTCACCATTTTCGTTTAAAAAGAAATCTAGTGCTGACCGTTCCTTCTGATAATGTGAGCTGCCTGGCTTTCAAATACTGATCAGTCCATCTAAACAAATGCTAACTGCTTGGCTTCCATACCAATCAACACTGACGGGGCGCTTACAACGATGTTATGCTTTCATCCATATGCTTTAAACCCTTCCATAAAAAAAAAAAAACACATAAAAAAAAAAAAAAAAAACACTATTATAAGGCCTGTTGCACATGGGCCTGCTGAGCACATTCAGCGTAATTTGTCTTCTAATTGAAGTCCATTTAAAACTCCATCTAAGACTCCCCGTCCACAGGGTGACAACACTGCTGTGTCAGTTCACTGCAGGACAAGCAGCGTGGTCCATGTCTGTCTACATCTACACCCCCATCAAAGCTATTACCTTTTGTACCACCACCCCATCCCTTCAGAATGTAAGCTCTACGAGCCGGGCCCTCCTCTAACTTTTTGTATTGTACTGTAATTGTGTTGCCCCCCCCCCCTTATACATTGTAAAGCGCTGCGTAAACTGTTGGCGCTATATAAATCTTGTATAATAGAAATCGACAGGCCCACGTCCATGTCCCTCGACAGGCCCACGTCCATGTCCCTCGACAGGCCCACGTCCATGTCCCTCGACAGGCCCACGTCCATGTCCCTCGACTGGGCCATGTCCCTCGACTGGGCCATGTCCCTCGACTGGGCCATGTCCCTCGACTGGGCCACGTCCCTCGACTGGGCCACGTCCCTCGACTGGGCCACGTCCCTCGACTGGGCCACGTCCCTCGACTGGGCCACGTCCATGTCCCTCTACTGGGCCACGTCCATGTCCCTCTACTGGGCCACGTCCATGTCCCTCTACTGGGCCACGTCCATGTCCCTCTACTGGGCCACGTCCATGTCCCTCTACTGGGCCACGTCCATGTCCCTCTACTGGGCCACGTCCATGTCACTCTACTGGCCCACGTCCATGTCACTCTACTGGCCCACGTCCATGTCTCTACTGGCCCACGTCCATGTCTCTACTGGCCCACGTCCCTCTACTGGCCCACGTCCCTCGACTGGCCCATGTCCGTGTCACTCTACTGGCCCACGTCCGTGTCACTCTACTGGCCCACGTCCGTGTCACTCTACTGGCCCACGTCCGTGTCACTCTACTGGCCCACGTCCGTGTCACTCTACTGGCCCACGTCCGTGTCACTCTACTGGCCCACGTCCGTGTCACTCTACTGGCCCACGTCCGTGTCACTCTACTGGCCCACGTCCGTGTCACTCTACTGGCCCACGTCCGTGTCACTCTACTGGCCCACGTCCGTGTCACTCTACTGGCCCACGTCCGTGTCACTCTACTGGCCCACGTCCGTGTCACTCTACTGGCCCACGTCCGTGTCACTCTACTGGCCCACGTCCGTGTCCCTGTACTGGCCCACGTCCGTGTCCCTGTACTGGCCCACGTCCGTGTCCCTGTACTGGCCCACGTCCGTGTCCCTGTACTGGCCCACGTCCGTGTCCCTGTACTGGCCCACGTCCGTGTCCCTGTACTGGCCCACGTCCGTGTCCCTGTACTGGCCCACGTCCGTGTCCCTGTACTGGCCCACGTCCGTGTCCCTGTACTGGCCCACGTCCGTGTCCCTGTACTGGCCCACGTCCGTGTCCCTGTACTGGCCCACGTCCGTGTCCCTGTACTGGCCCACGTCCGTGTCCCTGTACTGGCCCACGTCCGTGTCCCTGTACTGGCCCACGTCCCTCGACTGGCCCACGTCCCTCGACTGGCCCACGTCCCTCGACTGGCCCACGTCCCTCGACTGGCCCACGTCCCTCGACTGGCCCACGTCCGTGTCCCTGTACTGGCCCACGTCCGTGTCCCTGTACTGGCCCACGTCCATGTCCCTCGACTGGCCCACGTCCCTCGACTGGCCCACGTCCCTCGACTGGTCCACGTCCATGTCCCTCGACTGGTCCACGTTCCTCGACTGGCCCACGTCCATGTCCCTCTACTGGCCCACGTCCATGTCCCTCTACTGGCCCACGTCCATGTCCCTCTACTGGCCCACGTCCATGTCCCTCTACTGGCCCACGTCCATGTCCCTCTACTGGCCCACGTCCATGTCCCTCTACTGGCCCACGTCCATGTCACTCTACTGGCCCACGTCCCTCGACTGGCCCACGTCCGTGTCACTCGACTGGCCCACATCCACCTACAGGCCCACATCCATCTACAGTACAGAATATAAATAAGAAATATTACTGCGCTAACCCAATAATACGATCCATCTACAGTACAGGTCCATCTAAGACTCCCCGTCCACAGGGTGACAACGCTGCTGTGTTGTGTCAGTTCACTGCAGGGCAAACGGCGTTGTCCCCCTACCACAGGAAGTTGTAAAATATTGGATCTACTGGCAGGATCAACGGGCAATGCATGGAGTACTCAGAAAAACAAAACCTGCAATGTTCTGTATAAATAACTTCTATTTCTATACGCTTTCAGGAACTGATTCAGAACGCAGACGACGCCAAAGCAACTGAAGTCATTTTCGTTTACGATGGAAGACAATACGGGACAGAAACTTTACATTCCAAAGACCTCCATGTCACCCAAGGTAGAACATTCTTCTACTTTCATTTAAAACGAACGGTAAAATTTTTTTTTTTTTTTTTTTTCATTTTGGATAGCGGAAGGGAGGGTTATAACCTCTGTCAGGTTAGTTTTGACATGCGTCCCCATCGGGGGAGATTTCCCTTCACTTCCTGTCCCATACTGTAGCCAAACGGGAAGTGAAAGGATATCTCTTCAAATGAATCCCAGGACTAGTGTGTCCCTACTGGAAAATTTCCCTCCTATTATTGTTCTGATATTAACCCAAAATGTGGGATTTTCTTTAACTCTCAGTGATAACCGTACACAGAACAAATACCCCTAATGGGGCAATAAAAACCCAACGGGAGGTCTAATCTCTCCTGGGAAAAAAAAAAAAAAACAATTACCCGCGCTTCAATCAAAAAAATGAAGCCGCTGTGCAAAACCTAATGTGTGATCAATAATTAAGTGCTACAATGTTGAGTACTTTATGGTTTGTGAGCATTATACATTGTAACACTTTAAAGTGTCACTAGACCCACACCATAAAAAAAAAAAAAAAAACGACCAATAAATGGTGTATTCCATACTGTTCACTTTAGTCACTATGATATTCCATTTCTGTATCTTACAAAAACCTGGTTGATCCTGCTGCCCTCTGTCTGTCTTCCCCCTTCTGTTCATGTTCCCAATGCAGTTGGGGGATTTTGCAGAACGGTGTTGGCAACTCTGCACATGCTCAGTTTTCAGTGAGTTTCTATGCTGAGCTTTTCCTCCCAATCGCATCTGAGCGGCCCATGTGACTATAGAGTCACACATGTGGGCGTGGTATATGACAGCCCAATCCCTCCCCCCCTTCTCCTCCTCCTCCTCCTCCTCCTCCTCCATGCCCACTAACCAGCTAAACACAATGGGGACGGGGTATTTCCATATTTATATGTAGATTGATGGAGGCTTCACCGCCCTCCCTCTTATTCTAAGGCATGGGCTGGAGGGGCGTGGCAGGCAGAAATCCGCCCACATCATGTTATTGCCACAAACTATTATTTTTATGACAGTTTAAAACAGTTGATTGGTATTATTTATTTTTATTCTGTATTCCAAGGGCCTATTTAATATTTTTTATTTTATTTATTTTTTTACATTTTTTTTTATTTTTTTTAACATGTGACCAGCAGCAGAGGACTAGAAGCTCCTCCTGCTTGTGTTTTCCTGCAGGCAGGCTGGAAGAGAGCCGGGTCATGTGACAGCTGGATATTGATTGGGGGGGGGGAAATACTTGGATGCTTTTTTTTAAAAATTTTTTTTTTTTAATTAAAATAATTACAGTGCCGTCATCCACATACAGAAATAGAAGGGACAATGTAAATTTAAACTGTGTGTGTGTTTAGTATCACCGCCATTAACCACTTGCCGACCAGCCACCATTATACGACGGCAGGTTGGCTGGTTCCTTCAAATCGCTGTACTGGTACGTCGGCTCCTTCTTTTTTTTAAGAGCCATAGCAAGCGCTGCACGGCGGGGGAGCCGATGGCCGGGATGTCCGACAGCGATCGCGTGCACGAGAGCCAGAGTGCTCTCGTGGCACAAATCCCCGTTCTGACGGGGGAGGAGAGAATGATCTGCTGTTCCTAGTAATTAGGAACAGCGATTTCTCGCCTCCCCCCCCCCCACAGATAGAAACACACATGAGGGAACACATTTAACCCCTTTATCACCCCCTAGTGTTAACCCCTTCGCTACCAGTGACATTTACACATTAATCAATGCATTTTTATAGCACTGATCACTGTATAAATGTCAATGGTCCTTAAAAAAAAAAAAAGCGTTGAAGGTGTCCAATCTGTCCGCTGCAATGTTGGACAAGGAGCTGTAGATGGAAATGGATCTGTACTGTAGATGGACATGGACCTATAAATGGGCGTGGACATGCATCTACAGTACAGGTCCATGTTCATCTACAGGCAGGGGCGGACTGACCATTGGGCCACTCGGGCACTGCCCAAGGGCCCCATGCCACTAGGGGGCCCCATCAGGGTTGCCAGCCTCAGTAAAACCAGGGACAGTATGTAAAATAGTTTTTTTTTGTTTTTTACATCTGTCTCTGAAATGTCCCTTACCGACATGCTTTTGGTCTAAAAATCCCAAGATTATAGCTGCCCCACCTTTCCAGTACCTTCTCAGCCAATAGAAACATGTCTGTGTATACTGTGTGTTTGTGTATACTGTGTGGCCCCATAATCTCTGATTTCCTGGGGGCCCCCTAATCTCCTATTGCCCGCGGGCCCCATGAGTTGTCAGTCCGCCGCTGTCTACAGGTCCATGTCCATGTCCATGTCTATGTCCATCTACAGGTCCATGTCTGTGTCCATCTACAGGTCCATGTCTGTGTCCATCTACAGGTCCATGTCTGTGTCCATCTACAGGTCCATGTCTGTGTCCATCTACAGGTCCATGTCTGTGTCCATCTACAGGTCCATGTCTGTGTCCATCTACAGGTCCATGTCTGTGTCCATCTACAGGTCCATGTCTGTGTCCATCTACAGGTCCATGTCTGTGTCCATCTACAGGTCCATGTCTGTGTCCATCTACAGGTCTGTGTCCATCTACAGGTCCATGTCTGTGTCCATCTACAGGTCTGTGTCCATCTACAGGTCTGTGTCCATCTACAGGTCCAGGTCTGTGTCCATCTACAGGTCCAGGTCTGTGTCCATCTACAGGTCCATGTCTGTGTCCATCTACAGGTCCATGTCTGTGTCCATCTACAGGTCCATGTCTGTGTCCATCTACAGGTCCATGTCTGTGTCCATCTACAGGTCCATGTCTGTGTCCATCTACAGGTCCATGTCTGTGTCCATCTACAGGTCCATGTCTGTGTCCATCTACAGGTCCATGTCTGTGTCCATCTACAGGTCCATGTCTGTGTCCATCTACAGGTCCATGTCTGTGTCCATCTACAGGTCCATGTCTGTGTCCATCTACAGGTCCATGTCTGTGTCCATCTACAGGTCCATGTCTGTGTCCATCTACAGGTCCATGTCTGTGTCCATCTACAGGTCCATGTCTGTGTCCATCTACAGGTCCATGTCCATCTACAGGTCCATGTCTGTGTCCATCTACAGGTCTATCCCCTATTTGGTAGACGCTATAACTTTTGCGCAAACCAATCAATATACACTTATTGCAATATATTTTTTTTTTTTTTTTTTTTTTTTTATTTGTACCAAAAGTATGTAGACTACATATTGGCCTAATCTGATGAAGAAAATGGTTTTGAAATTTTTTTGGGGGGATTTTTATTATAGCAAAAAGTATAGGGTTTTTTTTTTTTTTTTTTTTTTTTTTAAATTGTCGCTCTTTTTTTTTTTGTTTATAGTGCAAAAAATAAACGCAGGAGGTGATCAAATACCACCAAAAGAAAGCTCTATTTGTGGGGAAAAAAAGGAGGTCAATTTTTTGTTTTGGGTACAGCATCACACGACCACGCAATTGGCAGTTAAAGCGACACAGTGGCGCATCGCAACAAATGGCCCGGTCATTCAGGCAGCAAATCCTTCCGGGGCTGAAGTGGTTAATAAGAAAGAAAATACATTTCTCCACGCTTTAAAAGAAACTACGTAGAAAAAAAAAAAAATACTAACCTTACACCCAGTTCTTCCCATACAATCTACAGAAGAGTGATGTTCAGATCCTTCTTGTGAGATCCTGGGAGTGAAGAGGATCCATTCCTAAGTATCAAGAGAAGGCAATGCTGGAGCAACTTCACAAGATTTGAGAGACTCGGCATTCCCGGGATCTCACCACAGGATACTGACGTTATTCTCCCTCTAGACGCCATGAGCAGAAACTGGGTGGAACGTTTGCATGTTTTTTAATCCTCCAGTTTTTTAAATTTTATTTAAAAATTAGATTGCAACATTTTGGCATGAGGAACAAGAGGTAAAAGGGGGGGGGGGGGGGTTACTAAAACTGGAGCACTTAGAATCTGGTGTAGCTTCTTGAATTAAGCATTGACAATAAAACCTAGAAGCTGATTTCTCTGCAGAGCTGCAACAGATTTTGCACTCTCAAGTTTTAGTAAACCCCCCACCAAAATTGTCAGATGATTCCTCTATTGCCTTGTATTCTTTTTCATGTAATGTTTTCTTCCCTCAGGCCCGGCTCTTCTGGCCTACAACAACGAGATCTTTACCGATCAAGACTGGGATGGGATCCAGAAACCCGGAAACAGCATCAAGCGCAAAGACCCCGACACCGTTGGAAGATTTGGACTCGGGTTCAACTCGGTCTATCACATTACAGGTCAGCCTGAAGTCCCATACACACGATCAGACTTTTTGACAACAAACATGCAAATTAGCTGTTTTGGAGCAACATCCGACCGTGTGTACGCTCCATCGGACAAACTTTTTTGGTTTTCATCTGACTTTTGTTGGCTGTGCGAACGGACAAACTTACTGGCAACAAAAGTCCGATGGAGCAAAGTCTGATCGTGTGTACAGAAAACCATAGGACTTTTGTACAAACTACAAACAGGCATGCTCAGAACCAATGCAAAAGATCAGACAACAATACAGAAGTTGACCAAAGGTGGCGGTAAAGAGCAGAAAAACCACGTGATTTGGTGAAAGTTGGCTGAAAAAGTCCTGCTGTGTGTATGCAATACAAGTTCACGGCCGACGCCCTTTGTACAAAAATCCAAGGGAAAGTTTGTACAAAGTCCTATCGTGTGTATGAGGCTTGAGGGTCATTTTGGCCTCAGAGTCCTTATTTTATGTGCGAACATTTAGGAAATATTTCATAGATTGTTCTCCAAAGTTCACGTGCAGGCATGTTGGTATGAATTCATGGACACCTTTGCACATTTCTTCGTAACCCAAAATATTAAGGTAGAGTTCACAGTCACTCACATTACCTACCTTTCTTCAAAGTCTACAGCATAGTCGCCTTATACCAGAGGATATTCTTCTGTCCTTTTTGTCCTTGCGTCCTTTTTGTCCTTGCGTCCTTTTTGTCCTTGCGTCCTTTTTGTCCTTGCGTCCTTTTTGTCCTTGCGTCCTTTTTGTCCTTGCGTCCTTTTTGTCCTTGCGTCCTTTTTGTCCTTGCGTCCTTTTTGTCCTTGCGTCCTTTTTGTCCTTGCGTCCTTTTTGTCCTTGCGTCCTTTTTGTCCTTTCTTTCGTTTTCTTTCCTTCCATTCCTTTTCCCCTTTCCTCTTTCCCCTTTCCCCTTTCCTCTTTCCCCTTTCCCCTTTCCCCTTTCCCCTTTCCCCTTTCCCCTTTCCCCTTTCCCCTTTCCCCTTTCCCCTTTCCTCTTTCCCCTTTCCTCTTTCCCCTTTCCTCTCCTCCTTCCTTTCCTTCCTTCATGCGGTGAATGCAGCTTACAGCAGTGGCGCCCCCTCATGGGGGAAGCACATGATGCACTACATTCACAATGTTTTTTTATATCTTCAAGGCTGAGTGACTTAACATTGAAGACCAAGGACTTCTACTTTCAAAAGAAGAGATACCAGACATTTTCCGAAACTGTAAAACTATGTAGTTTGGAGGTTGATTTCAATAAAAAAAGCCACACCTCCATCGCATTTTTTATTATTTTACAGCAAACCGAAACACTTAGTTCTCCACCTACCACTTCTCCTACTCCTTTGGCGCAATTTACCCCAAATTGGGTGACACCTTGGAGACCTTTATGACTAAGCCCTATTTGTGGTGAAACGCGTCCAAGGAATAGAAGCAAGGTCTGATGGAGAGAAATGTGCCTCAGTTTGCTGTATATTCCTTAAAGCAGCAGTAACGTTTTGTGAAGTTGAAGAGGAAATAAAGTGACTTTCTGTTTTGATTTCTTGTACTGGGGAAATACAGACCCCATTGAGCTAGTACCCAGAGACGGTGTGTAGGCCCTAAGACCGCATGGAGTGGTTACCCTGGTTGATGAAGAGTCTAGTGCTACATGTTCCTATGCCTATTGGTGTACCGGTGAACCTGGGAATAATGAAGGTTATGGCTGCTTGCATTAAATTGTTCATTGCCTTGTATTTGTAAATCCTCTTTGCAAAGCTTCTTATGTGTTGTTTTCTTTAATGCACAGATTACCCAGCAATCTTTAGCAGCAAAAATATTGGGTTTCTGGATCCACAGGAACGGATTTTTCGCAGAGGAGGACGCCTATGGAACTTAGAAAAAGAGAGACAAGATTTAGAGGAATCTTCTGACCAGTTCCAACCTTTCCAAAAAGCCCTGGAGGCTCTTGGCTTAGGGCCTTGGGAGGAGATTCTCAACTCCGGCCACTTCAATGGAACTCTCTTTCGCTTCCCTCTGCGACTCGATCCTTCTGAAATTTCCGATAATATCTACGACTCTGAGAGGGTTCAGGAGCTCTTTGATTCTTTCGTCAGGGACGCTAGCATCAGCCTCCTCTTCCTTCGCCATGTTACTAGAGTAGCTCTCAAGAATATTGACCGTAGTGGAGCGTTGACCACTCTCCTTACTGTTGAGGTGTCCACCAAAGAGACATTTGTGAACAAGTCAGCTGATCTTGACATTAAGACACATATTATGTTTACTACTCTGAAGCGGTTTGAAAGAGAAAAAGAAGTCAGTAAGTGGTTAGTGATCTCCAGTACCATTCAAGGAAATATCTTTCCAGACTTGACTGAACTGAGCAACAAACTCTGCAACAAACCAGCACTTGACTTGGCCTATCCCTTATCTGAGGCCTACATGGACTTGTATGGTGGCCGCTTAAGTTGCATATTGCCACTTCCAGACAAGGAGGAAAACAGGACAGGTCTACCGTTGATCATTAATGGTTGTTTCGACCTTACCGACGACAGGAGAAGCCTAAAGTGGCCAGAAATAGACCAGCAACATGACGAGGCTGCTAAGTGGAACCATATTTTGGTGGAACAAGTTCTGCCTCTACTCTATAAATATGCGGTCTGTAATACGGTGTCTTTGGTCAAGTCGTCCAAAATATCCGCTGATGTCATTTACAAAATCTGGCCAGACCCAGAAAGGACTCAACACAAAAAGATATGGCATAAACTTACTAGACAAATGGCTGAAACACTGATGAAGGTAAGAGTATTCCGGATGGCTGACCAATCCCGTTGGGTATCTCCCTCTGAAGCCATTTTTCTACTGGAAAGAGATTTCGAGGCCCAACTCTCTGCATGCTTAGAGGAAGTTCTTCTGTTGTTGGGGGCTCCACTTGTTAAAGTCCCCAGGCACGTCTATTCAACGCTGCAGTTAGCTACAGAACTGGGCAGTGTTTCTCCTTTTCTGGTGAGGCAGTTCTTGCGCAAAGAGGGCTGCCGTGGGGTCTCGCACGAAAAAAAAATGATGCTACTGAAGTATGCCATCAGCGATGGACAGTACAACAAGTTACTCAATCTTCAGCTGTTGCCATTGGCAGATGGAAAATTCACAAGTTTCCAGAGCACAGAATGCAATGGCATGGTCTACATTGACGGCAAAGACTTTCCAAGGTGAGCCAGCCATAGAGTGCTTAAATGCCTTACTGTGGGGAAAAATTAATGGTACTAACTTTTATATTTTGTATCTGAAACGATGGTGGTCTATTTTCAATTTTTTTGAAAATACTCTAGGGAAGGGGTCTCCCAACTTTCTGAACAAAGGGCCAGTGTGTTGTCCTTCTAGTCAAGCCTTATTGTCCTTCTAGTCAAGCCTTATTGTCCTTCTAGTCAAGCCTTATTGTCCTTCTAGTCAAGCCTTATCGTCCTTCTAGTCAAGCCTTATTGTCCTTCTACTACACGTGAGGACATATGGTAGAATGAAATGTCGTATCTCGCAGGACCCCGGTGCTACATACTAATTAACCACTTCCGGACCGCCGCACCACGATATACATCCTAACTTTGAAGAGGAATATCGTTGTTATGGCGGCAGCTTGCTGCCATAACCCCGGTATCCTCTTCTTCGGCTAGCGGTCCGGTTTCAGATAATAGTGGTCTCTTTTTTTTTTTTATTATTCTGATCTCACTGGAGCCATCGGCAGCGGCGGAGGTGATCAGTTCCTCTTCCTTGCTGGCTATGGAGACGAGTGAGGGGAAGATGGTCATACCATCAAAACTTCACTTCCGCCCATAGCCCTTTGCTTGCCTTTTTATCTGGCCCTTGGGGCACTATTCCATTGCACCAACAATGGGGACGGAAATCTGCCCCTGGCGCCAACAATGGGGACGGAAATCTGCCCCTGGCGCCAACAATGGGGACGGAAATCTGCCCCTGGCGGCAACAATGGGGACGGGAATCTGCCCCTGGCGGCAACAATGGGGACGGGAATCTGCCCCTGGCGGCAACAATGGGGATGGGAATCTGCCCCTGGCGGCAACAATGGGGACGGGAATCTGCCCCTGGCGGCAACAATGGGGACGGGAATCTGCCCCTGGCGGCAACAATGGGGACGGGAATCTGCCCCTGGCGGCAACAATGGGGTACTATTTCTGCCACTGACACCAAGAATGGGGCAGAAGTCCTTACATTGACAACAAAGATGGGGATTGTTCACTCCCACTAGCCCTAGTCTGCCCCCCCCCCCAAAATCTGAAGGACAGTAAACTGGCCCTTTGATTAGAAAGATTGGTGACCCCGATGTAAACAAACAAGTGTGGTTGTGGTGTTTGTTTTTTTTTTTTTTTTTAAATTAAGAATAAAATAGCGAGATCGAGATTTGATCCAGGTCAGTGTTGGGGTCAAGACTAGGGTCAGGGTCAGCATATTTTAGGTAGGATTTTTAAAATTGGTGTCAGTCAGTTTTCGTGTATTTTAGGCAGGATTAAAAAACAAAACAAAATGCGCACTATATTATTTCTGGGCTGTACTACAGGTATATACAACAACTAACACATATGTATATAATCTGTTGTGTTTTTTTTATTTATTATTATTATTATTTTTTTTTTTATATATATATATATATATTGGGCCAGATTTCCATTTTTGATAATAACCCTAAAATTCAGAGATGCCATTTACTACAAAATGAAATCCAAAATTTGTCCTGAGAGAGGGGAAAAAAAAAGGAAAAGGAAAAACGAAGTAGTTGCAATATTATGTACAGTTTTAATAAAACGTGTCAGAGAGATTAAAAAATAAAAATAAAAAAATAAAATAAAATAAAATGTCTTCCAGAATTTTATTGCCTGGACTGGCGGATCGATTTATTCCTGAAGATTTACCGGAAGATCTACGCACGTTCTTCTCAAACATTGGAAAAGCAAGTAAGTTCATTTATCCTGCTTAGATACGGTAATATAAAAGTGTATATTTATATAAATACGATCCAATGACCTTAAAAGTCCATCCACATTGTCCCTTTGCTTCTTCTTACACCAAATGCCCCATCAAACCCCTCCTCATTGGCTGAGACGGCAGTGCGGTGCCTTTTTGGCTCCTGCTGCTGTCAAAGTCAGTCAGCCAATGAGAGGAAGGAGGCGGGGTCGGGCTGCGACTCCGTTTCTGAATGGACACAAACGGAGCTGTGACGCGGCTCGGGTGCCGCCCCATAGCAAGCTGCTGCTCGCTGTGGCAGAACTCAGTGGGAGGGAGGGGGCAGGAGCACCGTAGAGGGACCTGAGAAGAGGAGGATGTGGGCTGCTCTGTGAAAAACCATTACACAGAGCAGGCAAGTATAACATGTTTGTTATTTTGAAACAAAAAATAAATAAATTTGACTTCCTTTTAAATTTTGGTATGGAGTTCCATACCAGACCCCAATTTATTTTTTTTGCATTGATACATGTCCCCCAGGGCAGTGAGCAGGCCTCCATACCCTTTTATGGCCAATAACTTCCATATAAGCCTTTTAAAATGGGCATATGATTTTTTTTTTTTTTTTCAAGTTCGAGTCCCATAAATTTTAATAGGGTACGCCGCTCGGGTCGGAACTTTTGCAATGTTCGAGAGTTCTGGCGCGTACCGAACCAGGGGGCGTTCGGCCCAACCCTAGCAGTTGATCTGTATTAACCACTAACCAACCAGCCGCCGCAGTTATAGCCGCCCAGTTGGCGTAGCTGTACATTGCTCCTTTAAGACGTAAAAACGTCAGGTGCGCACACGCCCGGTTCGGAGTCGATGCGCGTGCCAGGCGGGTCACGATGACTGCGGGGGGCACCCACGATCGCTCGTGACAGAGCGAGAACACAGGATCTGTGTGTAAACGCACAAATCCCTGGTTCTCTCAGGGGAGAGGAGACAGATTGTGTGTTCATACTATGTATGGACACCGATCAGTCTCCTCCCCTACAGTTAGAACACACCCAGGGAACACGTTTAACCCCTTAATCGTCCCCTAGTGTTAACCCCTTCCCTGCCGGTGACATTTATACAGTAATCAATGGCTATTTTTAGCTCTGATCGTTGTATAAATGTCAATGGTCCCAAAATAGTGTCAAAAGTGTAGGATCTGACCGCCGCAATATCGCAGCCCCGATTTAAAAATCGCAGATCGCCACCATTACTAGTAATAAATAAATAAAAATGACATAAATCTATCCCCTATTTTGTAGACGATATAACTTTTTTGTGCAAACCAATCAATAAGCACTTATTGCAAATTTTTTTTATTTTTATTTTTTTATTTTACCAAAATATGTTGAAGAAAACATATCGGCCTAAACTGATGAAGAAAAGATTAGTTGTGTTTTTTTTATATATATATATATATTTTATTATTATTATTATTATTATTATTATTTATTATAGCAAAAACTACAAAATATTGTGTTTTGTTTGTTTTTTTTTCTAAATTTTCGGTCTTTTTTTTGTTTGTTTTATAGCGCAAACAATAAAAACCGCAGAGGTTATCAAATACCACCAAAATAAAGCTCTTTTTTTTGGGGGGCGGGGGGACATACATTTTGTTTGGGTACAACATTGCACAAATACGCAATTGTCAGTTAAAACGACGCAGTGCCGAATCGCAAAAAAATGGCCTGGTCAGGAAGGGGGTAAATCCTTCTGGGGCTGAAGTGGTTTAACATTATTATTATATTAAAAAAAAAAAAAAAAAATATATATATATATATATATATATATATATATTTTATATTAATATAGATATTTTAATATAGATATTAATATTTATATTTTATATATATATTTATATTATTAAAAAAAATAAAACAATTTCATACAGCCAGTGGTTTAACATTATTATTATTATTATTATTATTATTAAAAAATAATATATATATATATATATTAAAAAAAAAAAAATTCATGGAGGAGGAATAATCTTTTATGGTGCAAAGTTTCTTGTCTCGTTTTTTTTTTTTTTTTTTTTTTTTTCCCACTGAAAGGGGTTAAACTTGAAAATTAAAAAGGTATACAGCCACTGCATCTAAGGACTGGTAACCAGAAACTTCATTTTGTATATGGGTTTAGATGCGATTGAAGGCACAACTATGTTTTTCCTAATCGGAGCAAAGTAGTGGGTTTGTTTCAATCTTCTGTATTTCTCCAAGAATAAATAATTAACTTGCTTATTTTTTTTTTTTTTTTCTGCTTTAGAAACTTTCAAGAATCTTGTGTGCTTAAACGAAGATGTGGTTCTTGGAAAGCTACATGAAGCTCTTCCTCAGAGTTGGAGAAACCATCTTGACATTGTCAACTGGAACCCCCAAGACCCGGACAGTCCACCGGTACAATGGATCAATACTCTCTGGTCCTTCCTCCAAAGATATCCCACTCTCCATCACTTTGAGAACCAACCGATTGTGCCGCTAAATAAAGTCACAGAAAAGTCATCAAATATTCAACTTGCTCGGCTGAAAAAGAAATCGACGTTGCTTCTGAAAAATAAAGACGGGCACCTCTTGGATGACTGCACCTCCAAGCTACTGGAGAAAGCTGGTTGCACCATCATACGGGAAGGGAATTCTTGGCTGTGGCACAAAAACCTGGACGTGTACATTTTAGCCCCAACGCCAAATAATATCCTGAAAACGTTGTCACATTTAAATCTGGATCAGGTTACAAAGGTACTTACAGATGCCCCTAAAGAACATATAAAGCTGTTTTGTGAAGTCCTTTCTCCGGCCTACTCATTCACGTCTCCAGAGCTGGAAATTCTGTACAAGCTGCCAATCTTCTGCAGCGCCCCTTGTATTACGACCCCATCCTCAAAACTGGTGGCTGCTGTCCACTTAGCGGCCCTAGACAAGGACACCTCCCCCACTGTCCTGGACAGCCTGATGTTCCCAGATGTGGTAATAAAATGCAGAAATGCTTCAGACCAGAGGCTTCTCCAACTAATGCAAATCAGATTGCTCAATGCAAAAGATGTGGCTCTACTGATGGCAAAAGCCATCCAAACTGGTAGCTACTCTGCTTTCCCGGCTGAAATTGAGAAGACAATGTTGTGGATCTTGAGAAATGGACATGCGCTGTTTGTCCAGAACGACCAGCTGAAGAACCTCTGCAGAAGCCTTAGCTTCATTCCGTGTGATGGTCTCCTCAAACAACCGTCTTCTCTCTTTGATCCGAACGTGGACATACTGAAAGAACTGTTTGACGCACATCATTTCCCCCCTTCAAACTTTCGGGAAGATTCGGTTTTAACATCACTGAAGCAATTGGGGATTAAAGACTCTATCCACAAAATTACGCCTGATGAAGTTTTACAGGTTGCTGAAACTTTAAGTCGCGTGAAGAATGAAAAAGGCCAAAGCTGCTTAAGAAAGGCCAAAGCTCTCATAAGGGTTTGCAATGAAACGGCGGTTTTGTCTCAGTTTACTTCAGGCAACTTAAAGAGGCTCTGCAACCTTTCCTGGGTCCCAGCTAAAAATTACAACTCGCAGATGGTTTTTGGTGAACCAGAAAACCTCAGAGACGTTGCCTACCGTGACATAGTGGAATTTTCAATGCCTCTAACTGATGACTTTAAAAAAGAGGCAAGTGACCGCCTTGGCTTACGCAAACCACCACCTTGTGCAAAAGTGATTGAAAGCCTTAAAGTCCTCAGTCAAAAATATTCTCAGTTGGATCAGTACTCTCTTGAAAGGAAACTTCATAATATTTACAAGTACATACAAGATCACCTTTACGAGTTGCACGATGGTCTTCTTTCGGAAGTCAGGATTTGGAATGGAGATAGTTTTTCCTGCCCAGATGAAATTGTTTTGTCCTATCCTGAAGGTTTGGATTTGAGCTCCTTCACCAAAAAAGTTCCACCCGCTTACTTAACTTACCAAAACCTTTTCTCAAAATGTGGGGTAAAGGAAACGTTATCAAACCAAGATGTCGTCAATGTACTGCATACGGTAAAAAAACGCTTAGGTGATGCTTGTTCTAAGGTCCACGCTTACAAAGACTTGAAACTTGCACTCTCGGTCTTGGACTGGATGAAAACAAATTCTATACAGGGAACAGATGACCTTCCTATACCAGTCCAGTCTGAAAACAATGGATTTAGCCTCGAACCACTCTCTAAAACTCTCTTCTGTGACATTGATAAACGGAATTTGTCTGATAACTTTACCGATACAGACTGTTTTATTGTACATGATGAGGTTTCTATGGCAACAGCAAAGTTTCTGAAGATCCAACTTCTGAGCACCAAGGTCTTGAAGCCAGAGTTTTTCAAAGCCTGGGGCCCCAGTGAACCAGTGACTCTTCGCATTAAAAACATCCTTCGAGAATACAGTGAACACTCTGAAGTTTTTAAAGAACTTTTACAAAATGCAGATGATGCAGAAGCAACAGTTTGCAAATTCTTGGTGGATAGAAGACAAAATTTGGACTCCCGGAAAACCCTGATAGATCCAGGCATGGCTAGCTGTCACGGGCCGGCCTTGTGGTCTTATAATGACAGCAGATTCACAGATAAGGATTTTGTCAACATTACCCGTATCGGAGCAGCCACTAAAGAAACTCGGATGCAAAAAATTGGAAAATTCGGCTTGGGTTTTAATACCGTTTACCATATTACCGATGTGCCAGCAATTGTGAGCAGATCCACCCTAATCATATTTGACCCAAATGTGAATCACTTGCAGAAACACATTCCCAGCAATAACCCAGGAATTAAGCTAAATTTTCAAAAGAATGCAAAACCCCTTTATACTTTTCCTGACCAGTTCCAGCCGTTCATTGGTGTGTTCGGTTGCAACTTTGCACAACCTTTTAACTTTGATGGGACTCTTATTCGCTTACCGTTTCGGAGCGAAGAAGAAGCAAACAAATCGAAAATCTGCCACCAAGCATTTAGAGACGAAGAGATCAACATGCTCATAAGCGATTTTGAGAGTTTCGCAGATATTCTCTTGATTTTCATAAAGAATGTCAAAGAAGTGGAATTAAATTGCCTTAACCAGGGATCTAACCCTGAAGATCAATTGACCAAAGTGCATCTTCGGAAAGATATCCTTGAAAGACTGACTGTCCCTCAGACTGTCCTCTTACAAAAGGAGCAAATAGATGTCTCCAAGAAACTTGCTGTACCAACAGAAGTCTTGGTAGACATCACCACATCAAAAATCATAAAAATTAGCGTGCGGCAAGAAGTGGAAGATGACGAAAAATACTATCTTGTACAATCTAGCCTCGGAGTCAAGGAATCGTTCCAGATGTTCATGCAAGATGACAATATATTTTCTTTTCCAGTTTCTGGACTTGCCATTCCACTAAAGAGAGATCACAGCACTGGAAAATGGGCCCCAGATTTAGAAGACTTCCAGGGGATGGTCTTCTGTTTCCTTCCACTCCCAGTCTCCTCTGGACTTCCTTTTCATATAAATGCAGCTTTTGCCGTCATGTCCAATCGGAAAAACCTGTGGGACACAACTGTAAAGGGCGACTGGAATAAGAAGCTACTCTGTGATGCTTTACTAGTCGCTGCCATCACTGCCCTGTCGCAGTTGCAGATACTACACCAGAACGGTGACTTGAAGGACTACTACTACTACACCTTCTGGCCAGACATCAGCAAAGTCAACACATTCTTCACAGGAGCTGTGAAAAGCTTCTACCAGGCAATAACCTTTGGATTTGGAAATTTCCTTCCCACCCTCGTTAGCAATGGTCAGGAATGGTGCACCATAAGACAAGCTTGCTTTCTCGAACTGGAAGATTTTGAAAACCTGGCCATTCAAAGCATTGCCAAAAAGGTGTTCTCCTCTGCTCTTAAAAAGCCAAGTTTGTCAGTAAGCCTCCCCCAATGGGTGAGGGAAAGTCTCAGTGCCTGTGGTTGCCTCAAGGAACTGCATAATAATTTTTACAGTACTGAAAGGTTCTACAGAGAGATCCTTCTTGAAAATCTGGATGCCATAAATGCAAAAGACAGAGATATGCTAGTACTTTATGCCATTGATCTACAAAATAGAAGTCTGGACAGCATGCTGTCGTCAGAACCTTGCATTCCATCATCTGACGGGAAATTGCAGCTAATTGGAAAACTGGTGCATCCAATGGGAAAAGTCTCCATACTGTATGATCCCGAAGAAGGACGTTTTCCTGAAGGAGATGAGTTCCTCAAACCAGAAAGACTGGCACGTTTACAGATTTTAGGGATGCTGAAGGACAGATTACCCATGGAAGAGCTCATGGCAAGAACCAGCAGAATATCAAGTGTCTGGAGGATTGACAGACCAAAAGCTTTAAAACAAATCTGTTGCGTTTTGGAATTGTTAAATGACTTACTTCAGCAAGAACCAAATGATGTCCATTGTGGAAAATTCAGAGACATCATATTTCTTCCTGCAATACCACCTCAAAAAGAAAATATCTCAGGAAATCTGACTTTGATGAAATCAAAAGGACTTTATCATTACAAGCACAGAGCACTTGTCTGCCTGGTGGAACCAGTGCTAGGCAAAGAACATTTGGGGAAAGTCAAGTTGTCCGAACCGTTGCTGACCTTCTTAGGGCTTGATCAGTCTCCTTCTTTCTCAACTGTGCTATCTCAACTGGAAGAAGCTTGTAAAGCATCAAACTTGTTAAATTCAGAAGAAATGTCTTGGGTGGCCAAAAGCTGCTATAGTTTTTTAAATAAATGGGTTCATAAACAGCCGAATCTTGCTCCCCAAGTAAAGGAAAAAGCCTCTACTATACCTTTGGTCTATGCTGATGATGAGTTTGTCCCAGTGAAAGTGGTTGCAAAGAAGGTCCCTTTTCATGCGCTCCCTTATTTGCATAAACTGCCAAAAGATTATGAAACCTTCAATGAACTCTGGTCTTGTGTTGGACTGCAAGAAGAATTTTCCACTGACGATTACCTTTCCGTTTTGAAACGGATGGCTGTAGAGCAAGGAGAAAGACCTCTTTCGGCAAGTGAATTCCAACTGGCATTGCACTTAATTAATCACAGCTTGGTGACTCTAAATTCACATAATCTGATAAATAGGCAGTTTGTTTTTTTACCAGACAAACAAAGTGTATTGCGTCACGTGGATAAAATCTTTTACTATGATACTCCCTGGCTTTCCTGTGACGAAAAACTACATTTCTGCCACGAGCTTGTTCCTCGAGCCGTGGTATCAATGTTGGGGGTCAAAACAAAAATTCATTACACCCTTCAAAAATTGAAACTCTGTGGTTTGTCCAAGTGGGTCTCACAATTCGGTGCCAAGGAACCACTAATTACCCGCATCAAGAACATCATAAAGGAGTACTCGTCAAAGAAAGATATTTTGAAGGAACTCATTCAGAACGCAGATGACTCCGAAGCTTCTGAAATTCATTTTGTGTTGGACTGCAGAACTCACCAGACAAATAGAACTTTTGGCGATCAGTGGAATCCATTACAAGGTCCGGCTCTTTGCGTTTACAACAACAAAATATTTAAGCCTAAAGATATTGATGGCATTCAGCAGCTGGGAATAGGTGGCAATGAAGACCGATTAGACAAAACTGGAAAGTTTGGACTCGGCTTTAATTCCGTATACCACATAACCGATTGTCCTTCTTTTGTCACAGGTGATGCCACCTTGTGCATCTTTGACCCTAATCTTATGTTTTTGGAAAGTGCTGATGAAACCAGCCCAGGCGGCATGTTCTCTGTGAATGACGAATTCAAGATCACATTTACAGACGTGTATGATACATTCTTGCCTTCGTTTTTCAAACTGGAAGAGGGCACTCTTTTTCGTCTACCGCTAAGGATGGCAAACACAGTATTGAGGTCTAAAATCAGTGACCAAACTTCAACAATGGATGACATTAGATGTATGTGCGAGGAATTAAAGAATGATGCTGACAACATGATCTTGTTCTTGAGTAACATCAGGAGAATACGTTTTTCTGAAATTGCATCCAATGGATGTTTTAATGAGATCCTTTCAATCGAATCTAAAATAGATGATTGTGATAAAAAAGAGTTTTCTTCTTTCCAACAAAAGTTTTCCAATCTGGCTGGGAATTCGGCACATTTGTCTGACACCTCACCATTCCTAGTGATCTATAGACTTCAAATAACTCGAAATGACTCTAGCAGGGCAACCAACTGGCTGATAGCCAAGCAGCTGGGTACAGAAGGCCTGGACACCATGAAAAAAGTTTCTGCTCGTTTACATCAAACAATAATTCCCCATGGTGCTGTCGCAACCCACCTTCCAATCTCGGGTCACCTTTCAGACCGTCTTCTAATGAACTGGAAGGGTAGAGCTTTCTGCACCTTACCTTTCCCTCTAGAAACTGGTCTCCCTGTACATGTCAATGCAAATTTTATTGTGGATTCAGCAAGGAGAGGCATCTGCATAGAGGATGGTGATAGCCCAAAGACTGAATGGAATGAGTTTTTGTTATCGGACATTATAGCTCCACTCTACTGTCGCCTTCTCAAGCGCTTGTGTGAAATATTTACTAAGCTTAAAGGGGAACCACTAATTTTTCCAAGTGTTGACTCTTGCAGTTGGTTTTTGAATTCATACTTTGTTCATTTTCCATCTGTGAAAAGTTCTGTACCACCTCAATGGCAAACGTTGGTTAAGGAAGTCTACTTGACAATTTTTAAAAGTAAAGCACAAGTGATTCCAACTTACAAGGTGCATGAAGTGAAAGAAAAAAATGGAAAGATGACAACTGTTCATGTTGAGTGGTCAAGTATTGGAAAACCCAGCATTTTAGAGGAGCCCTTCTTTCTTCCCCAAGAACAATATAAAATTATTGGAGATCTACTCCAAAATATTAACATGCATATAGCATTTGGAGGGCTAATGAACTTTCTATGCAAAGAACTTAAATCAGCAGGTGTATCTGTTATGGAATTGAGTCCTCAGACCTTGTGTGAGTTCCTAAGACATTCTCAGCTATTTCCTGATGGACAAGTACTTCCTGCACCTGTCTCCATGTCTCTTTTTAGAAATGTAGAAAGGTGCCAAAAGATATTAGAGTACTGCTTGAAAGATTGTTCACAGAACCCAGTTGACCTGCAAGGGGTTCCTTTACTAGTGACCGTGGATGGAATGCTCCGCAGATTTGACAGAAATGATCCAAAAATGTTTTCCGGATTCTCTGAGCTTTTCCCCAAAGAAAGCAATCAGTTTTCCACATTCCAGGATTCCTTTTTGATGGATCGTGGCTTTTTAAAATCCCTAACTCTTGAAAATTCTGTAAGTTTTGTTAAGAGACACTTGGGGCCATTGCATGACTTGTCTTCTTCAAAAAGCAAGTGTGGCCTTACCCTTTCCAAGGAGAAAAAAAGCTGGATAAAAAAACTATGGGAATTCTTTAAAAGTGAAATTTTTAAGCAAGAAAAGGACGGGAGGAAAGCACATTTTGAGACTATTGTTTCTGATTATGAACATTGGGCAATATTGCCGGTGTGTTATGAACAGGAACCAAAAGTCCTTTCTTTTGCTCACATCAAAGATACGATCTTTCCACTTTGCAGTGACATTGCCAAATACATGCTGAAATTGGAATTCCCTAAATTGAATTTGCGTTTGCTTCCTCATGACATTGTTGATTTCTTAAAGCCCTATCTGATTGACCCAGAAAATGTTGGGAATGTTCTTGAGCATCTAAGCTCCAGAAAAGAGCTTAAGTGGGAGTTATTGGAAGCATTGGATCTGGAGATGATTCTAGCCTGGATCTTATCACAGCTCCAAAAACAAATTAACCAGAAAAACATAAAAGATCTCCATTGTTTACCTTTGTTTGAAACCTATGATGGCAAAAGACGAAGACTAAATGGATGCCGAAAGATCTATGTACTTCACACTGCACTTGAGTTAGAATCTCTTGAACTTTCAGAAATTGACTCACAGACTGCGTTCCTTAAAAATACAAATTTTAACCAACAAGCTTCCAGAATAATGAACATTCCAATAATCGATGAACTTCAATTAATTACTGAATTCCTGCTCCTTCATCTGAAGTCCCTCAATGAAAATCAATTATATGGAGTTCTAGAGTTGGTTATGAAACTGCAAAGCTCTCAAGCTTTCCAAAGTAAAAAAGATTTAATTTTCTCTTCTCTTGGAAGTGTCAAACTCATCAGAAGCAAACGAGGAGTACTAGAGCCGGTCTCCTACTTCTATGACCATACCGTAAAACTCTTCTCTACATTTGGTCTACAGGTCTATTTTATCCCAAGCGATGTGTTGGAGATGTTTGAAAGGTTTGAACCACCATTCGAAAAGCTTCTGCGTGAACTTGGAATCAAACGCTACTTTACAGAAGATGATGTCATCAGATTTGCGACTCAAGTAGAACAAGAAGCCAAAATGATGGTCCCCTCAAAATCCCTGACTGCAAAAGCCAAAGAGTTATTTGCTTACTTGTTATCTATGGATGTGAATAAAGTGAGTGCCAATTTTCCTTCAGAGGTGGGAAAAATTAAATTCATCATCCCTTTCGATGTCCAAAAAGAGTTAAAAGATTTACACCCTTCATTTGCTGGGGAAGTCCCGACAGTGGCTCTCAATGGATCACTACTAGTGAGGAAAGACGGCCTAGAACATTATTTGGTTTGGACTTCCATGACATTAATAGAAAATGACATAAAGGGCAAGAAAAAGCTGTTTTTCATGAAAAGATGTGGGGCGCATCTTGAGCCAGCTGTTCAGAAGGTACTTGAGAACATAAAAAACGTTTGTAGCGCTCAGTGCAACAAAAAACATTTCGAAACTAGGGGCCAAGTCTTAAAGATTGCTTACAATTTCCTTCAGAACCACATTGATAATGTAGATCGTTATTCTCTGGAAAATGTTCCTTTCATTTTAGTAGAGAACGATGCCGCCCTCGCCGAGCCAAAACAAATTGTATTCAGTCTACAAAACCACGATGACTTTCGTCCGTATCTTTACAAGTTGCCTCCATTGCTGGCCTGCTTTAGCAATCTCTTCCAGAAGGTAGGGGTTGAGGAAGAGGCATCTATATTTCACTTTGCCCGGGTTCTTTTGGCTATTCATGAGGAAACTCTAGCTAAAACGTCTTTGCACGCTAATCTCACAAAAACCGTCTCTGAGACAACCAGCCAATTTTTTACGTTCCTGGAAAAGACCGCGCCGGAAGATCTTCAGAACCTCAAGCTACTTTACCTTCCAGCTATCGATGGCAAACTCTACGAGTCATCTGGGTTAATTCTAAATGACTGCCGATCGGATGAGACCATGTCGGAACTGAGCAGTATATTTAAGTTTCTTCACTCTGATATGGAGCGATACAGAACAAGACATCTCCTCAACCTTCTACCTGTAGATATTCGGCCAAGATTCCTTTCTGACATCACAGAAGAGTTAATCGATAATTTTGAGGCCTGTTCTCTTGGAGAAGGCTGCATGTTTAAAAGGAAATTCACAGAACTCCTCTTTTCACCAATATTTTCCAACGGCCTGGTTTGCCTTCTGTGCAAGCAGAGCAATGGTAAAATTGACCAGAAAGAAGCCGAACAAACCTGCAGCAATATCTTTGGAAGAATAGAAATAATATGCTGCTGTAAATTACAGACCAGTCTCGTGTACGAGAAGACCACTTTAAAGGGTACATCTTTGGAAAGAACCGTTTTCGTAAGATACGTTGACATGTGCTGCCAGATTTATCTTGAACACAGTAAACTCGCCAAAAGAAGAAAGGCCTTTCAAGTCATGCATTCCCTTTCAAGAGAAATTAATAACCTGATTGGAAATAAATTAGACCATAGTTCATTAGACGTCGTTGCGGAGATGCTTGCCTGCGATGATCCGGAGGAAATGATTGAGGTGCTGAAAGAACATGAGGTGTGGAGCAAAAGGCTGGAAACCAAAAATGCCTTTACTTTGCCAAAACCTGGACAGAAGATTCCAGATGAATGGTATGATTGCTTGGACATGAGCGTTCTGAATACATTCAAGGTAGGTGACTATGTGGGCTACATGGTTCCGGGAGAAGATGAGGAATACCTGTATGCTGTAGTTGTTGGGGAACTGCAAGCAAAAATGTTTGGCAACTGGGAATTTCGCATGTATCGCATAGACATCGGTCAAGAAGAAACAATTGAAGTCAGCGTCCTTGACTTATATCAGTTCAAAAGGCCTCCGAGCCAAAATTCAAAAGCTCTTGTCCTCCTCGGCACCCCACCGACTCACCAACAGCAGGTCGATGACCGATGGTTTGAAAGCTCAGTGGAAAAAATTAAAGCAGACGTCGACCTTCAGTTAAGCCAAATATGGCAGCTGCCTCAAGCTGAGAAGATCAAGGCTATACGACGTCTTTACCTAAAGTACCACCCAGACAAAAACGATGGCCACGAAGGCATCGCAACTGAGATCTTTAAATACATTCAGCAAAGGGTCAAAGAATTGGAATCCGGTGCGAAGAAAGATAATCCTTCCAACCACACAACGCCCAATCACCATTCCAGCTCTTTTGGGGGCTTCTCCACGTTTTGGGGCAAGTGGGATCAAGAAGCTGCTCACCACCGGCAAAATCGCCAACGCTTTTCAACAACAACTGGATGCAACTACGACTTTTGGCGCCATCACTGCAGCGCTTCACAACCAAAACCTCAAGAGGCTGAAAGATGGCTGAGGCAAGCGGAGTGCGACTTGAAGGCCGCAGAAAACGACGTCAACCGCTACACGGAATGGGTGTTCTACAAAGTACACCAGGCCGTGGAAAAGGCGCTATTCGCCGCACAGTATATTAAAAACGGGAAAATTGACCGGGACACCGACATTGCCCAATTGGCGCGTGCTGTAGCCACGTACAGTAGCGACCTTCGCTCGATTGGAGATCGGGTGTCGCAAATGAAAGCTCTTGGCGTGGATAACAAAGGAACTCAGTACCCCGACTACCACTCGCCCCCTCAAATTCCCAATGATGGCTTTGCATCTGACAAGGAGGAGGAAGTTATTACTTTGGCCGAGGACGTCTTACGGAGAATAGCAAGTTATGTACGCCTCTGAGAACGCATCCAATGGATGTCCTTCAGCACAGAAGCCAATCTTTTTCCAAAATACTGTATCGGTGTAGAGGAACTTTTTTTTTTTTTTTTTTTCTTCATTTTCAAATTTATTTACTTTCAATTTATATTTGGTAAACTATCTTCGTGAACCACTTTTGGGTGTACATTGTTATTTTTCAATATGCAAATTTGCAGTAAACTTTTTCTTTCTGCCTATGTTCTGTGTCTGTGTATATATTTTTTTTAAATTGGGAATGTTGTATGCTTCTGTATGGATGAGCCGCTTGCCAACCCATACAGGGCGGCTCATACAGGCACCGTAACGTACCCGTACATCGTGGCTTTGTTTTGGGTTCAGGGTGTACACCCCTGCTGACTCTGATTAAAGCGGGAGTCCGCCGGGAGTGCCGCCGCCATCTTGGGTATGGGAATCAGGAAGTGGAGCCTTTCGGCTTTATTTCCCCCGGTTCCCTACTGAGCATGCGCGAGTCGCGCTGCGCAATAAGGATGGTCCCCACTGTCTCTGGGATCCATGTGTTTCCCAGCAGGCAGCGGGGGACTTTCGGAAAGGGGCGTAGATTCTGCGGAAAGGGGCGTAGCTTCTGCAGAATCTACGCCGGAAGTGGGTGCAGATACCTGTACTGTACAGGTACCTGCACCCCCCCTCCCCCCTGAAAGGTGCCAATTGTGGCGCCGGAGGGGGGGGAGGGTTCCAATGAGCGGAAGGTCCACTTTAGGGTGGACCTCCGCTTTAAGCAAAGCGGGTCTTGGGCAGAAGGTCATTCACGTCTGGGACCTGTTGATCTGCTGTGTCCAATCACAGCCTAGAGCCCTGTGTTGACAATCAACACAGGGCTCTGTACAGTGGGAACAATCTTTGTTTCTTATCTCTGCTTTGCAGGAATAAGAAACCAGAGATCTTTAGTAAAAATCAGCACACAGTACACATGGTTAGGCACACCTTTTAACCTTTTGATTACCCTAGATGTTAACCCCTTCCCAACCAGTGTCATTAGTACAGTGACAGTGTATATTATAATGCAGTGATCACTGTATTGATGTCACTGGTGATGTCAGTGGCAGTTAGCCAGTTCCCACAAAGTGTCAGTCGGTGTCGGATTGTCCGCCGCACTATCACAACTCCACTACAAGTCGCTGATCACCTTCATTACTAGTATAAAAAAAATACAGTATATGTACAGTATCTTACAAAAGTGAGTACACCTCTGTCACGTTTTTGTAAATATCTTATTCTATCTTTTCATGTAACACTGAAGAATTGACACTTGTCATACAAGCTGTACACTCACTACTTTACATTGTAAACAGTGTAAATTTCCTGTCCCCTCAAAATAACTCGACACACAGCTATTAATGTCTAAACCGCTGGCAACAAAAGTAAGTACACCCCTAAGTGAAAATCTCCAAATTGGGCCCAAAGTGTCAATATTTTGTGTGGCCGCCATTATTTTCCAGCCCTGCCTTACCCCTCCTGGGCATGGAGGTCACCAGAGCTTCACGGGTTGTCACTGGAGTCCTCGTCCCATCCTCTATGATGACCTCACAGAGCTGGTGGATGTTGGAGACCTTGCGCTCCTCCACCTTCCATTTTGAGGATGTCCCACAGATAATCAATAGGGTTTAGGTCTGGAGACATGCTTGGCCAGTCCATCACCTTTACCCTCAGCTTCTTTAGCAAGGCAGTGGTCATCTTGGAGGTGTGTTTTGGGTCGTTATCATGTTGGAATACTGCCCTGCGGCCCAGTCTCTGAAGGGAGGGGATCATGCTCTGCTTCAGTATGTCACAGTACATGTTGGCATTCATGGTCCCCTCAATGATCTGTAGCCCCCCAGTGCCGGCAGCACTCATGCAGCCCCAGACCATGACACCCCCACCACCATGCCTGACTGTAGACAAGACACACTTGTCTTTGTCCTCCTCACCTGGTTGCCCCCACACACGCTTGTCACCATCTGACACCAAATACGTTTATCTTGATCTCATCAGACCACAGGACGTGGTTCCAGTAATCCATCTCCTTAGTCTGCTTGTCTTCAGCAAACTGTTTGTGGTCTTTCTTGTGCATCATCTTTAGAAGAAGCTTCCTTCTGGGATGACAGCCATGCAGACCAATTTGATGCAGTGTGCGGCGTATGGTCTGAGCACTGACAGGCTGACCCCCCCCACCCCTACAACCTCTGCAGCAATGCTGGCAGCACTCATACGTCTATTTCCCAAAGACAACCTCTGGATATGATGCTGAGCACGTGACCTCAACTTCTCTGGTGGACCATGGCGAGGCCTGTTCTGAGGGGAACCTGTCCTGTTATACCGCTGTATGGACTTGGCCACCGTGCTTCAGCTCAGTTTCAGGGTCTTGGCAATCTTCTTATAGCCTAGGCCATCTTTATGTAGAGCAACAATTCTTTTATTTTTATTTTTTTAGATCCTCAGAGAGTTCTTTGCCATGAGGAGCCATGTTGGACTTCCAGTGACCAGTACGAGAGAGTGATATGAGAGAGTGAGTGCGATAGCACCAAATTTAACACACCTGCTCCCCATTCACACCTGAGACCTTGTAACACTAACGAGTCACATGACACCAGGGGGAGGGAAAATGGCTAATTGGGCCCAATTTGGACATTTTCACTTAGGGGTGTCCTGACTTTTGTTGCCAGCGGTTTAGACATTAATGGCTGTGTGTTGAGTTATTTTGAGGGGACAGGAAATTTACACTGTTATACAAGCTGTACACTCACTACTTTACATTGTAGACAAGTGTCATTTCTTCAGTGTTGTCACATGAAAAGATAGACGAAAAGAGCTACAAAAATGTGAGGGGTGTACTTACTTTTGTGAGATTCTGTGTATGTATGTGTGTGTGTGTGTATGTATGTATGTATGTATGTATGTGTGTGTGTGTGTGTGTGTGTGTGTGTGTGTGTGTGTGTGTGTGTGTGTGTATATATATATATATATATATATATATATATATATACATATATATATACATATATACATATATCATAGGTTATAGACTTTCATATAACTTTCAAGCAAACACATTAAGATACACTTATTGGGATTTATTTTTTCTCTTTACCAAAGAGAGGTAGCAGAATACATTTTGGCCTAAATATATGAAGAAATTTTTTTTTTTAACTACTTCAGCCCCGGAAGGTTTTACTCCCTAATAGCCAGACCATTTTTTTGCAATACGGCACTGCGTTGCTTGAACTGACAATGACGCAGTCGTGCGACGTTTCACCCCAAAAAAATTATGTCCCCCCCCCCCCCCCCACACACACAAATAGAGCTTTCTTTTGGTGGTATTTGATCACATCTGTGGCTTTTATTTTTTGCACTATCAACAAAAGAAGAGCAACAACTTTAAAAAAATTTTAATACAGTATTTTTGACTTTCTGCTATAAATCCAATAAAAAAAATGTAAAAAAAAAATGTCTTCATCAATTTCGGCCGATATGTATTCTGCTACATGTCTTTTGGTAAAAAAAATCCCAGAAGAGTTGAAGCTGTTATAGCTGCAAAGGGGGGGGGGGGGGGGGGGACTCAATATTGAACCCTACGGACTAAGGCTGGGATGCCATTAAATTTCATGCGGGTGTCCCAATACTTTTGGTAATATAGTGTATCTAGTTTTCTAGTATTACCTGGTGAACCATTGTATAGGATATTTACTTGCTCCATAATACTGGTGGGAGTCTCTTGTATATCAGCGCCATCCTCTGATTGGTTGCTGTGAGCGGTCAGACGCCTTGTCATCGATGAAAGTCCCCGGTGTGGGTTGTTGTAGACGACGTTTTCTGAAAAGGACATTTCTGTACATAGAAGGAATCATTCATGATTTCGGGAGGTGGGGGGGAGGGGGAGGGGGGATGTGCGCAATTCGGGATTTTGGAGAAGTGGGAATAAATGAATAAATAAATTGGAGATTTTAGGGAAGTTGTAAATTCTTCCACTATTAAAGCATGACTGATGATCTGTGATCAGAAATTCAGACAATAGAAACTATTGAGGTTGAAAGTTCCTTTTTATTTACGGAATTTTGTATTATTTTATATTTTTTTAAATTTACTTATTTTATTCATTTATTTAAAGCAGACCCGACACTGGATATAAATGTCCATGCTGGGTACCAGAGGCGTCTCTAGGGGGGGGGCTATTTGGGCCCATAGCCCTGAGTCTCTTGCCGCAGGGTCCCTGCCTAACCAGCGGGCCGCGGCCGCTGCTGCGGCGGGCAGGCTGGCTGCATGAGAGAGGCTGAGGAGAGGAGAGAAGCGAGCGGGACGGACGAGCAGAGATGACATCATCTCTCTCCGACCGCCCCACATCAGCGCTCTTCCCAGCCGGGGCTCTTCAATGTGGGAGCGAGGTGCAGGGAGACGACGTCATCTCTCACTGCCCGCCACGCATCGGCACTCTTCCCAGCCGGGCCTCTTCAATGTGGGAGCGAGGTGCAGAGAGACGACGTCATCTCTCCCTGCCCGCCACGCATTAGCGCTCTTCCCAGCCGGGGCTCTTCAATGTGGGAGCGAGGTGCAGGGAGACAACGTCATCTCTCCCTGCCCGCCACGCATCAGCGCTCTTCCCAGCTGGGCCTCTTCAATGTGGGAGCGAGGTGCAGGGAGATGACGTCATCTCTCCCTGCCCGCCACGCATCGGCGCTCTTCCCAGCCGGGCCTCTTCAATGTGGGAGCGAGGTGCAGAGAGACGACGTCATCTCTCCCTGCCCGCCACACATCAGCGCTCTTCCCAGCCGTGGCTCTTCAATGTGGGACGAGGTGCAGAGAGACGACGTCATCTCTCCCTGCCCGCCACACATCAGCGCTCTTCCCAGCCGGGCCTCTTCAATGTGGGAGCGAGGTGCAGAGAGACGATGTCATCTCTCCCTGCCCCCCACGCATCGGCGCTCTTCCCAGCCGGGCCTCTTCAATGTGGGAGCGAGGTGCAGGGAGATGACGTCATCTCTCCCTGCCCGCCACGCATCAGCGCTCTTCCCAGCCGGGCCTCTTCAATGTGGGAGCGAGGTGCAGGGAGATGACGTCATCTCTCCCTGCCCGCCACGCATCAGCGCTCTTCCCAGCCGGGCCTCTTCAATGTGGGAGCGAGGTGCAGGGAGACGACGTCATCTCTCCCTGCGCGCCACACATCAGCGCTCTTCCCAGCCGGGCCTCTTCAATGTGGGAGCGAGGTGCAGGGAGATGAAGTCATCTCTCCCTGCCCGCCACGCATCGGCGCTCTTCCCAGCCGGGGCTCTTCAATGTGGGAGCGAGGTGCAGAGAGACGACGTCATCTCTCCCTGCCCGCCACGCATCGGCGCTCTTCCGCCCTCACAGCGAGGTGGAGTGGAGGTCACGTGCTTCCTGTCATCGGTGGAGCTCCACTCTGCAGCCAGACCCCCCCCCCCTTGCTTCAAAGTCGGAGGCGCGGCGGGGAGCAGCGAGATGACATCATCTCTCACTGCCCGCCTCGCATCACCACTCTCCTGCCCTCACTAAATGCACCAGTGCTGCCAGCCTGCCACCAATGTAAAATCTAGCAACCAGTCAGTGAGCGGTAATGATACAATGTAACCTTTAACAACCAGTCAGTGAGCGGTAATGCACATTTGGTGGCACTGGAATGGCAACTTACAATCCACAGCGGTTGGTAAGTGACCAACCACATCTGGTGCCAGGTGACATGGAATATCAACCAAAAATTCTGAAAAAAACACGATACAAATGTTATAAATTGCGTTGCACTTCAGTGAATAAAATTAAGTATTTGGTTCCCTACCAACCAAAAATAATTCTGCCCCCCACAGACTGGCTACAGTAGGTGCTCATGTGGTACACAGATAAGTCCTGTCAATGTAAGAAGGTGCCCCAACCGACAACTCGTTATGTGTATAAAAGACACCTGTCCACAGAACCTCTTTCTTCCATTCAAACCCTCACCCTCATGGGTAAGACCAAAGACCAAAGGGGCAAGATTGTAGACCTGCACAAGGTTGGAATAGGCTACAAGACCATCAGCAAGAAGCTTGGTGAGAAGCAGACAACTGAGAAGAAATACAAAATACCCATCTATCGCCCTCAGTCTGGAGCTCCATGCAAGGTTTCTCCTCATGGGGTGAGGATGGTCATGAGAAAAGTGAGGGATCCGCCCAGAACATGGGAGGAGCTTGTGAAGGATCTCAAGGCAGTTGGGACCACAGTCACCAAACAAACCATTGGTAACACAATACACCACCATGGACTGAAATCCTGCAGACCCCGCAAGGTTCCCTTCCTCGTGAAGGCACATGTAGAGGCCCGTCTGAAGTCTGCCAATGAACATCTAAATGATTCAGAGAAGGATTTGGAGAAAGTGCTGTGGTCAGATGAGACCAGAATTGAGCTCTTTGGCATCAACTCGACTCGCCGTGTTTGGAGGAAGAAAAATGCTGACTATGACCTTAATAACGTCATCCCTACAGTCAAGCACGGAGGTGGCAACATTATCCTTTTGATTGTCTCTCTGCAAAAGGTAAAGGTTGATGTTGCCGCATGGAGGCGCCAATGGACGGGGGGGGGGGGGGGGGGCATGTATTGAAAAATCTTGGATAAGAATCTTCTTCCCTCCTGAAGCTGGGTCATGGATGGGTCTTCCAGCATGACAATGACCCAAGGAGTCGAGGCCAAGGCAACAAAGGACTGGCTCAAGAAGAAGCACATTAAGGTCCTGGAGTGGCCTAGTTAATCTCCAGACCTTAATCCTATAAAAAAATGTATGGAGGGAGCTGAAACTTTGAGTTGCCAAGAGACAGCCAAGAAACCATAAAGGATTTAGAGAAGATCTGTAAAGAAGAGAGGACCGAAATCCCTCCTGAGATGTCTGCAAAACCTGGTCACCACCTACAAGAAACGTCTGACCTCTGTGATCACCAACAAGGGTTTCTCCACCAACTACTAAGTCATGTTTTGCTTGGGGATCATATACTTATTTTACTCACTGAACTGAAACTTTATAACATTTGTATCATGTGGTTTTTTTTCTGGATTTTTGGTTGATATTCTGTCTCTATCACATAAAATACATCTATGATAAAAATTATAGACCCTTCATTTCTTTGTAAGTGGGCAAAAGTGGGCATCCAATCATTATTTTCCCCCCACTGTAGGTAGATAGATTGGTTTCTATGCAGAGCTGCTCTCTATCTACCTATCAGCTTCCGGGTTTTATTGTCAAAGCTTAATTGAACGAGATGAAGCTAGAAGCTGATTGGCCTACCATGCATGCCTGCACCCTATTTTACACTCTCCAGTTTTAGTAAATATCCCCCATTGTTTCAATATTCTTCTTTCCTGGATTCATGAACAGAATGGAGAAGAGTCCTATGGAGAAGTGATGACTGTGTTATGGGGACTTTCATTTCTCAGTTATTCGGTAATCGGCTCAGAGTCACGTGTCGTTCTTAGAGAGAAGTCTGCAGATATTCCGTCCTCAGACTTCTTCCAAGAGAGTTGCCGGCCAATCTCTGGACTTGTGGCAGACGGTTGGTGACAACCTTAGACCAATGACTGATAGCAGCTGAAGGAGTTTCCTCTTCGGTACAAGGTAGGTGCTTAATACTGCTACAGAGCTATACTATTGGCTGATATGAAGACAGATTCAGGTACTTATACCAGTTTTACGTAAGTAGGAGAGGAGACTGAGGAAATGCTTCCTCCTGCCTGCAGAAGACTGAGGACATCATCTCAGCCTAGACAAAGTCTCTGGAGCACGAGTTTGGCTTTTTTTTAACCAAAAAGTTCACTTTAGTTTCTTTAAACTTTAAATAGATGCAAAACTCCAAATATAGAAGAGCTGAACCTTTATGTGAGGGTTACAAACAAACTTGAATCTCTACTGTTGTCCTAAAGATCAGAATGAGACTTGTTTTTGTTGTATTTGCGGCTGTCTTGCTTGTCTAGTCCTCCCCTGACAGCAGCAAGACATACAATGTACAGGTTGGATGGACAGGCAGGTTTGGAGGTCTATGGGTTTGTAAGGTAACTTATAGCATGGGTAGAGGAGTCTAGCTCTTGGTTAGGATTTCCCTCTTGTGATCCTGGATCATCGCGTGGGTGGTGCCTGATGGGTTGGTGGGGTACACAGAAGAGGAGTGTTGAGGGCAGAAGAGCATCACGTGCACATGTAATGTTCACATGGTGCACATGGGCTTTTTTCACAGAAGGCAGAAGGAGAGATGGGAGACAATGACAGGCAAGCTTCTTTCAGTTTAATGGGTACTGCAGCACCCTTCCCAGGGCCATCTTTAATATTGATTGGACCCCGGGCAAACGTTTTCTTGGGCCCCCCACCTCCCATACAATTTTGCTCTCCACCTGCTCTGAGACATACAATAAATTGCAGCTAGACTTAAAATCAGTTTCCTTTATCAGATCAGGCAGCGATTGCGATTGGTTGCCAGAGCTTACAGTGTATCATTACCGCTCACTGACTGGTTGCTAGAGGTTACATTGTATCATTACTGTTTACTGACTGGTTGCCAGAGGTTACATTGTATCATTACTGCTCACTGACTGGTTGCTAGAGGTTACATTGTATCATTACCGCTCACTGACTGGTTGCTAGATGTTGCATTGTATCATTACCACTCACTGACTGGTTGCTAGAGGTTACATTGTATCATTACCGCTCACTGACTGGTTGCTAGATGTTACATTGTATCATTACCACTCACTGACTGGTTGCTAGTGGTTACATTGTATCATTACCGCTCACTGACTGGTTGCTAGAGGTTACATTGTATCATTACTGCTCACTGACTGGTTTCTAGAGGTTTACAGCACACATTACGGCTCACTGATTAGTTGCTAGATATTATAGCACTTGATTTCTGTTTGTTGATTGGTTGCTAGAGATTACTGTACAGTAATACTGCTCACTGATTGGTTGCTAGAGGTTACAGCACATCATCTCCTCGCTGCAGGGGGGGCATGATATATGAATTCCGCCTTTTTTTACATATTTATGCTGCCAGATGCAGCTATTTACATATGAATGCCAGTCATTTACATGTAAACACAGGTCTGCAGGTGGATCATTTGTACAAAACAATTGTCCGATGGATTTTGTCCGAAAACTGGTGTTGCATACATGCGGTCGGACAAAGTTGTCGGAAAATCCGATCGTTTGTATTGTGATGACTTTATTTAGTTACGACGGGACTACGTTCAGGCTAGTAGCCAATAGCTTTGGTCTAGGAATTTGATCTGAGCATGCGTGGCACCTTGTCCGATCAGAATTCTCTACAAACGATCGGACAAAGTTCGATCGGATCATGTTGTCGGAAAAATTTCATATCCAGCTCTCAAACTTTGTTGGCTGGACATTCCGACGGAAAAAGTCCGATGAAGTCCACACACGGTCCGATTGTCCGACAACACGGTCCGATTGGACATTTTCCGTCGGAAAGTCCGACCGTGTGTACAAGGGCTTAGAAGTGTTGGGTCTGACTACAGAACACGGAACAACCAAAACCTAGGTGGTGTGCTAGATGATATCTGGGTTGGTTCGAGAGTGAGTGGTGGTTTGATGGGGGAAGGTCTGCCTGCCTGGTGGCAAAGTAAATGTTTCCTTAGTATCATGCACCTGGTGAACTGGCCCTACGTGTTCCGTCGACCTTGGATATCTGGAGGGACCCCCCATAATTTTGGAAATGCACCATACCTTTGGAACCGTGGTTTGCAACAATTGACTGTTCCATAGGTCACATATTATGAAGTTGAAGACAGTAAAAGATATAAGACAAAAGTTGTCTTCTTGTTGTGTGTAATGGAGAATATCCAGTCTTAGAAGTGTTGAGTCGGACTACCGACCCAGAACAGCCAAAACCTAGTGGGTGTGGAAGAAGATATCTGGGTTGGTTCAAGAGTGAGTGGTGGTTTTATGAGGGAAGATCTACATGCCTGAGGGCAAAGTAAATGTTACCTTATCATACGCATGATGACCTAACCCCCATGTCTCATGAGCCTTTAGTATCAAGGGGGACCCCCATAATTTTGGAAATGCACCCTACCAATGGAACTGTGTTTTGTAACAATTGACTGTTACTTATGTCCTACATTATGAAGTTGAAGACAGTGAAAGCTCTAAGACAAAATATGCCTTCTTGTTGTGTGTGATGGAGAATATCAACAGGACAACAGGGAGTGCAATGATAGAAGTCCCTTTTCTCAACCTAATACTTATGGTTCAAGACTGACAGAATCTTTTATCACTTGAGATTTGACCAATGTGAATCAATATAGGCACAGTGAAAAATACACAAACTTTTGCTGGTCCACTCTAAAAGTTGCCTTATTTTTATATGTTGACCTCCATCCTAAACTAGCCCATCTTGAGGTTTCCATTGTTGGTTCAGACTATTGGCATGGAACCACCAATACCTGGGGAGTGTGGAAGAAGATACCCAGTTTGGGTTGGGAGTGAGCGGTGGTTTGTTGGGGTAAGGACTGCCTGCCTGGTTGTAAAGTAAATGGTTTCTAAGTGTCAAGCGCCTGGTGTTCAAGTTCCTCCATGTCTTATGGGCCTTGGGTGTCTCGTGGGACCGTAGACAGGTGCAGGCATTCTTCCCACCAATAGGTGTCAATTCTACAGGGGGAAGAGGAGCCTGATAAGTGAAGTTGTCCCTTTGTGGTCAGTTTGGGAAGGTAGGTGTCTGATTTGATGCTGAGTTCCCGCGAGAGTTCAGGTGGCCATCTTGATGAGGGACCCCCATAATTTTGGAAATGCACCATACCTATGGAACCGTGTTTTTTAACAATTGACTATTAATTATGTCCTATAGTATGAAGTTGAAGACAGTAGAAACTCTAAACCCTTGTACACACGGTCGGACATTCCGACAACCAAATCCGTCGGATTTCGTCGGAAACTGGTGTTGCATACACACGGTCGGACAAAGTTGACGGAAAATCCGATCGTTCGCAACGTGATGAAGTTATTTCGTTACGACGGGACTACGTTCAGGCTAGTAGCCAATAGCTTTGGTCTAGGGATTTGATCTGAGCATGCGTGGCACTTTGTCCAATCGTTTGTAGAGAATTCCGATTGGACAAAGTCAGATCGGATCATGTTGTCGGAAAATTTTGTAGCCCAGCTCTAAAACTTTTTCGGTCAGATATTCCGACGGAAACAGTCCGATGGAGCCCACACACGGTCGGATTATCCAACAACACGGTCCGATCGGACATTTTCCGTCGGAATGTCCGACCTTGTGTACAAGGGCTAAGACAAAATATGCTGTAAGCAAGGAGGAATATTAGCAGGATGGCAAAGAGTCCAATGATAGAAGTGTTGGATCAGACTATTAGCATGGAAAGGCATATAACTGGGGAGTGTGTAAGAAGATACCCAGTTTGAGTTGGGAGTGAGTGGTGGTTTGATGGGGGAAGATTTGCCTGCCTGGTGGTAAATTTAAATAGTTCCTTGGTGTCAAGCACCTGGTGACCCAGTTCTCCATGTCTCATGAGCCTTGGGCCTTGGGTGTTTGGTGGGACCTGTGCAGACATCCTTCTAACCTCTAGGTGGCACTGTGCCAATGCTACAGGGGATATGGAACCTGATAAGGGAAATTTGCCTCCCTATGGACTCTGTCAGTCATCTCTGCGAAGGTATGTGTCTGATTTGATGCCAAGTTTCTGTGGGAGTTCAGGCAGCCATCTTGACCGAGGGAACCTTTAAAAAAAAGGCAATCCCATGTCATTTGGGAGCGCTTTTTGCAAGTGGCAAGGTAGGGAAAGGAACCCGCTGGTTAGGGAAAGCGCTTAGCACTGGGAAGGGTTCCTACTGACTATGGATAGTTCAGGGGACATTGCCTGGTGCAGGAAGAAGACTTCTCTTAGTGAGCCAGTTCAGTTGTGGTAAAATAAGATAGCTGTCCAGCGGCGACCATCCTTCGGCAACATTACTATCCTACAGCTATATTGGCTCTATCTTGTTCAGCCAGTGTGCCATAACATTATTCCATTATAATTGCTATAACTGCAAACAATCATTATATTCTTGCTGAAGGTCCTGTGTGTGTGTGTATGTGGTTCCTCCCAGGTGGGTACCTTGTCTGAGGCCCCGCTTACTGCCCCCCACAAAACCAAGCCTGTAAACCACTGAAGTCAGTGTGAGACCTCCTTTGTATATTTTTGTGTGAGTCCTGGCATTGCCTTGATCTACATTGAACCTAAGCCGAGTGGGGAACCAGAGACTATTTGTGTCACTGGATCTCCATCTTGGAAAAAACATGTGGATCTCCCCTGTGGTCCCTATTGTGGTAACTGGATGGACAACACTAGGGGGTGCCATATGTTGTTTAGGGTCCAGGTGAAATTACTCCAACTTATAATGTGGTTGGGCATGTCTGATGACACAAAGCCTCTTGGTTGGGGTTTGGGCAACAACGGAAACCTCAAGATGGGTTAGTGTCACCTACCTGGTATAGGAGCCCAGAATGCAGGGAGCGGCCTCTCGTAAGCCTCTGGCTCGAGAATCCCTGGAGGTGGGAACAGGAATTCAGGAGTTCAGAGGGCACAAGTGCCGAACTGGTGAAGGATAGGTCCGGACCTTGAGTAGTGGAGGAACCACAGGAGAGCTGGAATGTAGACACCCGGCAGACTGGTCAGACAGCAGACGGAGGCAGGTACAGACGGTCAGGCTGGAACAGCAGGTGGCAGACAGCAGACAGCAGACAGCAGCAGGCACAGGCGGTCAGGCTGGAACAGCAGGTGGCAGAAGCAAGGTCAAAGTACAAGCCGGGTCGGTAACAGGCGGGCAGCAACGGTACACAGGAAGAGGCAGAAGTGTAGTCGGACAGGCCAAAGGTCAGAGGCTGGCAGCAAGCAAACGTCGTCAGGAACAAGCCGGGTAACAGGAATCGGGGGCAATCAGGTAGCAGAAGACAGAATAACCAGACACGCTGTAGACTGGACAGCAAGGAGGCACAGTAACAGGTTCCTTAAGTAGCCCTTTGGGCGCCAAGAACGGTCGTGTCTGCGCGCGCCCGCGTGTAACCGTGCGCCCGTTCGTGACCCCGCGCACCCGCGTGCGCCCGTTCGTACCATCGCGCACCCGCGTGTGCTCGTTCGTACCAACACGCACCCGCGTGCGTCCGTTCGCGCCAATGCGCGCCCATGGATACTGATTAGTTCTCAACGTGGGGGTTCCGTGAGCAGGCCTTCCATATGCCACTGGATTCCGGGGACGACCATGACAGCTAGTTTAGGATGGAGGTCAACATACAAAAATAAGGCAACTTTTAGAGTGGACCAGCAAAAGTTTGTGGATTTTTCACTGTGCCCATATTGATTCACGTTGTCAGATTAATTTAACACTTGGGATTTGACCAATCTTGAACCATAAGTATTAGGTTGAGGAAAGGGACTGTCCCTTCGAGAGAGGCACATCATGGTGGAACATGCCATGGTCTTCTTGGCACTGGTGGCTACATCCTGACTAATGTCTGATTTCTTTGATTTCTTTTGAGTTTCGGTTTTATTTTAGGCCACAGACATCTGACACATCTGTCCGTGAACACGATCTACAACTTCCTTCTCTTCTGGGAGGAACTGAAATTAAACCACAAGTCTAATAGACGGGAGCTCGTCCATAATGAGGGCGTGGAATCCATCTATTCTTATTGTCTGGTCTTCCCTCATTCAAGGTGGGTTCTATAAAATCACATTACCCTAAATGTCAGATATTTTGTGGAATAATAAAAAAAAAGATGCCATATATACAATTTATGGCAGTCCTCTTGTTTTATTCTTTGCCTTGTGACTCCAATACCTCCGGAAAAAAACAAAAGTATTTTAAAAACATTTCCTCCTGTTGATGACTGTGTTCTATAAGGAAAACTTTTTGTTTAACTGTTCTCTTTACTTAGTGGCAACCGGGTATCTCTTTGGGCCAAGACAAGTTACCGGATCACTAGGGGGATCAGTGACGGTCTCGTGTTACTACAGTTCCATATCTGCTAACATCCATGGTAGGAAGTTTTGGTGCAAGGTGCACAAAGGTCAATGTTACACCATTGTATCCACCACACCTTATATTAAGGAAAACTACATCAACCGAACGTATCTACAAGACTTCACAAACTACTTCATGATTAATATGACGAGCCTTCAACCTGAAGATTCTGGAGAATACCGGTGCGGAATTGGAAACAGCAACCATGGGTTCCATTATCCCGTGAATCTGATTGTTTCTCAAGGTAGGTTGCTCTTCATTTTGAAATCAATTTAATTTTTAAAAAGTTGAGAAGACTGTGGGTGGGGCCTACTCGCCCTGCACGTGGGGGTACCTCTCTCGTGTACCCAGAGGAGAACGCAGATTGCACTTGCCTACAGGCTTATCAGACATCTCAATCCTTGGCAGGGGCGTAACTATAGGGGGTGCAGCAGTCGCGACCGCAACTGGGCCCTGTGCTGCAGGAGGCCCATGCAGCCCCCTCTACATATGGCCAGCAGCAGCATAGGCAGCTAGGGGTACCAGTGCACCATGCACACGGGTGGCTGGAGGTGGAGGGTGACTAGAAGAGCTCCATGCTCGACTATCGCACTGGCTGCTCTTTAGTTGTGCATTCCCCGCATGACCTGTGTCCTCGGCCGGCTCCTCAGAGTACCCCTCTCCTGCTCCATGCATTGCCGCTCAGTCCGATTTCTGTTCTCCCCAGCCAGAGTCCCGCCCCCCTGAGTCCGGCCCACACTGCACTGCATACTTCTCCCGGGTAAACAAACTTTAAGCACACAGATGCAGTGCAGCCCTATGAGAGCCCCCCGGAGGACACTGCAGGCTTGTCTGCCAGCCCCCCTCCTCCCCGTCATACACAGATGATGAAAGGTCTTTCTGGGAGATATGCTGATCGCCCGTCCAGCACCCTGGATGGAGCCCAGGCCAACATGGATGAGTGCGTGGCCTGCAGCTTGGTCATGGTGAGTGAGAGGACCCCATCCCCCACACACCATTACTTACCCCCTCCATCTCCCCCTGGGGACAGGGCCCCCTTCTCACGTGGGGACAGGGACCCCCATCTCCCCTGGGGACAGGGACCCCTTCTCACCTGGGGGCAGTAACTTCATCTGCCCTGGAGAAAAGGAGCTCATCTCTTCTGGGGACGGTGACCCCATCCTGCCTAGGGACAGTCCCCCAATGGGGCACCTAAAAAAAAAAAAAAAAAAAAAAAAACGACTGATACCAGTGGTGGAACTACAGGGCTCACAAAGGTCATACCTGTGACCATGCCCTGGAGTTCCACCGCCGGACTCGGAGGGAAGGGCCCTGGCTGGGGTTCAGGGGTGCCCTTTATGGTTTCTTGCATCGGGGCCCTGAAGGTTCTAGTTATGCCACTGATCCTTGGACATTATTATGGAACTGGTGCCTCTTTGTGGCTAGGACAGCCTCCACTCCATTAAGAACATTTTGGAGGGTGTTTGTGGAATTTGGTTCTATTTGTGAGGTCAGGTACTGATCTTGCATGAGATGACCTGGCTCCCCATTGGCATTCCAATGCAACCCAAAGATGTTCAGTAGGGTGGAGATCAGAACCCTGTGAAGACCACTCGAGTTCCTCCACACCAAACCACGTCTTTATGGAGCTGGCCTTTTACAAAGGAACTCTCATTAGTTCATGTTTAAAAGTCTACCTCTCGCTTAGTTGTTTTATTATTGCTATTACTATTCCTAAATGTTGAGAACATTTATCAAAATTGAGTTTTTTTACAATCTTTCTAGGAAAAAAGGTCCCTTCGTCTTCTGAAATCTTTATCGGAAGACTCGGGGGTTCCCTCGTCATCCCTTGCCGAGCTCTCGCGAGGCCTCATAATGAGACCCTTTACTGGTGCAAAGTGACTAACTCCAAAT
This sequence comes from Lithobates pipiens, assembly GCF_037356315.1. Classification (NCBI taxonomy): domain Eukaryota; kingdom Metazoa; phylum Chordata; class Amphibia; order Anura; family Ranidae; genus Lithobates; species Lithobates pipiens. The sequence continues at coordinate 7,045,865 of NW_027507788.1, forward strand.
CTGCCGTCTGTGACACCATCGTCAACAGTTCCGGGAAGGTGAACAGTCAATTCTGGGGAAGAGTCCTGATCCAGAAACAAAGCAACACAACCAGCTTCAACATACTTGTGAATGACCTCAGGATGAGCGATTCTGGATTCTACCATTGTGGGGCGTATTCGGCCATTGAAGAACTGGATTGGAAAGATGTTCACGTCCATATTATAAATGGTAGGTCAGATACTCAAAAAAAAGTAGTCCATTCAGAAACCTCTAAGCCCTTGTACACACGGTCGGAGATTCCGACGGGATGTGTCCTATCGGACCGGTTTGTCGGACAATCCGACTGTGTGTGGTATGCATCAGACTGATTCCGTCGGAATATCCGTCGGACCCAATTTTCCAACTTGTTGGAAATATTTTCGGACCAACTGGTTCGATCGGACATACTCCGATCATGTGTAGAGAATTTTGATCGGACCAAGTGCCACGCATGCTCAGATCAAATTCCTACATCAAAGCTATTGGCTACTAGCCTGAACGTAGTCCCATCGTAACGAAATTACGCCATCACGTTCTGAAAGATCGGATTTTTCGACAACTAAAGGCCCGTACACACGGTCGGACTTTTTGACAACAAACATGCAAATTAGCTGTTTTGGAGCAACATCCGACCGCTGTGTACGCTCCATCGGACAAACTTTTTCTGTTTTCATCGGACTTTTGTTGGCTGTGCGAACGGACAAACTTTCTGGCAACAAAAGTCCGATGGAGCAAAGTCCGACCGTGTGTGCGCAAAAGCATCGGACTTTTGTACAAGGTACAAACACGCAATGCTCAGAACCATTGCAAAAGATCAGACTACAATACAGAAGTTCACCAAAGGTGGCGCTGGAGTCATTGAACGTCCTCTTTTGAAGCGGCGTCAGTACGTTGTGACGTCATTACGTTCGTGTTTGTTGTCAAAAAGTCAGACCGTGTGTATGCAATACAAACTTGTGGACCACGCCCTTTGTACAAAAGTCCACGGAAAAGTTTGTACAAAGTCCGACCGTGTGTATGAGGCTTTAGTCCGACCGTGTGTATGCAACAGTTTCGGACAAGATCCGACGGACAAAATCCGACTGAGAAAATCCGATGGATTTGGTTGTCGAAATCTCCGACCGTGTGTACAAGGGGCTTAGTTTGTATGAGCAGAGCAGATCGACTTATTTTTAAATCTCTGAAGGTACCGGTAAATGACTCCGATCAGGTCACAAGTGGTCTTTTGATGGTTTTGGTTGAGGAAAATCTTTCCTAAGATCACAACTTCAATGGCTCATACCATGAACCCAATATCATGCATGGGCTAATGCCCATATTTAAATGAAATTAATCCCCCAAAGTCAACTAGACAGGAGCCATATAAACCAGTCAACCCAAGAAGAAAAAGCCATTGACACTCTAAATTAAATTCAATGTGCATGTAACTTTATTGTTCCAAACAGTCATGCCCCTTGTCCTTTCTGGCTGCACTTTGTAGAAACCACAATTAAGTCCAGTCTTTTGGTTGAGAAAATTGAGTACTGTCCGTGATACTTTTTTTATTTGCACTAACATACAATTTTTCAGGACAAGCTTTCGGGGTATGTCCCCTTCTTCATGGTCCAAGCAGTACTCAAGGACCTTGAAGAAGGGGACATACCCCGAAAGCTTGTCCTGAAAAATTGTATGTTAGTGCAAATAAAAAAAGTATCACGGACAGTACTCAATTTTCTCTGTCACAATTGCACTAATACGGCTACAATCACATTAAGTAGTCTTTTGGTTGAAATGGTGCCCCATGTAGGTATTTCCCCCATGCAGTGACTTTATGGTTTCTGTTTTTAAGGAAAAAAAAAAAAAATCACTATACTGTGTGAATGTCTCAAGCCTTCACAAATAAGTTCCCGTAATTTGTCTAATATGATTGATTCCTAAGACCGTCAGCTCCATCTATTGGCCAAAATGCAGCGTTCTCCTGAATGGGGTGTTTCAGGAAAATACTACATTATGACCACTAGATGGAGCTGACGACTATAGGAAATAAACATACTAGACAATTTACGGTGATTATTTGAGCAATGTTTGTACATCATTTATTTTTCATAAAAAAAAAAAATTGTTTGCCTAGAACAAATTAAAAAATTACATGCGTGTTGAATTCAGTGGTATATTTTTTTTGGGGGGGGGGGGGGGTGGGCGGCACACAGTGCACAGCCAGCCACCCCCTGGTCAGGTCACCTGCACCTCCCTCCCTCGGTCTGTGACCCGGCCGCAACACTTACCCCGGGCTTCCCTCCGGGCGACCGGCTAGCTTCACCTGTGTCTCCTCTCATCGTGTCTCCTCCCGACAGGCCAGCACAGAGTCTCCTTTTTGGTCAATTAGGAAATGGGTCTCAGACCCGCTTCCTGATTGGCCGAGAGGAGAATTAGTGTAACCCTAGCCAATATTCCTTCGCTAGTGTTACACAACTGGGTGGGCTCGGAGCACAGTGCTCTGCGCCCGAGCCCATCCTATTTCAAAGCCTATTAGAGCCTCTGGCTCTAATCACGTGCTTAAAAAAGAACACACCCCGCTTGAATCCATGCATCTGGCACCCTGCATGTAGATTAGGGACCGGACGCATGGTTAGGGGTGGCGTCCGGTCCCTAGTTTTACGCGTACGGTCCCTGGGTTCACTGGTTTATATGGCTCCTGAATCCATTCATCTGGCACCCTGCATGTAGATTAGGGACCGGACGCATGGTTAGGGGCGGCGGCGCCGGTGCGCCCCTTAAGGACGGGTCACCACTGGTTGAATCATAATGGAAAACCTGACAAATTGGTCAATCCTTCCATACTATATCCATAACCCACCAAAAATATCCTGTTACATTAGTCTATGGATCCATTTATTTTAGAAGGTTTAAAAACGTATGGAAATAAAGTACACTATATTGTCAAAAGTATTGGGACACCTTCCTTTACACGCACATGAACTTTAATGGCAAGACAAGTCTTAATCCGTAGGGTTCAATATTGAGTTGGCCCACCCTTTGCCGCTATAACAGCTTCAACTCTTCTGGGAAGGCCGTCCAAAGGGTGGGGCCAACTCAATATTAAACCCTACGGACTAAGATTGGGATGCCATTAAAGTTCATGTGCGTGTAAAGGCAGGTGTCCCAATTCTTTTGACAATATAGTGTACTAATGCACTTCCTTACCTTTCTTTCGCGAGGGAGGTGACTATGTGCACTGTAGGGGTTATATTTGGCAGCCATTGTACAGAGGTTGGTGACATTGTAATTTTACTTTTTTTTTTTTGTAGAGCCAACCAGGAGGAAGATGTTCAGGCCGCTGAGTGCCAGCCAATCTCTCCACGTGAAGTGCCAAGTTCCAAAAGACTTTGGCTCCGGTGCTCTGACCTATTGGTGTAAATGGAGCCCCATGGGGTGTCCGCCTCTTTTAGACTCCGACGGATTCATTCATGAAGATTTTAAAAGCCGAATAAGCCTCGTTTCCGACAACTCCACCGTCGGGAGGGCATACACAGTCACCGTGAACCATTTAGAAGTGGGGGATTCCGGATGGTATTGGTGCGTCGCCACTGATGGGTTGAAGGTGGCGTCATCATCCATGGACGTCATCGTTTTAGGTAAGGATTTTACACGAACACCAAAATCCTGGAATTGGGGGCTCGTCCGGGATTTTCCTTGGATTTGCCATGGATTTGCTCCAATCTGCAACTATTCCTCGCGCATACGCACCATCAATGTACATTATTTATGTTTTTCCTAGTGACGTTTCAGGGGAATGTCAGAGAATGTGTGGGCCAATAGTGTGAGGGCTCTGGGGCACATGTGTGGCGAATCTGCTGATCTTGCAATCCTCTATTTCTTGGGGAGATGTATATAAGCGAATCCAAATCCGTGAACAAGAGCAGAGGCGGGATTTCGTAAAAAAACATTGGCGACCAATAGGGTAGTGGCTGTAAGGAGGCGATTTATTTAAAAAAAAGTCATAGTATATCTCTGATTCATCAAGCTGTGATAAAGTTGCCCGTTAAAATTTAATGATCGGGTTTTGTATTTTGCTTTAGCATTGGGGAGATTCTCTTTCACTTCCTGTCCTGTAGACACGTCAGGAAGTGGGAGGAAATGAATCCACGTTGAGTGAAATCCCCTTTTAAACAGTTGTCACCCGATTGCCCATTGGAAGATTTCCCCTCCATTAACATTGCTCGTTTACAACTCAACATTTTATATTTGCCCCGGGATTCAGCAAGGGATACAAGGACTAACGAGAGAGAGAGAGGGTGAATCTACACAAAGAGGATTTATAACCATTCGCCACTCCATCAAAATCCAAAAAGAACATTTTTGGGCTTTAGGTGTTCTTCATAGGACTTATAGCATGCCAAAACGGTATTCGATAATATTGGCTGGGGGGCTGCTTAAGCATGCCTTAACCACTTGATGCCCGCGCAATAGCCAAAAGATGGCTTCACGAGCCTAAATTGCCGGAAGGGTGTACATGGACGTCACCCCTGCTCGTGCTGCCCGCTCACTGTGCTCTGTGATCACAGAGTCCTTGGGATCTCGACCCTTTACCACGTGACCAGCTGTCAGCTTGTGTAAATGGGACATTGGTGCCACATACTGACAGCCACTGCTCCTAAGAAGTGCCCACCAGTGCCATCTACCAGTGCCCACTAGTGCCACCTACCAATGCTCATCAGTACTGCTAAGCAGTGCCCACCGGTGCCATTTACCAGTGCCACCAATCAGTGCCCATCGGTACTGCCAATCGGTGCCCTTCAGTGCCACCTATCAGGGCTGCCTATCAGTGTCTCCTATTAGTGCCTCCTATTAGTGCCCATCAGTACTGCTAATTGATGCCCTTCAGTGCCACCTGTCAATGCTGCTCATCAGTGCCCATCAGTGCCACCTACCAGTGCTGCCTATCAGTGCCCACCAGTGCCACCTATCAGTGCCCATTAGTACTGCCAATCTGTACCCTTCAGTGCCACCTATCAGTGCTGCCTATCTACCAGTGCCACCTATCAGTGCCCATCAGTACTGCCAATTGGTGCCCTTCAGTGCCGCCTATCAGTGCTGCCTATCATTGCCCTTCAGTGCCACATGACAGTGCCCATTAGTACTGCCTATCAGTGCCCATCAGTGCCACCTATCAGTGCCCATCGGTGCTGCCTTTTCTGTGCCCATCAATACAGCCTATCAGTGGCCATCTGTGCCACCTATCAGTGCTGCCTATCTACCAGTGCCACCTATCAGTGCCCATCAGTACTGCCAATTGGTGCCCTTCAGTGCCGCCTATCAGTGCTGCCTATCATTGCCCTTCAGTGCCACCTGACAGTGCCCATTAGTACTGCCTATCAGTGCCCATCAGTGCCACCTATCAGTGCCCATCGGTGCTGCCTTTTCTGTGCCCATCAATACAGCCTATCAGTGCCCATCTGTGCCACTTATCAGTGCCGCCTTATCCGTGCCCGTCAATACAGCCTATCAGTGCCCATCAGTGCAGCCTCATCAGCGCACACCAGTGAAGGAGAAAATGTACCTGTTTGCAAAATGTTATAACGAATTATGAAAACGTTTTTTTCTTTTTTTTTCAAAAATGTTTGTCTTTTTTTGTTTAGCAAAAAATAAAAACCCAGAGGTGATCAAATACCACCAAAAGAAATCTCTATTTATGTGAAAAAAAAAGATAAAAATCTCATATATGTGTACAGAGTAGCATGACTGCGCAATTGTCATTCAAAGTGCGACAGCGCTGAAAGCTGAAAATTGGCCTGGGCAGGAAGGGGGGTATAAGTGCCCCGGTAAGCAAGAGGTTCAGCACACTTTGGGGTATGTAAAGGGGGTGTCCAGAGTTCGGAAAACACCTTATATTCATTTTTTAATTGATACAAAACAATTCATTATGATTAGTTCTGATTTGCTCGCTTGATGTTACACAGCGACCACCAGCACCGGAGTCTATTCCGGCTCCACCAGCAGCAGCACAGACCCGACCAGCGCTGGGACACATCCGGCTGACCTTCACCCCGTCACAGGTACAGTGCCTTGTTTATAGAGGACCATACAAAGCCCTCCTCTCCCTTCCATCCCAGGATGATGACGACCCCATCTTTGTTCTGGCGTCATTCGCCCAATCTACTTCAGCAATGCATAGGAGCAAAGAGCCTGTAATGTCTGGCTATCCCCACAATGGGCAACCTTTGCCTGACCTAAAGGGTTCATTTATAAGAGGCCAATTGGTTAATCTGATGATGATTTGCTGATAATTGCCCGGGGAATGATTTGTCCTCTTTATAAAGTACGTTTGTATTATGCTTTTTATTTTTTTGGAGCTCTACTTTTCGCAGTAAAGCCAAGGTAACAAACCCAGTAATACACAATATTAGCAAAAGTATTGGGACGCCTGCCTTTACACACACATGAACTTTCATGAGTCAGGGGTCCTACAGACTCATAGGACAATCAGGGAAGAATGAAAACTCCTCCCACAAGCTTTAACCAGACGCAGATAGAAGTCGCTACACTATATGACCAAATGTATTGGGACGCCTGTCTTTACATGAACTTTAATGGCCTCCCAGTCTTAGTCTATAGGGTTCAGTATTGAGTTGGCCCGCCCGTTGCAGCTATAACAGTTTCAACTCTTCTGGGAAGGCCGTCCACAAGGTTTAGGAGTGTGTCTATGGGAAATGTTTGACCGTTCTTCCAGAAGCTTGTTGGATGAGAAGGCCTGGCTCACAGTCTCCCCTCTAATTCATGTTAAAGGTGTTCTGTCGAGTTGAGGTCAGGGCAGTCAAGTTCCTCCACCCCAAACTCGCTCATCCATGTCTTTATGGACCTTGCTTTGTGCACTAGTGCGCAGTCATGTTCGAACAGGAAGGGACAATCCCCAAACTGTTCCCACAAAGTTGGGAGCATGAAATTGTCCAAAATGTCTTTGTATGCTGACGCCTTAAGAGTTCCCGTCACTGGAAATAAGGGGCCAAGCCCAACCCCTGAAAAACAACCCCCCACACCATAATCCCCCCCCCCTCCACCAAATGGTTTGGACCAGTGCACAAAGCAAGGTCCATAAAGACAAGGATGAGCGAGTTTGGGGTGGAGGAACCTGGCCTGCACAGCGTACTGACCTCAACCCGATAGAACATCTTCCGGATGATATAGAGCAGAGACTTTGTGGAAACAGTTTGGGGACGGCCCCTTCCTGTTCCAACATGACTGCGCACCAATGCACAAAGCAAGGTCCATAAAGACATGGATGAGTGGGTTTGGGGTGGAGGAACTTGGCGGTCCTGACCTCAACACCTTTCAGATGATAGAGCGGAGAATGCGAGCCAAGATCAACATCAGTGCCTGACCTCACAAATGTGCTTCTAGAAGAATGGACAAACATCCCCATAGACATACTCCTGGACGGCCTTCGCAGAAGAGTTGAAGCTGTTGTAGCTGCAAAGGGCGGGGCCAACTCAATATTGAACCCTACGGACTAAGACTGGGATGCCATTAAAGTTCATGTGCGTGTAAAGGCAGGTGTCCCAATACTTCTGACAATATAGTGTATATGTAGGAAGGAAAGATCTCAAGTGTCACCGATCCAGCAAAGCCCAATGGTGTCTATGTCTATAGCAAACGCAGCCTCAGACCAACCCCCGATGCATGAGTGAGGCGAAGTCAGACCTCGATGGAGCTTGGCCTGAGGCTGCTTTTAATATAGAGACCATCGGGCTTTGCTGGATATGTGGCACTTGGGATCTTTTCCTCCTATTCCTATGTGTTTACGCATTGAACCCGAGACAAGCTCTCCTCCCAGCCTACACTCTTTTTAGCAGAGCTGGGCAGACAAGGAGCCTGGAGCTGTTGCTATCGATCCATCCAGGTCAGCCTATGTGGGTGTATGAGGAATGTAGGTATTCATGTCTCTACCATTTTCCATATATTTGTATATTCCGTTCCCTAAGATGCCTATCTAAGAGTTTTTTTTTTTAAATTATCGACACTCCCCACTGACCACCAATTGTGGAAGTGAGCTCTACATCCTTACCCCTCTAACAGGAAAGAGCCCCCTACACAGTTTCTGATTAAAACCGCTTCCGGTCCAACCCAATTGAATGGCCACATTACGTGTCTATATAGACAGAGCCATGTGTGTACTTACCTAAACCTTGGGGGTGAATTAATATCAAAAATTTGCATAGCTGTGTGTCCATTGAAAGTGCATGTTACTTTGTTCTGTGGCCGTGGGGGAAATCAAATACTCTCAGGCTATTTTCTCTCCAATTCCAATGCGTGAATGTGTAAATGACCCCACGATCGTCACTAGATGGCGCTGACTACCGAAGAAAATAAGTATGCTTCTCGGCGCCATCTAGTGGCCACACTGTGGTAATTTACACCTTCATACATTGGAATTGCAGAGAATATAGCAGAGCTGCACAATTAATCGCCAAGAATCGTTATCGGCGATCTTGACTAAAGTGTTTCCCGATTCTTTCTATGCAAAGCATTCTCTCTGCTCTTCTGAAGTCACAGCCATCAAAAGAAAAGGAAGAGAAAAACCGGGCAGTCTGCCAAGAATCACAACATTCTTTATCAGTTGAACTTAAAAAAAAAAAATGACATGAACGTTCCTAAAAAACAATAAAAAAATAAATAAATTTGGATTTTTTTTTTTACTTACCTCTAAATGCCTATTGCTAGGGGGTCCCTCGTATTCGGCCTCCTTCAGTGCCCGGGCTGGTGACATCACTTCCCCCTTGGCGCAGGAAGGGCTCAGCTCCGCCCCCTCCCTCTTGACAATCATCTGGGACACGTGACAGGTCCCAGATGACTGCGCGGCCAGTCGCGGCTCGCAGCGCCACTCGCGCATGCGCAGTGGGTGCCCGGCTGTGAAGCCACGGCCGGGGTGCCCACAGTTACAATGCCGGCGCCGCCGAACGGAGGGGGGAGACGAGTGGGGGCTTCGATTCCCCCACATCGCTGGACCCCCTGGGACAGGTTAAGTGTCCAATTATTGAAAGTCAGCAGCTGCAGTATTTGTAGCTGCTGACTTTTAATTCATTTATTTATTTTTTAGAATGGGAACTCCTCTTCAAGTATAAACATTGTAACAATTTGTCAATGGAATAGACTTTGTGTGCAAGTGAAAAAAAGTTGAAACGCTAAGGCCCCTTTCACACATGCGGATGATATGTCCGTATTTCATCCATCCGTTTGCGGATGAAATACGGACATCCATTCATCCCTATGGGATAGCGGGTGTCTGCGGATGAGCATCCGCAGACACCCGCTATTGTCCGCCTCCGCAAATGTCCGATTCTGCAGACGGAGGAAAATCCTATTTTTCTGTCCGTCTGCAGAGCGGATCGGATGAACACGGACACACGGTCCGTGCTCGTCCGATCCCCATAGAGGAGAGCGGAGAGCTGACAGGGCGGTCCCCGCACAGTGTGCGGAGACCGCCCTGTCCGCAGCCGGCTCAGCGGGGACAACGGAGCGATCCCCGCTGAGCGAGCGGATCATCACGGAGCGGATCATTACTGATCCGCCCCGTGTGAAAGGGGCCTTAATCTTTTTCTGACATTTGTTGGTTTCAAGTTAAAATCTTTTTTTTTGCTAGAAAATTGCTTAGAACTCCCAAACATATTATATTATATATATATATATAATATTTATAGAGAGAGATAGATATAGATAGATAGATAGATAGATAGATATAGATATAGATATAGATATAGATATAGATATATATATATATATATATATATATATATATATATATATCTATATCTATATATCTATATATATATTATATATATATAATATGTTTGGGAGTTCTAAGCAATTTTCTAGCAAAAAAAATATATATATATGTATATATACTGTATATGTGTATATATGTGTGTGTGTGTGTGTATATATATATATATATATATATATACTGTATATGTGTGTGTGTGTGTATGTGTATAATATATATATATATATATATATATATATATATATATATATATAATATATATATATTTTTTTTTTTTAAGTAGACACCCTAGAGAATAAAATGGTGGTTGTTGCAATATTTTATGTCACACTGTATTTGCGTAGCGGTCTTTCAAATGCTTATTTTTTTTTTTTTTGGAAAAAATTACTTTAATGAATTAAAAAATAAAAAATAAATAAAAAAACGAACCAGTAAAATAGCAAAAAAAATTTGTGATTCTCATTTCGGCCAGAATCGTGCAGCTCTGGAATATGGCCAGAGCATACCTTCCCAACATTTTGAGATGGGAATGAGGGACACCTACTAGCAAAAGTATGTAGGCATAGGACACGCCCCCTTTACCACACCCCCCTTAAAGGAGAATTAACCAAAAAAAGAAGGTTCATTAAATCCACAAGGACTTTTTTTTTACTGCTACTATTCCTTTATAGTGGCTTTCAAAATGTACAAATGAAAAAGAAATCAGATGAAAGGTTTAGCTCTGGGAAACACTTTTTGAAAGATAAAAAGTGCGTTTTATATACAATTATATGGATCAGACCAAAATAAGGAATACCTACCAGCAAAAGTATGCAGGGATAGGTCACACCCCTTGCCACGCCCCTTAAAGGAGAATTGTACAAAAAGAAAAAGGTTAATTAAATCCACAAGGACTTTTTTTAATTTTTTTTTTTTTTTTTTTACCACTGCTATTTCCTTTATATTGGCTTTTGGAATTTACAAATGTAGCAATTTAGATGAAACGTTTATCTCTGGGGAAACTCTGTTTGATAGATAAAAAGTGCGTTTTATATACATCTATATAGATCAGACCAAAATGAGGGACAAATGAAGAGGGATGAGGGATAGAGGGACTTTGCTCCAAATCCGGGACGGTTGGGAGCTATGGCAGAGGACATTCGCATTTACATGCAGTTTTGATGGGCCTCCAGCCATGCGATTTTCTTGGTGAACTTTTGTGTTCTTTTTCCTGATCTTTTCAGCAATGCAGCGCAAAAGACATTTTAATCCATCCCTTTAAACTTTTTATAATTCTGTCCTGTCGGGCCATCAGAGGGTCCTGGGTAACCAATTTCCAATTAATAATTATTAATTATTCCAGGCAATAAATGTACTAATATATTGGGAGGGGTGGGGGTGCAAGAATGAACCCTCCGAGCCTCTGACTTCAGCTCCTCTAGACTGGAGTCTTCATAGCAATCAGATTTGTCATCAGAGTCATTGAGTGGACAACCCTTAGAATACCCTTACACTCTATCAAATAAAATATATCAAGAATTGTTATATATTTCTGTCCTGTCGGCCATCAGAGGGTTCTGGGTAACCAATTTCCAAACTTTTGCAGAGATTAGTACAATCCAGGACGGCGGTGCAGGCCGTGTGACCGTCTCCCCGATCTCTAGGTACGGCGGCTCTGCCCCCCCTTCTTCCGGGGTCACTCTGCCAGGTCAGTGAGTTCGTATTTTGCCCAATAAGGAGATATTAGAAGCTTCACATGAAATGACGTTTATTGCCTCTGCTCTGTGCAGATACTACTGCAGTGCTGTACTCAGAATCCTCCAGCAGGGGGCAGGCCAGCACAGAATTCGGCACGGTGTCCTCTGACCCTGTAACCTCTACAGACCGCAGACAAGGTTGGTGAGGTCATAGTATAAGCTTTAATGTTTGCTTGTAGATCTATTTTATCTAACGGGGGGGGGGGGGGGGGGGGGGGGGGTTTAAGTATGGATCATGGGACCCCATAGCAATAATTTAATATGATTTAAAAAAATATATATTTTTTTTTACATACTGTCCCTGGTTTTATTGTGCCTGGCAACCCTGATGGGGCCCCTTGGTGGCATGGAGCCCTCGGGCAGTGCCTGAGTGCCCGAATGGTCAGTCCGCCTCTGGGCATAAGAATGGATCATGGGGCCCCTTGGTGGCATGGAGCCCTCGGGCAGTGCCTGAGTGCCCGAATGGTCAGTCCGCCCCTGGGCATAAGAATGGATCATGGGGCCCCTTAGTGGCATGGAGCCCTCGGGCAGTGCCTGAGTGCCCCAATGGTCAGTCCGCCCCTGGGCATAAGTATGGATCATGGGCTCCCTTGGTGGCATGGAGCCCTTGGGCAGTGCCTGAGTGCCCGAATGGTCAGTCCGCCCCTGGGCATAAGAATGGATCATGGGGCCCCTTGGTGGCATGGAGCCCTCGGGCAGTGCCTGAGTGCCCCAATGGTCAGTCCGCCCCTGGGCATAAGTATGGATCATGGGCTCCCTTGGTGGCATGGAGCCCTCGGGCAGTGCCTGAGTGCCCGAATGGTCAGTCCGCCCCTGGGCATAAGAATGGATCATGGGGCCCCTTGGTGGCATGGAGCCCTCGGGCAGGGCCTGAGTGCCCCAATGGTCAGTCCGCCCCTGGGCATAAGTATGGGTCATGGGGCCCCATAGCATAATTTTGATGGGACCCCCCCCCAGTGACCTCTTTCTTTCTGGCACCTGGCAGTCTCAGTAACAATAGTGTTTTCGAATGTAACAAAAAGAAGTATAAGGATAAAAATTCGCGCTACTTGGGGAAAAAAAATATATATTAAATTCCCAAAAACCAATCATATATATTGATATACGTGTTCAAAATCCAATGTGCAAAATCGCATGCCTTAAATAAATATTAAGTAAATATAAATAATGTCAATCAATATACTTGAACAACAATATCATTGAAAGAAAGTGTCCACGTAAAATCCATATAGTGCAAAATTAATTTAAATGATTAAATTGATCCCTATGTGCAAAAATCAGCATATTGTTGTACATTGAGTCCAATTCCACAATGAAAAGAAGAGGAAAAGAAAATTCGAAGTTGAAAGACGATTCCGCCACCACTGAGAGAGTGAAGGGTAGGTCTGTCCTTGGGGTCCACACCGGAAAGTAATGGGGACCCTTACCGGATAAGGTGGACCCCCTATCCGCAAAGCAAAGTCGTTAACGCCTGCAGATATGACCCTCTGTGGGGGTCTTCACACTGATCCGGGGTGTCCGTACCTCCGAGCACCTCCTCACTCGTAACGCCGGTCTTCCGTCCGCTCTACGAAGAAATTTGATTTCTCTTAGCAGGAGCTAAAATGCTCTCTGGGACTGGAATGGGCCACATAGGAGGATAGAAAAAAAAGGAGGAGGAGGCTCCAATAGTGTGTTATCCTTTATACACCGTTAGGTTTATTCATAAAAAGATTTAAAAAAAATAAGAATTTTCCGGCAATAAAAAATATCCGTGCTTTCCGGGGTCACGTATAGCGCGGTGACGTCGGTGCGTAGCTTATCTCTGACATGTTTCGTCACACGTGACGTTTTCAAAGGGCACCAAAAAAACAAAACAAAGTATGCCTAAATCAAGGACAGGATAGGTAGGGGGCGGGCAGCTGGGTCGGCACGCTACTAGAAACCAATGGTTTATTTATTTTTTTGCGGGAAATTACAAATCTCAGCCGTCTTATCAGGTTTTAGCTTTGGAGAACCTTTGGGATTTGTTACCTTCTAGGCAGGCATGTACTGGCCATTGGGACTACCGGGAGTTTCCCGGTGGGCCGATGGCTCAGTGGGCCACTCTGATGTAAGGGGGTGCTGATGGGACACTCTGATGTAAGGGGGTGGTGATGAGACACTCTGATGTAAGGGGGCTGGTGATGAGACACTCTGATGTAAGGGGGCTGGTGATGGGACACTCTGATGTAAGGGGGCTGGTGATGGGACACTCTGATGTAAGGGGGCTGGTGATGGGACACTCTGATGTAAGGGGGCTGGTGATGGGACACTCTGATGTAAGGGGGTGGTGATGGGACACTCTGATGTAAGGGGGTGCTGATGGGACACTCTGATGTAAGGGGTCTGGTGATGGGACACTCTGATGTAAGGGGGCTGGTGATGGGACACTCTGATGTAAGGAGCTGGTGATGGGACACTCTGATGTAAGGGGTCTGGTGATGGGACACTCTGATGGAAGGGGGTGCTGATGGGACACTCAAAATGTAAGTGGGCCGGTCTGGATGAAGTCCAGGGCCAAATTTCTGTCCCAGTCCAGCCCTGCTTCTAGGACTGTATTTGGGGCTCATTTCTAAGAGCCGACTGGGGTGACCAAAAGCTCTGAAGGCAATAAATGTACTAATATATGGGGGGGGGGGGGTGCGAGAATAATCTGAGATCCCAAAGACACCCCCTGAGCCTCTGACTTCAGCTCCTCTAGACTGGAGTCTTCATAGGAATCAGATTCGTCATCAAAGTCATTGAGTGGACAACCCTTAGAATATATCAGGTAAAATATATCAAGAATTGTTATATATTAATGTCCTGTCGGCCATCAGAGGGTCCTGGATGACCAATTTCCAAACTTTTGCAGATATTAGTACAATCCGGGACAGCGGTGCCGGCAGCGTGACCATCTCCCCGATCTATAGGTACGGCGGCTCTGCCCCCCCTTCTTCCGGTGTCACTCTGCCAGGTCGGTGAGTTCGTATTTTGCCCAATAAGGAGATATTAGAAGCTTCGCATGAAATGACATTTATTGCCTCTGCTCTGTGCAGATACTACTGCAGTGCTGTACTCAGAATCCTCCAGCAGGGGGCAGGCCAGCGCAGAATTCAGCACGGTGTCCTCTGACCCTGTAACCTCTACAGACCGCAGACAAGGTTGGTGAGGTCATAGTATAAGCTTTAATGTTTGCTTGTAGATCTATTTTATCTAATGGGGGGTAAGTACGGATCATGGGGCCCCATAGCATAGTTTTGATGGGGACCTTCGGTGACCTCTGCGGGACACCTAGCAGTGTCATTTGTGTTATTGATCAATAGTGATTAATGTTATTGATCACTATTGATCAATAGTGTTATTGATCTAAACAAACAGTATGCCTAAATCAAGGGCAAGGCAGCTAAGGAGCAGTCGGCACAGTCGGCACACTTCTAGAAACCAATGTTTTTTTTTTTTTCTTTTGCAGAATTCTAATGCCCCGTACACACAAGCAGAATTTCCATCAGAAAAAACTTGGATGGTTTTTCCGACGGGATTCCGCTCAAGCTTGGCTCGCATACACATGGGTCGCACAAAAGTTCGCTGTACTTTCGACCGCCAAGAACGCGGTGACATCCAACACTACGACGAGCCGAGAACATTAAAGAGGAAGTAAACCCTGATGAATTTACTTCCTCTTTGATTCCCTGCAAAGGTAAAGCATAATGGATTACTATGCATCGCATCGCATCTCATAGTAGTCCATTATGTGTCACTTACCTGACACAGGAGCCAGCGAAGTCACCGCTGTCCTCTGTAGTTCGGAGCCTCCATCTTCTCGGTGGGTCTCGCTGCTCCGGAGCTGTCATTCAACCAAGCCGCAATGACATCACTCCCGCGCATGCGCACGGGAGCCGTCGCTCGCGGCATATCGCCGTTGACAGCGGCGCCTGTGTTTTGGCAAATATCTCCTAAAACGTGTAGGTTTAGGAGATATTTCTTGGACCTACAGGTAAGCCTTAACCACTTTCAGACCGGACCATTTTGCTGGTAAATGACCAGAGGTCTTTTTACACTTTGGCACTGCGCTGCTTTAACTGGTAATTGCGCGGTCATGCAATGTTGTACCCAAACAAAATTTGCGTCCTTTTCTTCCCACAAATAGAGCTTTCTTTTGATGGTATTTGATTGCCTCTGCGATTTTTATTTTTTGCGATATAAACGTAAAAAGACCGCAAATTTTGAAAAAAAATGATATTTTCTACTTTTTGTTATTAGAAAAATCCAATAAACTCAATTTTAGTCATACATTTAGGCCAAAATGTATTCAGCCACATGTCTTTGGTAAAAAAAAAGTCAATAATTGTATATTTATTGGTTTGCGCAAAAGTTGTCACATCTACAAACTAAGGTACGTTTTCTGCAATTTACGCAGCTTTTAGTTTACGACTGCCTATCTCATTTCTTGAGGTGCTAAAATGGCAGGGCAGTACAAAACCCCCCCAAATGACCCCATTTTGGAAAGTAGACCCCCTAAGGAAATTGATAAGAGGCATGTTGAGCCCATTGAATATTTTATTTTTTTGCCTCAAGCGATTGAATAATGACAAAAAAAAAATTTTTTTTTTTTTTTTACACAAAGTTGTCACTAAATGATATATTGCTCACACATGCTATGGGCGTATGTGAAATGACACCCCAAAATAAATTCTGCTGCTTCTCCTGAGTACGGGGATACCACATATGTGGGACTTTTTGGGAGCCTAGCCGCGTACGGGGCCCCGAAAACCAAGCACCGCCTTCAGGCTTTCTAAGGGCGTAAATTTTTGAGTTCACTCCTCACTACCTATTACAGTTTTGAAGGCCATAAAATGCCAAGATGGCACAAAACCCCCACAAATGACCCCATTTTAGAAAGTAGACACCCCAAGCTATTTGCTGAGAGGCATGTTGAGTTCATGGAATATTTTATATTTTGCCACAAGTTGCGGGAAAATTACAAACTTTTTTTTTTTTCACAAAGTTGTCACTAAATGATATATTGCTCACGCATGCCATGGGCATATGTGAAATGACACCCCAAAATAAATTCTGCTGCTTCTCCTGAGTACGGGGATACCACATATGTGGGACTTTTTGGGAGCCTAGCCGCGTACGGGGCCCCGAAAACCAAGCACCGCCTTCAGGCTTTCTAAGGGCGTTACAGTTTTGAAGGCCATAAAATGCCAAGATGGCACAAACCCCCCCCCCCCAAATGACCCCATTTTGGAAAGTAGACACCCCTAAATTTAGGGGTACACTAGTGAGACTAGGTAATAAATGGCGGGTGCCCTGAAACTATAAAAAAATAACTAACCAACCAGCGTCACCTGTAACAGTTATATGGTGATCACTGGTGAAAGGGTTAACTAGGGGGCAATCAGGGGGCTTTATGCGGTAGTATATGGGGGTCCCTGGCGCTATAAAAAGCTGCGGCGAACCTAAATACCTACCTGCCTAACTAGCGTCACCTGTGACACTAATACAGCGATCAGAAAAACGATCGCTTATTAGGCTGGGTTCACACTGGAGCGATGCGGGAACGCCACGAATCCGCGGCGGGTTCCCGCATCACATGCCTCCCGGCGGCAGCTCACACTGCCCTATGCGAACTGCTGGGAGTGTCAGTGAAATGTTAATGACACCCCCAGATCAGTTCGCATATCGCAGTGCGATCTGCAAACTCGGATCGCATGGTGTGAACACCCATGCGATCCGATTCTGCTGCGGGCCAAAAAAAGGGTCCCGTGCGAATTTGCGGTGGGTGCGGCGGGTGTGGCGGGTGCGGCGAATGGCTGAACTCGAATCGCACAGAGATCGGATGTGATTTGCACTGCAGTGCGGTGCGAATCACATTCGTTCTCATAAACCGCTGCAATGTGAACCCAGCCTTAGTGACACTGGCGACGGGGGGTGATCACGGGGTTAAACCTTTATTGGGGGGGTTAGGGGGGTACATTAGAACTAAAGGGGGCTAACTCTAACTGCCCTAACAGTTATTACAGTCACAAATGACACCAATGCAAAAAAAAAAAAAAAAAAAAAAAAAATGACATTGGTGTCACTGTGACTGGGGGGGCAGGGGTAATTGGGGGGGTGATCGGGGGGTAAAGGGGGGGTGTGAGTGTGCCTGGCATGTTCTACTGTGTGTGTAGAGTGTTGGTGCAACTCACCGATCCGCTCTCCTCCGTGTCGGAACGAAAAATACCGACACGGAGGAGAGAATACATCACTTCCTCTCCTGTGTTTACATTACAGGAGAGGAAGTGATGTCACGGGGGATTCCTATTCGTCGGGAGCGATCGCGAGGGGGTGGCCATGAACGAATGGCCGTCCCCTCGTCCGGGATCGCTCCCGCACGAATACCGACCGCCGCAGGCACCGGGCGGGGGCCCGATCGGGCCCCCGACCCGCGGGAGGCAAGGGACGTACATGTACGCCAATATGCCTGCCCGTGCCATGCTATCGACGTACATCGTCGTGCGGCGGTCGGCAACTGGTTAATCTAGGCCTTAATCTAGGCTTACCTGTAGGCCAAAGTGGTTTGTAAGGGTTTACAACCACTTTAAGTTCAATGCTTCCGAGCAATGCGTAGGAATTTTGCGCATCAGAATTTGTACAGACGATCGGAATTTCCCGATCGGAAACTTTTTCCAACCCGAAAAATAGAGAACCCCTGCTCTCGATCTTTTGCTGGCGGGAATTCCGCCAGCAGAAGTCCGATGGAGCGTTCACACAGTCGGAATTTCCAACCAAAAGCTCACATCGGACTTTTGCTGGGGCGGAATTTCTGCCGTACTTTTGAAATGAATGGTCTTTTCTCGCCCGGAGAAAAGTATGCTCATTTTGAGCGCGTCTCCAGGTAGCCGGGGGCCAGCGAAGGAGGTATTGCTGGTCCCGTCACCTGGTATGGACTTAAAGGGGAACCCCAACACCGAAAAAATCGGCGTGGGGGTCCCCCCCAGGTCCACATCAAACCCTTGTCCAAGCACGCTACCCGGCCGGCCAGGAAAGGGGGGGGGGACGAGCGAGCGCCCCCCCCCCTCCTGAGCCGTACCAGGCCGCGTGGCCTCAACATGGGGGGGTGCCTTGGGGAAGGGGGGCCGCGCGGCCCCCCCACCCCAAAAGCACCTTGTCCCCATGTTGATGAAGACAAGGGCCTCTTCCCGACAACCCTGGCCGTTGGTTGTCGGGAAGAGGCCCTTGTCCTCATCAACATGGGGACAAGGTGCTTTGGGGTGGGGGGGCCGCGCGGCACCCCCCATGTTGAGGGCACGCGGCCTGGTACGGCTCGGGGGGGGGGGGGGGCGCTCGCTCGTCCCCCCCTTTCCTGGCCGGCCCGGTAGCGTGCTCAGACAAGGGTTTGATGTGGACCTGGGGGGGGACCCCCACGCCGATTTATTTCGGCGTTGGGGTTCCCCTTCAGGTCCATACCAGGTGACGGGGCCAGCGACACCTCCTTCGCTGGCCCCGGCTACCTGGAGACGCGCTCAAAATGAGCGGACTTTCCTCCACGTGGGTGGGCGAGTCCGTTCATTTCAAAAGTACGGCGGATAGTCCGGCGAACTTAGTACGCGTTATTAGTCCGCTGAAAAAGTGCCGTGTGTGGGCAAGTAGCCCGTTCGGAAAGTCCGGCAGACAGTCGGCTACGTGCCATAAAAATACGTTTACAATATATCAAGAATTGTTACATATTATTTATTTCATCCAATGGGGTGTAAGAACAGATCATGGGGCCCCGTAGCATCATTTTAATGCCTAACTTGGATGTTTTTTTTTTCCAATGGGATTCCGCTCAAGCTCGGCTCGCATACACACGGGTCACACAAAAGTTCTCTGAACTTTCGACCGCCAAGAACGCAGTGGCGTCCAACGCTACGACAAGCCGAGAACATTAAGTTCAATGCTTCCCGAGCAAAATGCGTCGAATTGTTTCCGAGCAACGCGTAGGAATTTTGCACGTCGGAATTTCCCGATCTGAACTTTTTCCAACCCCGAAAAATAGAGAACCCCCGCTCTCAATCTTTTGCTGGCGGGAATTTGCGCAGCGTCAGTCGGAAAACAATAATGTTATTAAACTTTAATATAAAATGTGTCTAAATCAAGGACGAGGTATCTGGGGGAGTTGTCAGGATTGTCTTTTGTGGAATTACAAATCTCGGCCGTCTGATCGTTTTTTTTTAGCTGTGGAGAATTTCTGGGATTTGTTGGGCTTCAGGAGGAAGGTGTTGGGGGTTCATTTCAAAGAGCCAATCAAGACGTCCAAAGGCTCTGAAGGCAATAATCAATTTCCAAACATTTTGCAGAGATTAGTACAAGTCGGGACAGCGGGACTATCTCTAGGTACGGCGGCTCTGCCCCCCCTTCTTCCGGGGTCACTCTGCCAGGTCAGTGAGTTCGTATTTTTCCCAATAAGGAGATATTAGAAGCTTCACATGAAATTACATTTATTGCCTCTGCTCTGTGCAGATACTACTGCAGTGCTGTACTCAGAATCCTCCAGCAGGGGGCAGGCCAGCACAGAATTCGGCACGGTGTCCTCTGACCCTGTAACCTCTACAGACCGCAGACAAGGTTGGTGAGGTCATAGTATAAGGTTTACATTTTGCTTGTAGATCTATTTTATCTAATGGGGGCATAAGCAGGGGTGTACCGACAGCTCATGGGGGGCCCCCGGGCAATAGGAGAAGATTATGGGGCCCTCGGGCAATAGGAGATTATGGGGCCCCCAGGCAATAGATTGTGGTGCTACACAGTATACACACACATACAGTATACACACTAGGGTTGCCACCTGTCCAGGATTCACCCGGACAGTTCGGGTTTGGAAGCATGCGTCCAGGTTAAACCCGGACACATTATTCAGACTGGACCATGGCTTTCCAGCAGGGTTACTGGCTGCAGTTATCTAAGCTGAGAGTGTCTGTTACACCCTCTTTCACACTGCCTAAAGCCAGCACTCCCCCCCAAACACACACACAGACAGGAGAGGAGAGAGGGCTTGATCTGTACCTCTTACTCTCTTAATTAGAAGTCCAGCAGCCTCAGATACATCTGGATGAGAGGTGCTGACTGCCAAGGGGTGAGTGAGCTCACCATCCATCCCTGTCTGTGACTGAAGTCTCCCCCCTTCTCTCTCCTGCCTCTGAGAGAGTACACCAAGGTAAATCAGGGTTTTCAGAGCACCCCTTATATCAGATTTCCCCTTTACACCAAAGGGCACAGTGTTCCCCCTTTACATCAAAGTCCTCTTCTTACATCAGAGTTCTTAGTGTTCCCCCTTAAATCTGTGTTCCCAGAGCATCCCTTATGTCAGAGTCCCCAGAGTTCTCCCGTACAGTGAAAGGGAACTCTGCAAGTTCAGATGTGAAAAGGGGAACTCTGTGGACTCTGATGTAATGGGGGACTCTTGTTATTAATGTCATATGATTAGAAATGTTATTTAATAGCAAAATATATGTATAGTTTATACCCAAAAAAAGAAAGAAACGTGCGCCGATAAAGTGTTCAGGTTTGACTTGAAGAAAAGGTGGCAACCCTAATACACACACACACACACACACACAGTATACACACAGTATACACACACAGTATACACACACAGTATACACACACACACACACATACAGTATACACACACATACAGTATACACACACAGTATACACACACATACAGTATACACACACAGTATACACACACATACAGTATACACACACATACAGTATACACACACACACAGTATACACACACACACAGTATACACACACAGTATACACACACATACAGTATACACACACATACAGTATACACATACAGTATACACACACATACAGTATAAACACATAGTATACACACACATACAGTATATACACACATAGTATACACACACATACAGTATACACACATACAGTATACACACACATACAGTATACACACACATAGTATACACACACATACAGTATACACACATACAGTATACACATACAGTATACACACACATACAGTTTACACACATACAGTATACACACATACAGTATACACACACATACAATATACACACATACAGTATACACACACATACAGTATACACACAGTATACACACACATACAGTATAAACACATAGTATACACACACAGTATACACACACATACAGTATACACACACAGTATACACACACACATAGTATACACACACATACAGTATACACACACATACAGTATACACACACAGTATACACACACATACAGTATACACACACATACAGTATACACACACACACAGTATACACACACAGTATACACACACATACAGTATACACACACAGTATACACATAGTATACACACACATACAGTATACACACATACAGTATACACACACAGTATACACACACATACAGTATACACATACAGTATACACACACATACAGTATACACACACACACAGTATACACACACATACAGTATACACACACAGTATACACATAGTATACACACACAGTATACACATACAGTATACACATAGTATACACACACACACACACACAGTATACACATAGTATACACACACATACAGTATACACACATACAGTATACACACACAGTATACACACACATACAGTATACACATACAGTATACACACACATACAGTATACACACACACACAGTATACACACACAGTATACACACACATACAGTATACACACACATACAGTATACATACACACACAGTATACACACACATACAGTATACACACAGACGCACAATATACATTATACTGGAGAGGCGGGGCAGCTATAATCTTGGGATTTAAAAAAAAAAAACACAGGTTTTTACATACTCTCCCTGGTTTTAATGAGCCTGGCAACCCTGATGGGGCCCCTTGGTGGCATGGAGCCCCTTGGGCAGTGCCTGAGTGCCCGAATGGTCAGTCCGCCCCTGGGCATAAGTATGGATCATGGCATAATTTTGATGGGACCCCCCAGGTGACCTCTTTCTCTCTGGCAGTGTCAGTAACAATAGTGTTATAAGGAGATATTAGAGCTTCACATGAAATGACATTTATTGCCTCTGCTCTGTGCAGATACTACTGCAGTGCTGTACTCAGAATCGTCCAGCAGGGGGCAGGCCAGCACAGAATTCAGCACGGTGCCATCTATCCCTCTAAGCAGTCCAGGCAGCAGACAAGGTTGGTGGGGGTCATAGAAGAAGCTTCAATTTTTTTCTTGTAGATCTATTTTTATCTAACGGGGTGTAAGTTCCAATCACTGGGGGGGTGGGGGGGGGGGTCATGGCATCATTTTTTTTTTTTTTTTTTTTTTTTTTTTTTTAGTTTTCAAAAAGCTTTATTGAAAATAAGAAATGAAGTACAGAGTAGGGCATGAAAGAAAACAAAATAATTAATTAGAGGAATACATACACAAGGGATTAGAGACATATCTCAGATAAGCTACAACAGCAATATACCGAAGTGCCAAGGGGCACAATATTTATAGAGGTGCTTATAGTTAAAGGTACATACCAGGTCCCCAATCCAGTTCCCTCTGTGCAAAGGGAGCTGAAGAGGGGAAGAGGGGGGAGGAAGAAGCGAGGAGAGGTAGAAGGAAGCAGGAAAGGTGAGTGGCAGCAAAGAAGTATGGTTAGAATAAGGTTAGTAAACATTGTTGTCTATCAGCGTGTCAATCACATCACAGTGGTTTCAGGTTATTCTAGAAGGGTGCAATTCGGTAAGGATACTGCAGAATGAAAGTTAGCACCGGTGAGGGAGAGTACAATTAAATCAGGTACAGGATTTAGCTCTAGGATCAGAGAGCCAGGGCTTCCAGTAGGTATGAAATTTACTCAGGGACATTTGCGATTTTGCAAACAGGTGTTCCATCAGCAGGTGTTCATTTAAGATAATAATGACATTGCTGATAGTGGGAACAACGGGTTGCTTCCATTGGCGGGCTACAGCTAGCCGAGCTGCTATAAGAATTTGTGTAACAATAGGTTGGAAGGATGGAGGCCAGGTCAAGATGTCAAGACCAAATAAGGCCATCTGCGGGGTGATGACACGCGACAAACCAGTTAAACCAGTAATAAAGTTGGTGACATCCGTCCAAAACACTTTGATGAAGGGACATCCCCACCAAATATGAAGTAAATGTCCGTCTGTATTACAATTTCTCCAACAGTTGCTGGAGTGGGTAGGGAAAATGCGAGCGAGTTTTACAGGTGTATGATACCAATTGTAGAGGATCTTAAGGACAGTTTCTCGGTGGGATATATTCCTTGAATATTTGGTTATTAGGTGAATTGCTCGATACCAATCTGCTAATGGAAGATGAAAGTTTAATTTGGTCTCCCAATGGGAGATAGCCGGAGGGTTGGCGGGTTGAGACTGCTGGGTCAGGAGGGTATAAAAGCAGGAGATGCCTCGGATTTTGTTGGAGGGCGAGGAAAGAAGCTGTATGATGGACTTGGTTGAGATGCAACTGGACGTTGGTATGGAGGTGAGAATGTGGCGTACTCTCAGGTAAATGTAGAAGTCTTTGTGAGGGAGAGAGAATCTGCTTATTAGTTGTTGAAAGGAGAGGAGCTGGGAGGCCTGAAACAGGTCTCCTATAGTCCGAATACCATGCTGTATCCATCTTTGTAAAGGTAAATCCGGAGAGAGGAAGGAGATCGCTGCGAAGGGTAGCTGGAGAAGAGCATGGTGGTGGATTCCTCCTGCGGTTTGTAGCAGGGATTTCCAATTGGTCAGAGTTGCGTTCACAGTGGGTAGAGAGGATTTATCGGGGTGGTAGCCCAACCAAACAGCAGCTAGAAGATGTGAAGGCTCTTGTATAAGATCCGTTGCTTCAATGAGAGTCCAAGGTAGTAGTGAAGACATATTCCAGAGCCTCCTGGATTGATCGAGCAATGTTGCTTTATAGTACAGTTTAAGGTTAGGCACTCCCATGCCAGCAGTCTTTGTCGGTGTGTAGAGCGAGGAGGCTTTAACCCGTGGTTTGTGACCCGACCATATGAATTTGTTAATCAGTCGTTGTAAACTAGCTATGTCGGATTGAAGCATCGGTATCGGCAAAGTTCGGAACATATAAAGAATATGTGGTAATAGGAACATTTTAGTAAGAGCTATTCTACCTATCCATGAGGTCTGTACCTGTAGGAGCGAAGTAGAAAGGTTTTGTAGCTTCTGGGTGAGCCCAGCTAGGTTAGTACGCAATAGTAGAGAGGTAGAGGAGGTCAGCTGAATACCCAAGTAAGTCAGAGAGGAGTTGGTAGCCCAGGAAAACGGGGATATCGAGGAGATATTGAGTTTGAGCTGCGGGGATAGAGATATCCCTAGCATGGCAGATTTAGAGTGGTTTAGTTTATAAAGGGAAATAAGACTGAATTGTTGTAAAAGATCGCAGAGCGGGGGCAGAGAGCATAGGGGATCAGTGAGCCAAATGATAATGTCGTCGGCGTATAGCCCAATTTTGTGTGCAGTGGAACCTATCTGAAGACCGGCTATGCTCGGGTGTGTTCTGATAGCTTGTGCTAGTGGTTCAATGACCATCGCGAAAATGAGTGGGGAGAGGGGGCAGCCCTGACGAGTCCCATTTGTGATGGGGAATGGGGAAGACAATAGTCCCGATGTTAAAACTCTTGCACTTGGGGAGGAGTATAGGCCTAAAATGGCTTGCTTGAAGGATCCATGAATGCCGAATTTTTGTAGGACAAGGTCTAGATAGAGCCAGCTAACCCGATCGAATGCCTTCTCTGCATCAAGAGAGATCAGCAGAGAAGGCACTCGACGGTGCTCCGCCCAATGTATCATGTCTATGAACCTGCGGGTGCCATCGGAAGCTTGTCGTAGGGGAATAAAGCCCACCTGATCAGGGTGAATCAGGTTGGGGATAAATGATGCTAGACGGGAGGCTAATAATTTGGCATATAGTTTCGTGTCCGTGTTCAGGAGTGAGATGGGGCGATAATTTGCTGGATCATGGGAGGGTTTACCGGGCTTGTGGATGGTAGTTATAGTTGCTTCTAGTGATTCCGATGGGATCTGTCCGGTGGATAGGAAGCCATTGAAGGCATTACAGAGGTGGGATGAGATCTGATCCCTATAAGTTTTGTAGTATTCATTAATGAAACCATCTGGACCAGGGGCTTTATGCAAAGGAAGCTCGTTGATCGCTTTAAGAATTTCCAGTTGAGAAAATGGTTTGGCCAGATCGTCAAGTTGGGAGGGGGTTATCGTGGGAAGTTGTAAGGGGGCAAGGAATGTCTGGATCAATTGTGCTGAGGGCTGCGGAGTAGAAGTAGATTGAGAGAGGTTGTACAGTTTGGAGTAAAAGGTTCCGAATTCATTCGCAATGTCTTTGGGATTGGACAGTTTTTGGCCCTGCTGATTCAGTAGGAATGGGATTTTAGTTTGAGCTGCTTTTTTCTTGTACTGTTGTGCTAAATGTTTCCCCGCTCTGTTGCCTTGAGAGTACCAGGTTAAGCGAAGCCGTCTGAGATAGAAGTCGTGACTTCTTTGAAGGAGCGAACATAGTTCATTCCGCAGAGAGCTAAGTGTACCTGCATTAACCGTGGTAGGATGTTGTTTGTTTAATTTTTCAAGAGTCTGGATGCGTTGCAGTAGGGCATTGATCGCAAGTGATCTTTTTTTCTTTTCCTGGGCTCCCAACTTAAGGAAAATACCCCGAATGACCGCTTTGTGCGCGTTCCAAAGAGTGGCTGGATTGGAAACAGAGCCTTCATTAGAGGTAAAGTAAGAGGTTATTTCGGACCCAATCTGCTCCTTGATCTCTTTTACATTTAGTAATGCTGCGTTCAGACGCCAAATCGTGTGTCTAGAGGCAGGAGGCGACAGGGAAATGGAAATAGAGACTGGCGCATGGTCCGACCATGTGATAAGACCAATAGTTGCTTTGTCAATTTTTTGCAGCAGGATCTTAGAGACCAGGAACAGATCAATCCGAGAATAAGATCTCTGCGTGTGGGAATAGAAGGAGTAGTCCCTCTCCGTACCATGCAGACATCGCCAAGGGTCATAAAGATCTTCTTGGGAAACAAAGGTGGACAGCGCCATGGAGGATTTACGTTTTGGATTGGAGGAGTCCATGTGGTGATCTAAGATTTCATTGAAATCTCCACAGAGTACAATTTCATCTTTTGGGTAAGGTTGAAGCTTGAGGAGCAGTGTTTTAAGGAAAGCTTTCTGGTGAGTATTAGGTGCGTATACGTTAACAACAACCATTGGTTGGTCGTTGAATGTAGCCGACAGAATGATAAATCTGCCACCAGGATCCACTTCTACGTGCTTCAGGACAAAGGCCACCGAAGAGCGAATTGCAATCATCACCCCCCTTGTTTTAGTTTCAGCGCGGGCATGGAAATAATGGGGGAATAATCTGTGAGTGCACTTGGGGGAATTAGTCTCTGAGAAGTGGGTCTCCTGTACGCATAGGATATCCACTTTCTGATTTAGGGCTTCACGCCATAGGAGAGACCTTTTAAAGGGGCTATTGAGGCCCTTAGCATTAAGAGATACAATCGTGAGCGACATTGCAGAGGTGAGGCAAGGTTATATAGCGATGGTCTGCACAATATCAGAGGGGGACTGTCTCGAGAAACAAGGAGAAAATGGGAAGCCAAAGGTAATAGAAGGGAGAAAGGAAATAGGCGGGGGAGGGGCGAGCAGAGAGGGGGGGGGGGAAATAAACGTTGCACAGCTTAGTGTAATATACAGTAACAAATAGGCAGTGAGCTGAATCAGAGCGGGCAAAACGGGCCCGATCTGCGCCAGCAAAGTTAAAGCTATGAAAGCAAAGCAGTAATACAATGGCGTATCTTATGTAAGAGAATCAGGTAGAACTGCAAAATATGCCAAAAAAATAGAAACCAAGAATGTGCTTAGCACATCAACAATTGTGGAGCGTGGAAGGGACAAACATCTACTTCCACTCCTCCACACCATGACAAAAACTGTAAAACTTATTGTGAGGAAAAAACCATCTAAAAGAGGAAGAACATAAACACATAACAGAATGCTGCATGTTACAAGCAAGCATTTGCAGTTAGGCCGGAACGTGGGACTCCCTCAGATTAGCTATCTTTGAGGATGGCCGTACAGGTGAAGTGTGGGGAGGTGCCTGAGTTATCAGGCCCCAGTTGAGAAGCTGCTTGAGGCCCTCCTTAGGCGATAACATAGCAACTTGTTGATTGCGGTGAGAGACAATAAGCTTCACAGGGTATCCCCATTTGTAGGGAATTTTTTGTTCATTGAGAACAGAGGTGACTGAGGAGAAGGCCCTGCGGGCTTGGGAAGTAGTCGCCGAAATGTCATTGAATAGAGACACTCCATGGAAGGGGTCTGGAAGCGAGCGCAGGGCCCTTGCTGCTCTCATGATCTCCTCCTTGACATGAAAAAAATGTACCCTGGCCAGGATGTCTCTAGGGACAGAGTCTGGGAGGTGCTGCGGCTTGTGGATCCTGTGTGCTCTGTCTATAAGCATATCTTGTGTCGTCAGCGTAGGCACTAGTTTGCGGAACATTTGATGTAAATAAGGCACAATTTCTGATGCTGCAAGCGACTCAGATACCCCCCTGACTTTAATATTGTTTCTCCTCGAGCGGTCCTCAAGGTCCGCGATTTTAAGACGGAGCTGGGTGACCATGGCAGCTTGCTCATCCTGTATATTCACCATACAATTGTGAGCTTCAGTGGCTTCTGACAGATGTTGTTCTATGCGGTCAGTGCGGTGCTCTAGTGAGGTGACTTTTTCTTGCATATGGTTAAGAGAGATTTTTAAGTCTCTGTGCAGCTCAGTCTGTAAAGACAGCAGCATTGCTTTAAGTGAGTGTTCAGAGGCTGGATTGTCTGAGGTGGGGTACTCAGCAAGGGATTGTGCAGCTGGATTCTCAGAGCCTGTGGTACTACATGTCCCAGCGCCATGCTGCTTCTTATGAGGAGGCTGTTTGTCAGGGGAGAGTGAGGGAAACTCTGCTAGTCTCTTACCTCTGTCCCCAGGGGAGATGGAGTGCTCTGTGGTCTGATCCATCCCTTCATCCAGGGCCTGGAACGCTGGAGGCGCTTCCGCAGGGCAGCTATGAGGTCGCCTCAGGTTTCCTGGGTCCCGGTCGGCGCCATTTTGGGAGTCCTGCTGCGAAGGCCGCATGTAAAAATCGAGGAGTCTGCGGGGTCCCTTGAGCTTGCCCTTCTTCTTGGACATACTCCGGAGACTTTCCGGTAGTCGTCTGATCGAACAGCAATCCGTTCGGGCAGCGGGAGACGGCAGTATTCGCTGTAGTATGGTGTGGAGGAGCGGAGCCGAACGATCAAGCGGCCATCTCACTCAGCGGCCAGGCCACGCCCCCCCATGGCATCATTTTTAAGGGACCCCTCGGCGACCTCTATGAGGTAGTGTCAGCTGGAACAATAGTGTTAATACATTTTAATTAAAAAAAGGATGCCTAAATCAAGGACAAGGTAGGCAGGTTGCTGTCGGCATCATCAGCACATTACTAAAAAACGATGATTTTTTTATTTTTTATTTTTGCAGAATTACAAATCTCGGCCGTCTTATCGGTTTTTAGCTGCGGAGACACTTCGGGATTTTTCGAGCTTTAGGACCGCGTCGCGGTTAATTTTAATAAATCTGATTGGAACAACCAGAAGCTCTAAAGGCAGTAGATCTACATGCGCATGCATGGGGTGGGGGAGGGAGGGGGGAACCACCAAAGACTCTTCCCTCTGCATAATCCATTTCCAAACTTTTTGCAGAGATTAGTACAATCCGGGACAGCGGTGCCGGCAGTGTGACCGTCTCCCCGATCTATAGGTACGGCGGCTCTGCCCCCCCTTCTTCCGGGGTCACTCTGCCAGGTCAGTGAGTTCGTATTTTGCCCAATAAGGAGATATTAGAAGCTTCACATGAAAATGACATTTATTGCCTCTGCTCTGTGCAGATACTACTGCAGTGCTGTACTCGGAATCCTCCAGCAGGGGGCAGGCCAGCACAGAATTCAGCACGGTGTCCTCTGACCCTGTAACCTCTACAGACCGCAGACAAGGTTGGTGAGGTCATAGTATAAGCTTTAAATTTTGCTTGTAGATCTATTTTATCTAATGGGGGGGGGGGGGGTAAGTACGGATCATGGGGCCGCAGACCGCAGAGCTGTATCACTGTAACTCTTGTAGTTCTGTATTATCTGTACTATTAGCAGGCAGGGACTCTAATTGGAACCTCACAATCCAATTTTGCAGTACACAGCTCATCCCAGTCTGGCAGGGCAGGAGAGACCAGACTTCTTTCTCTGCTGCAGTTTAATAAGATATACAGGTCTTGTCCCTCCCCCCAGCCTGTGATTGGACAATGAAAGGAAACGCAGCAAAATTACGAGCTCATCTCCGTCGTTCTGCTCTCTTCCCCTATCAGGATGGTCCATGTTAGCATATGAGCACTGCAACACAACTTATTGGCTCCCCGCGCTGCTTTTTGCTTCTCCAGTCTGAGCTCTGCTGTATAGGGGCTTCAGAAGGTCAACTCCAGGTGCATAGACTAAAAACAAAAATGCATTTAATGATGGAATAAGGATTATAAAGCTGCATTAATGTGTGTCTTTTATATCTGTAGCGCTACCCCGCAGGAGCCAGGGTCCTATCCCCCCCCCTACTCGCAGAATTCATAGCCAGTCCCACAGCATTTTTCCTTTCCTTTTTGACTGATTCCTCAAAAATCAACCTAGGAGTTTCTTTTAGGGTTCGTTTTGTGGACAGGAGCTTGGATAGGGATGGGGAGCATGGGATACCCTGGAACTGGGGCCAATAAAATATTTGAGGTTCCTCAAACTTCCTTTCTCACTCTCTGCCCCGGGGGGGACAGAGCCCTTGCACAAGGGGGTCTCCTCCTGATGGACTGGACCCAGGATCTCTGCACTCTGCCGTCAGGCCTCAGAATATTTATTGACTCTCCCCCCCACCTTCTGGGCACACATCCTCCAGAGATTGGCTGGAGTTCCCTTAAATATTCAGACTGCCCGCTCCCCTCTCCCTCCCACTATGTTTCCAGAAGTCTCTAGAAAACAGACGGCGTAGCACAGGCAGAAGCAAGACCCTGAACAGCCCTAAGCAATCAACCCCTGCTCCACTGATTACAAAGGAGCTGAACCCACCTAGCAGCCTTCTCCGAAACAGGAGGGTGCTACACTGGAGTTCCACTTTAAATTGGAGCTGTCCAGCTAGTAGATTGGGACTATGAATGAGGACAGTCAGATCCTTGGTACCATTGTTGACCTGCTGAAGATGCTATTTGCCTGGCTTTCATAGCTATTCCATTCGCTTCAGTACTTCATTAGTCAAAGACATAGATTGAGCAGGCAGGGCAGGACTGTGCCCACGCCCCCCCCCCCCGGGCACTGCGGACTCCCTGCACCTGACTGGAGAGCAGAGGGTCCCATCTTTTGTTGCAGGGCACCATGCTATCATTAGATAGAAGCTCCATACACCAGCCTATCTTATTCACGGGTTTGACTCCTACTACAATCCTACCATGCTCATACGGGTTCCACCTGAAAACATGGACCAGTCCCAGAAGAGGAGACCGGTAAATGGGTCCAGATTTACCAAATCCAGTCACCATTCCAACCAAGTAATAACTTAGTGTGTATGAGTAACAATTCATAGTATTGACCTTTGCATGTTGTCTGTCGAGTGAGGGTGACAGCGTTCTACTCCAGGGGTGACCACCAGAGGGCAGACTAGAGTAACCTTCACACCAGCCATGTCTCCAATCCCTTTCTTGGCTGGAGGACATCCAATATCATCAAGCCGTTTCTTCCCCAGCCTGTCCCTGGCCTTCCCCTTTCATTCTTTGGATTTCAGATCTTTCATGGAGGCTCAGCTTCACATGTGGGCATTACTTAGGGTGGTCTTAGTAGGCTTTGACATGCATCAAGCAAGCACATGATTCCTATAAACGGGGGCCGGTGATACCACTAGGCAAATTAGGCAGCTGCCTAGGGTGCCTTGCTGCCTAGGGCGCCCGGCCACTGGTGTTCCTACTCTCTTCTCTCTGCAGCAAGCAACTAAGTCTCAGCATCAGCAGGCAGACCCCGCTCCATTTGCACATAGTGTCAGAGGCGCAGCGGCAGCGGAGGACTGTATCTGTGTCCCGACTCCCGAATTAATGGAAGCAAGCAAACATTCATTGATGGGCACTGGTGAGGCTGCATTTGATTGGCGCTGGTGGGGCTGTATTGATGGGCGCTGGTGAGGCCGCATTGATGGGCGCTGTTGAGACTGCCTTTGATGGGCGCTGTTGAGGCTGCCTTTGATGGGCGCTGTTGAGGCTGCATTTGATGGGCGCTGTTGAGGCTGCCTTTGATGGGCGCTGTTGAGGCTGCATTGATGGGCGCTGGTGAGGCTGCATTTGATGGGCGCTGGTGAGGCTGCATTGATGGGCGCTGGTGAGGCTGCATTTGATGGGCGCTGGTGAGGCTGCATTGATGGGCGCTGGTGAGGCTGCATTGATGGGCGCTGGTGAGGCTGCATTGATGGGCGCTGGTGAGGCTGCATTGATGGGCGCTGGTGAGGCTGCATTTGATGGACGCTGGTGAGGCTGCATTTGATGGGCGCTGGTGAGGCTGCTTTGATGGGTGCTGGTGGGGCCGCATTTGATGGGCACTGGTAAGGCCACATTGATGGGCACTGGGGAGGCTGCATTTATGGGCGCTGGTGATACTGCATTTGATGGGCGCTGGTGAAGCTGCATTTGATGGGCGCTGGTGAAGCTGCATTTGATGGGCGCTGGTGAAGCTGCATTTGATGGGCGCTGATGAGGCTGCATTTGATGGGCACTGGTGAGGCTGCAATTGATGGGTGCTTCATTAAAAAGGTGAGGTATACATGGGCAGGGCAAAGGGGGTGGAGCCCAGGGGGGCGGCAAAATGAGCTTTCACCTAGGGTGCCAAAAATCCTTGCCCCAGCCATGCCCAAAAATGCTTCTACGGCTTCTGATTGAATTACCCTTTGGCTCTCTTTTGATGACGGCATGCAGAATCATTCTATTTCATTGCGAACGACCTGCAGATTGTGTAAGATCACAAAGTTCCAGACACCTGCACTCCGAAATTTCCCATGTTTAATGAGTCATAAAAGCAACTAGTTACAGCAACAAAACACTGTGGGGCATGACAAAAAATCTGTGCATTTTATACTACATTTTCACCTAATGAAGCGCCGATGTGGCATGAAACTCGTAGACTGATTAAGCGCTGATGCAGCACGAAATGCGTAAACTGATTAAGCGCTGATGTAGCATGAAACACATCAACTGATTAAGCGCTGATGTAGCATGAAACACGTCAACTGATTAAGAGCTGATGTGGCATGAAACACGTAGACTTTTCTCATGCTCCACGGTGTTTTGTTACTGTGGCAAGTCACTTTTATGACTCAATAAAGAGGTGCGCTTTCAGGGTGCAGCTGTCTGGACCTTTTGTGAGCTTACATATTTCCAGGTGATGAGCTGAGATTGCACCCGTATGGGAATTGTTTGCAGGATTATGATGGAGAAAGGACCTGAGGAAGCACCATATGGTTGAAAATCTGCAGATTCTAATTAATCCATTTTTTAAACTGTTGCAGAGCTCAGTACAGTCCAAAGCATCAGTACTACAAACCATGGCGGGGCATCTACCATCTCACCGATCCAGAACTACAGTCACACCGTTCCTCCTTCTAATATCTCCACGCAAGGTGAGGGACCTGATCATATATTACACATCACCCCAGTATCAGCGCTTTATGTGAATTTATGTATTTTGTCTCAATGCGCCGCAGACAGTTCTGCAGTGCAGTACTCAACATCCTCCAGCAGAGGGCAGCGCAGCACAGAATTCAGTCCAATGCCCTCTAACCCTGTAAGGGGCACAGACAGCACACAAGGTTGGTGATAATGCCATAACACCTGTCTGGCTTATATACTGATATGCAGTGTGTGTGTGTGTATATATGTATGTATGTATGTATGTATGTATATATATATGTGTATATATAAATATATATAATATAACTATCGCTCTCTCTCTCTCTCTATTCCTACCTATCTATCTATCTATCTATCTATCTATATATATATATAATCATTTTATTTATATATATTATTATATAATTTTTTTATTTTATTAAAATGTTAAATCATTTACACACTACGTTACCAAAAGTTTTGGGACACCAGCCTTTACACCCACACAGACTTTAATGGCATCCCAGTCTTAGTCTGTAGGGTTCAATATTAAGTTGGCTCCGCCCTTTGCAGCTACAACAGCTTCAATTCTTCTGGGAAGGCCGTCCACAAGGTTTAGGAGGGTGTCTATGGGAAATGTTTGACCATTCTTCCAGAAGCTCATTTGTGAGGTCAGGCACTGATGTTGGATGAGAAGGCCTGGACTGCAGTCTCCGCTTCAATTCATCCCAAAGGTGTTCTATCGGGTTGATGTCAGGACTCTATGCAGGCCAGTCAAGTTCCTCCACCCCAAACTCGCTCATCCATGTCTTTATGGACCTTGCTTTGTGCACTGATCCAAATCATTTGGTGGAGGGGGAGATTATGGTGTGGGGGGTTGTTTTTCAGGGGTTGGGCTTGGCCCCCTTAGTTCCAGTGAAGGGAACTCTTAAGGTGTCGGCATACCAAGACATTTTGGACAATTTTCATGCTCCCAACTTTGTGGGAACAGTTTGGGGACGGCCCCTTCCTGTTCCAACATGGCTGCGCACCAGTGTACAAAGCAGACACGGATGAGCAAGTTTGAGGTGGAGGAACTGGACTGGCCTGCACAGAGTCCTGACCTCAACCCGATAGAACACCTTTGGGATGAATTAGAGTGGAGACTGTGAGCCAGGCTTTCTCGTCCAACATCAGTGCCTGACCTCACTGATATGGTCCTCACTGGAAGAATGGTCAAACATTCCCATAGACACACTCCTAAACCTTGTGGACGGCCTTTCCAATACTTTGGGTGTGTGTGTGTGTATATATTATATATAAAATAAATTATTTGAATTAGTGTTAAAACATTACAATGTAACTGGTACTATATATATATAATATGAACTGTATAAAATTTTTATCATTACAAAAAAAAAAATATATATATATATTATTTATTATGAACTGTATAAATATTTTATCATCACAAAAAAATATTATATATATATATTATTGGAACTTATGTTAGAACATTATAATATAAAATTATTTAATATACATATACACATATATATATATATATAATGTATATTAAATAATTTTATATTAGAATGTTCTAACATAAGTTCCAATAATTTTATATATATATATATATTTATTTATATTATGTATGTATATGTGTGTGTATATATATATATAATCATTTTTATTGTGTGATGATAAAATATTTATACAGTTCATAATAAATATATATATATCTGTGTGTGTGTATGTATATATATATATATATATATATATTACTGTATAAATGTTTTTATCATTACAAAAAAAATGATATATATATATATATTGGAACTTTAAAAAAAATTGGAACTTATCTTATATATATATTCCAAATTATAAATTGGGGAGATCCATATGTACTGGAATAAAAACTATTTGTTTTCTTTCCGACTTTGTATTCCTATATATATCCAGAGCACACCTTTTTTTTTTTGCCATATATTCCAATGTTGGCTTTTGTAGCTTGTTAAATACTCAATAAAAATGATTGGAAATTAAAATATCACAATGTAACTATGTGTAACTCTGCTACTATATACAGTTTATATATATTAATAAAATTGGAACTTATGTTAAAACATTATAAGGTAACTATGTGTAGCTACATTACATATACATATCTATACCTATCTCTCTCTATCTATCTATTTATCTATCTATCTATATGTATATCTATCTATCTATATATATATATATATATATATATATATATATATATATATACACACACACAACTACCTTATAATGCTTTAACATCAGTTCCAAGTCCAAATAATTTGTTCACAAATTGCCAGTAATATGTGATGTGATAATATTGTCCACCTTCCTTTAGAACGTACCTCTGTGTTGTTCTTCAGTCCCACCAGCAGACCGGCGAGTTCTTCTGCGTCTTCAGCTGCTGCTAAAGGTTCGTTGGGCCTTAGATTAAAGAAATTAAGTGGGGGTGTGCCCAGTATGTGGCTGCGGAGCTCATAAATAGCCTGGGACCTGGAACAGTCTGGTGTTTTTCCAGAAGGGAGAAGTTCCCTGCCGGGAGGGCTGCTGCCCCTCCTAGGCAGTCCTGCTGAAATTTACCTGAGGTCATCGAGGTCCCGGCAATGCTAAAGCACTGCCTGCCTGCTTGCTAAGAATCCACACAGCCAAACAATTGGATTTCACCTACAATCCAGTCTGGAGAGTTCACTAAGTAAGTTTCTGTCTGATATTGGAAGGAGGTATCCAAGTATTCAGGGACCTTGTGAGTACAGAATGAGTGCAGGATCTGGGTGACTGTTGCTGTTATTAGCCCTTGTGCACTAATAGCAAGACTTACTTGGCCTGGGACATTGTATATGGTATCCTAGGGCTGTCCATTTCCTGGGCTATTATTACAGGGATGGTTCTAAGAAGGAGCTGCGGAGTGAAGAGTGCCCTCTAATGACTGCTCCTATCTAAGTTTTTCAGCAATAAATATGAAAAAAGCAACTTCTAGACTGTTCACTGAGCCAGAAAAGTGAATGTTGCTGTGTGCCTGGCTGCCGCTGCACTAGTGGGGAGGGGAAACTGTGGCAAATCAGGGTGCTCTCTAAGGGGCGCGCACTACATATTAAATATCATGAAATCCTTTATCTTCATATTCTTCAATAGGTATGAACCCTTCCAGAAGCAGCAGGACGCAAACCACTCACAAATCCGGAGCACCGTCAACTTTGGGGCCCCAATATGTATTCGGAACCACACGATGGACAGAAAATTCTACGCTTTATAGACAGCCAGTCTCAGGAAACAATGAAAGCAGAAATGAAAGGTTAGACATCGACTATACGCTTCCTTACATCAGGGTCCCCAGAGAGCCCCCTTCCTTACATCAGGGTTCTCGGAGAGCCTGTTCCTTACATCAGGGTCCCTAGAGAGCCCCCCCTTACCTAAGGATCCCCAGAGAGCCCCTTCCTTACACAAGGGTCCCCAGAGAGCCCCTTCCTTACATTAGGGTCCCCAGAGAGCCCCTTCCTTACATCAGGATCCACAGAGAGCCTCCCCTTACATCAGGGTCTCCGGAGAGCCCCCCCCACCTTACATCAGGGTTCTCGGGGAGACTCTCCTTACATCAGGGTCCATAGAGAGCCCCCCCTTACCTAAGGATCCCCAGAGAGCCCCCCCTTACATAAGGATCCCCAGAGAGCCCCCCCTTACAACAGTGTCCCCAGAGAGCCCCCCCTTACATCAGTGTCCCCAGAGAGCCCCCCCTTACATCAGTGTCCCCAGAGAGCCCCCCTTACTTCAGTGTCCCCAGAGAGCCCCCCCTTACTTCAGTGTCCCCAGAGAGCCCCCCCTTACATCAGTGTCCCCAGAGAGCCCCCCCTTACATCAGTGTCCCCAGAGAGCCCCCCCTTACATCAGTGTCCCCAGAGAGCCCCCCCTTACATCAGTGTCCCCAGAGAGCCCCCCCTTACATCAGTGTCCCCAGAGAGCCCCCCCTTACATCAGTGTCCCCAGAGAGCCCCCCCTTACATCAGTGTCCCCAGAGAGCCCCCCCTTACACCAGTGTCCCCAGAGAGCCCTTACTTACATCAGTGTCTCCAGAGAGCCCCTACTTACATCAGTGTCCCCAGAGAGCCCCTACTTACATCAGTGTCCCCAGAGAGCCCCTACTTACATCAGGGTCCCCAGAGAGCCCCTACTTACATCAGGGTCCCCAGAGAGCCTCCCCCTTACATCAAGGTCCCAAGAGAGCCTCCCCCACTTACATCAGGGTCCCCACAGAGCCTGCCCTTACATCAGGGTCCCTAGAGAGCCCCCCCCCTTACCTATGTATCCCCAGAGAGCCCCTTCCTTACACCAGTGTCCCCAGAGAGCACCCCCTTACATAATAATCCACAGAGAGCCCCCCCTTACATAAGGATCCACAGAGAGCCCCCCCCTTACATAAGGATCCACAGAGAGCCCCTTCCTTACATAAGGATCCACAGAGAGCCCCTTCCTTACATAAGGATCCACAGAGAGCCCCTTCCTTACATAAGGATCCACAGAGAGCCCCCCCCCCTTACCTAAGTATCCCCAGAGAGCCCCTTCCTTACACCAGTGTCCCCAGAGAGCACCCCCTTACATAAGGATCCACAGAGAGCCCCTTCCTTACACCAGTGTCCCCAGAGAGCACCCCCTTACATAAGGATCCACAGAGAGCCCCTTCCTTACACCAGTGTCCCCAGAGAGCACCCCCTTACATAAGAATCCACAGAGAGCCCCCCCTTACATAAGGATCCACAGAGAGCCCCCCCTTACATAAGGATCCACAGAGAGCCCCCCCTTACATAAGGATCCACAGAGAGCCACCCCTTACATAAGGATCCACAGAGAGCCCCCCCTTACATAAGGATCCACAGAGAGCCCCCCCTTACATAAGGATCCACAGAGAGCCCCCCCTTACATAAGGATCCACAGAGAGCCCCCCCTTACATAAGGATCCACAGAGAGCCCCTTCCTTACATAAGGATCCACAGAGAGCCCCTTCCTTACATTAGAGTACTCAGAGTGCCCCTTCCTTACATCAGGGTCCCCAGAGTGCCCCTTCCTTACATCAGGGTCCCCAGAGTGCCCCTTCCTTACATCAGGGTCCCCAGAGTGCCCCTTCCTTACATCAGGGTCCCCAGAGTGCCCCTTTCTTACATCAGTGTCCCCAGAGAGCCCCCCCCTTACATCGGGGTCCCCAGAGAGCCTCCCCCTTGGATCAGGGTCCCAAGAGAGCCTCCCCGACTTACATCAGGGTCCCCACAGAGCCCTTCCTTACCTCAGAGTCCCCAGAGAGCCGCTCCTTACATCAGGGTCACCGGAGAGGGGACGGGCAGCGAGAGGTTATGTAATCTCTATGCTGCCCGCGGCTGCACAGTGAGAGCAGAACAGGGATGATGCAGGGCAGACGGTGAGAGATGTCATCTTTCTGCTCTCTCACCCACCTGGGTCTCCCGTGCTGCCCACTGCACTCGCAGCCCGGCTGCATAGAGGCCACAACCTCCTCTAAGAGATTCGGGGCTCTAGCTTCAAAAGCCACCCCTAGCGACGCCACTGACGCAGAGTAATTATAGGAGTTAACCGGCATCTAGAGTAATCATGCTAATTACCCCTCAGGATCCCTCCCAGTTTTATCAGTCCAGTACACAACAGTACCAAGCCCTGACGAAGGACCCTTTGAATCTCCAAAACGCGTTGGAATTTTAACCCATAAGGATTTTATATGTTCTGCTTTTGGCACTTTCCTTCTGGCACACCCAGTCCCTACTGGAGCTAACAGCCGACCTTCAGCCACCACTCCTGTGAGAATGGACTAAGGAGAATCATTCTCTCTGCGCTGCTGTGGACCTACACACTCAAAATGAAAAGATAAGTGAATCAAGACAAAAAAAAAACAACCTACATACTCAGCTGGATGACTGCTGCATTGATCTGAGTTGCAGCTGTCCTCCTCCAGCTCTACACCGAATGATCAAAGACCACTGATCGCTCAGTTCTTGGGTCTGCTCTGAGCAGAGACTGGTGACTGTCAGTCACTGGCTCTGTGCTCTGCTCCTTCAGTACTCACTGGAGCGCCGAGCTGTGGAGTGGGTGGGAGCGGCTGACTTAGCCTCTCAGTGTCACACTGAGAGGCTGAGCCAGCTGCCGGTCCAGGAAACTGGTTGGAAATTGACCATATGGTCCGCAATCTTTGCCCAGCCTGGACTGGCTCTGTGATGTCGCTGTTTGCTGAAAGTCGGTCGGAGGAGTGCAGAATGATCTGGACTCTTGTGATCCATAGGGGAAGTACAGCCAAGAAAGCTTTGGCCATACTTTTCCTTTTACGTCTCCATTTGTATATATACCATGTACAGGGGCCTGCAGTCTAGATGGAGCCCCTTTCCTAATGGCCAGGGTTGCATTTTACTAACTAAGTCTTATCACAGTTTAGTTTCCAGGCACAAGAACCTATACCTCATTCTCATCCCTGTGCTGGTGATTGCCTCCATTTCTATTCTGGCAACAGTGTTTGCCATTCATGTTAAAGGCCAGAAAAAAAAAGGTAGGATGACATCCTTATGTACTATGATTTTATCATCTACTGTATTGTGTTACGCTCCCGCTGGTGGCCTGCTCCCGCTGGTGGCCTGCTCCCGCTGGTGGCCTGCTCCTGCTGGTGGCTTGCTCCCGCTGGTGGCCTGCTCTCGCTGGTGGCTTGCTCCCGCTGGTGGCCTGCTCTCGCTGGTGGCCTGCTCTCGCTGGTGGCCTGCTCTCGCTGGTGGCCTGCTCTCGCTGGTGGCTTGCTCCCGCTGGTGGCCTGCTCCCGCTGGTGGCCTGTGATGGGGCTTCACAAGGTCCAGGTGGTGACTGCAAAAAAACAGCTTGTACCCCACCAATGTGATTCAGGGCTCAAAACCTGTCACTAGCAATAGGATCGCAGATGGAGCAGTAGAAGTTCACACTTTTTCAGTCACCATCCAGCTCATTTAAAACTCCTCCTTGGGTCATGAGTAGAATAATTATCAGGCCATGAGTAGAACACAAAACCTGCAGATGTCTCCTCCTCTTCTATGGTTGGCCAAAGACCTGCAGATGTATCCTCCGATTTAATGGCTAGCCAGAGACCCTTAGATGTCTCCTTCTGCAGATCTTTGGCCAGCAATTGAAGTGGAGGAAACATTGACAAGTCTTTGGCCAGCCATAGAAGAGGAGGAGACATCAGCAAGTCCTTGGCCAAACACCTAAGAGGAGGAGACTTCTGCAGATCTTTGACTAGCCATTGAAGTGAAGTCTCCTCCTCTTCTATGGTTGGTCAAAGACCTGCAGATCTCTCCTCCACTTCAATGGCTTGCCAAAGTCCTGCAGATGTCTCCTCCTCCTCTATGGTTGGAAAAGGCCCTGCAGATGTATCCTCCACTTTAATGGCTAGCCTGAGACCCGTAGATGTCTCCTTCTGCAGATCTTTGGCCAGCAATTGAAGTGGAGGAGACATCTGCAGGTCTTTGGCCAGCTGTAGAAGGGGAAGAGACATCTGCAGATCTTTTGGTCATCCACTGAAGTGAAGGAAACATTGACAAGTCTTTGGCCAGCCATAGAAGAGGAGGAGACATCGGCAAGTCCTTTGCCAAACACATAAGAGGAGGAGACTTCTGCAGATCTTTGGCCAGCCATTGAAGTGAAGTCTCCTCCTCTTCTATGGTTGGCCAAATACCTGCAGATGTATCCTCCGATTTAATGGCTAGCCAGATACCCTTAGATGTCTCCTTCTGCAGGTCTTTGGCCAGCCATAGAAGAGGAAGAGACATCTGCAGATCTTTGGCCATTCATAGAAGAGGAAGAGACATCTGCAGATCTTTGGCCAGCAATTGAAGTGGAGGAGACATCTGCAGGTCTTTGGCCAGCTGTAGAAGGGGAAGAGACATCTGCAGATCTTTTGGTCATCCACTGAAGTGAAGGAAACATTGACAGGTCTTTAGCCAGCCATAGAAGAGGAGGAGACATCGGCAAGTCCTTTGCCAAACACATAAGAGGAGGAGACTTCTGCAGATCTTTGGCCAGCCATTGAAGTGAAGTCTCCTCCTCTTCTATGGTTGGCCAAATACCTGCAGATGTATCCTCCGATTTAATGGCTAGCCAGATACCCTTAGATGTCTCCTTCTGCAGGTCTTTGGCCAGCCATAGAAGAGGAAGAGACATCTGCAGATCTTTGGCCAGTAATTGAAGTGGAGGAGACATCTGCAGGTCTTTGGCCAGCCATAGAAGAGGAAGAGACATCTGCAGGTCTTTGGCCAGCTGCAGAAGGGGAAGAGACATCTGCAGATCTTTTGGTCATCCACTGAAGTGAAGGAAACATTGACAAGTCTTTGGCCAGCCATAGAAGAGGAGGAGACATTGGCAAGTCCTTTGCCAAACACATAAGAGGAGGAGACTTCTGCAGATCTTTGAACAGCCATTGAAGTGAAGTCTCCTCCTCTTCTATGGTTGGTCAAAGACTTGCAGATGTCTCCTCCACTTCAATGGCTTGCCAAAGTCCTGCAGATGTCTCCTCCTCTTCTATGGTTGGCCAAAGACCTCCAGATGTATCCTCTGATTTAATGGCTAGCCAGATACCCTTAGATGTCTCCTTCTGCAGATCTTTGGCCAGCAATTGAAGTGGAGGAGACATCTGCAGGTCTTTGGCCAGCCATAGAAGAGGAAGAGACATCTGCAGATCTTTGGCCAGCAATTGAAGTGGAGGAGACATCTGCAGGTCTTTGGCCAGCTGTAGAAGGGGAAGAGACATATGCAGATCTTTTGGTCATCCACTGAAGTGAAGGAAACATTGACAAGTCTTTGGCCAGCCATAGAAGAGGAGGAGACATCGGCAAGTCCTTTGCCAAACACATAAGAGGAGGAGACTTCTGCAGATCTTTGGCCAGCCATTGAAGTGAAGTCTCCTCCTCTTCTATGGTTGGTCAAAGACCTGCAGATGTCTCCTCCACTTCAATGGCTTGCCAAAGATCTGCAGATGTCTCCTCCTCTTCTATGGTCGGCCAAAGACCTGCAGATGTCTCCTCCTCTTCCAAGGCTGGTCAAAGGCTTGCAGACTTGTAGTTGTCTCCTCCTCTTCTGCGGCTGTCCAAAGACCTGCGGACGTATCCCCTCAGAGAACATAATCTACCCTGCCAGAAACCACCTCTTGGTGCAATGTGACTGATGGCTAAATCCTTCCTTTTCTTCTATCACTGGTAGCATTAAATGGACGGATCCTTTCAAAAATGCAGCATTGGGTCATCAAATTGATCACGCTGTTTATGGACACCCCATGACCGTTGGATGCACCCTTTGCCAATAGTCATTTGGCGACTAACTGGCACACCTGCAACTGAGAATTACTCTTTTTATTAACCTTTAGTACAGGGATCCTCAATCTACGGCCTTCCAGCTGTTGCGGAACAACGCATCCCATGAGGCATTGTAAGACTCTGACATTCACAGACTTGACTAGGCTTGATGGAAATTGTAGTTTCTGAACAACTGGAGGGCCAAGGTTTGAAGACCCCTGCTTTAGTACATAGATAGAATATCATAGAGTGCCTCGGGTATATTTTTCTAACTCACTGTGAGAGGTGAGTATTGATGCTCCTCTGAGTTCCTTGTAAACCAGATTTAGTAATGACCAGTAGACTAGCAGCTCTCAGTATAGGAGTTATTAAATGTCTTGTGACAGCAGATTGGTGGCCTTTCTGTACATACCCTAATTTACAGTCTGAGCTTCGTCCTTGTATTTCCTGTTTTATGTACACAGCAGCCAATGGTCAAACCACTGAGCCGGAACATATCGCAATGATCGACGGAGAGGCAAAGCCGAAAAACGCACAACATAATGACAGCAACGTGTTTATTTTGGTAGATCCTGAAGATTTTTCTGGAGAAACAGGTTTGTCCATTGAGCATCTGCTACATATCTTAAGATTTATATTATTTGTTATTAAAGTGGACTTATCCTATACACCCCATATAGATTCATCACTGTCCCTCCCATAAAGAAAGTCAAGCCCCTGAAGCCTCATACTCACAGTAGGTCCTCAGACTT
Source organism: Lithobates pipiens (assembly GCF_037356315.1). Classification (NCBI taxonomy): domain Eukaryota; kingdom Metazoa; phylum Chordata; class Amphibia; order Anura; family Ranidae; genus Lithobates; species Lithobates pipiens. Next base: position 7,089,201 of record NW_027507788.1, read on the forward strand.
CCAAGTTGGGTGATCATATTTAACTGAAAGACTGAGGACATGGAAGGACATTCAAAATGTACTACTGTGTACAGTACCAGATTGATGGAGCAGCTCAACCTGATCTGTCTTTTTTTATTACTGTTGGGGGCCAATTTAAATTGCTTAAATGAATTAAATCATTAGATGGTAAGGGCACACATCCATAAAGCATTTGAGGTTGAAGCCTGTGAAAAGGAACAGCAAAGAAAGGGTAGGACTTTCTATGGAACACTACTGCTATTTTGATATATGGTTTAATTTTTTTCCAATACATTTTTAAGTGCAGCAGTCATTCTCTTGGATTTTTCTATATATGGCCGGTGTGATGGCCCAACTGCTCGGTACTTTTATACATTTGCTGTGTTGCACCTCACCCAGAACATATATATATATATATTATACATTTTTTTTAAATCAATTATATATATTATTTAAAAAAAAAATTATATATATATAATATATTGCTTGGTACTTTTACACATTTGCTGTGTTGCACCTCACCCAAAACTTTTTTATAGATATTTAAATCAATTATATATTTATTTTATATATATATATATATATATATATATATATATATATATATATATATATATATATATATATATATATATATATTTAAATAAATGTATGTGTATATATATAATATACATATATACATTTTTTATATAAATAAAAATATATATATCTTTATATAAAAAAATATATATCTTTATATAAGAAAGAAAAAAAAAAGAAAAAAAAAATATATATATATTGCTCGGTACTTTTACGCATTTGCTGTGTTGCACCTCACCCAGAACTTTTTTATAGATATAGATCGATTTTATATATATATATATATATATATATATATATATATATATATATATATATATATATATATACACACACACACATACACACATTTATTTAAATATATATATATATGTATAATTGATTTAAATATCTATATCTATCTATATATATAAAAGTTCTGGGTGAGGTGCAACACACAAATGCGTAAAAGTACCGATATATATATATTTATATATATATAATATAATATATATATATATATATATATATCAAATTTTTTTTTTAATATAAATAGAAAAATATATTTTTTTAAATTACATTTTTATATATATATATATATATATACACATACATTTATTTAAATAAATATATAATTGATTTAAATATCTAATATATATATATTAGATATTTAAATCAATTATATATTTATTTAATATATATATATTTATTTTAATAAATGTATGTGTGTGTGTGTGTGTGTATAATGTAATTTAAAAAAAATGTGTGTGTGTATATCTATCTATCTATATATATATATATATATATATATATATATATCTCAGTACTTTTACGCATTTGTGTGTTGCACCTCACCCAGAAATTTTATATAGATAGATATAGATATTTAAATCAATTATATATATATATATATATATATATATATATATATATATATATATATATATATATATATTTAAATAAATGTGTGTGTGTGTATATATATATATATATATATATATATATATATGTATGTATGTATAATTGATTTAAATATCTATATATATCTATCTATATCTATCTATATATCTATATCTATATATATAAAAGTTCTGGGTGAGGTGCAACACACAAATGCGTAAAAGTACCGAGCAATATATATATATATATATAATATTGCTCGGTACTTTTACGCATTTGCGTGTTGCACCTCACCCAGACCTTTTATATATATAGATATTTAGATAGATATAGATAGATATATATAGATAGATATAGATTTTTAAATCAATTATACATATATATATATACACACACACATACACACATTTATTTAAATATATATATATATATATATATTTAAATAAATGTGTGTGTGTATATATATATATATATGTATGTATGTATAATTGATTTAAAAATCTATATCTATCTATATATATATCTATCTATATCTATCTATATATCTATATATATAAAAGTTCTGGGTGAGGTGCAACACACAAATGGGTAAAAGTACCGAGCAATATTATATATATATTGCTCGGTACTTTTACGCATTTGTGTGTTGCACCTCACCCAGAACTTTTATATATATAGATATATAGATAGATATAGATAGTTATATATATATATATTTAAATCAATTATATATATATATATATATATATATATATATATATATATATATATATATATATATATATATATATATATATATATATATATATATATATATATATATATATTTTAAATAAATGTATGTATGTGCATATATATATATAAGTTTTTATTAAAAGAATATATATTTTTATTTATATAAAAAATATATAAATGTATTTATTTAAAAAAAATATATACATATATAATATTTTTTTTTTTATATATGTAATATATTATCAATACCATTATTTATATAACAAATGTATTAATATAGAATTATAAAACTCATATAAATTATCACTTGTGCTATATGCAGGTTTGTAAATAAATACATTGTAAATACAACCTGCATGTATTGCCAATGATAATTATTCTGTGAATATTCCAGGTTTAGCGCACCTCACCTGTTCATAAATATTGATGTCCTAATGAGCCGTTGTCGTCTTTCTGCAGATGTCTGAACACGGAGCCCCCGGAGTATCCAATCCACATAATCCAAAAGAATCGGATTTCTCGGATGCTGCTCGTCTATAATCGTGTTTGTGAAAGTTTCCTGATCGTGTTTTTAGCGGAGGAAGGAATGAGAAGCGAGCGTCTTCATTATCCTATATAATTAGGAGGAGGATGTGGACAGAATACAGGAATTCAGATCCTTTATATTTCTTTCATCGCTGTTGGAATAAAGGTGAAAGTTGTGATTTTTAATGCTTTTTTTATCAACTTTCATTCCGTCATTTATTTTAATCTGAAGACAAAACGTTTTCTGACCAAGGTTAAACTAGATTTAAACCTCATCACAATTTTTTTATTTTATTTTTTATTTTTTTAAAAAGCTTTCACATGTTAATATTATTTCAAAAGAAATATTTCTAAATCTGCAGCTTTCATAAAAAAAAAAAAAAAAAAAAAAATGAATCACTGGCGATCCTTCCACATTCAGGCACTTCCTGTTAAGGGGTGACAACGCCCTATCTCTGTATTTCAATGGTGCTCCTGCGTTGTCACCCTGTTACAGGGGCTTCCGATGGACCCTACAAGTTTCTGCACACATTACTCAGGCTTGGTCCATGTTGGCGCCGTCAAGAAAGCCCCCCCCAGCCCCGCCCCCCCCCCCCCCTCGCCCCAATACCGCGCAGCCATCATTGGAGTTTGGATGAAGACTGGGAGTGGCTGCAAAAAGGCTGCAGGGGGATCGGCAGAGCTGAGATATAAAAAAGGAGAAATGAAAAGGTGAAAACGATTTTTTTATTTTTTTCATAAAAAATGTAATTGTTACATTTAAAAAAAAATTGTCACATAAAAAATAAAAAAATAAATAAAAAAAAACTGTGACTTTCAGGAAACATTCATTGGTGGTGAATCAATCGCTGTTATTTAAAAACGCATGCACCAGGAAGATTCACCTGCAGCAAATGTGTGATGAATGTTACATTCACTGCTTTATAAATGGACCCCCCAAATGTCATTCTATTGGGGGTTACATCTGGAGTGTATTCTAAATATTATACATTCAAAATGTTTTTTTTTTTTTTTTTTAATACATTTGATCGAGAACAACTCCATCTCATCTTATCAAATGTCTTTATGAAATAAAAATCTTCTTTTGATGTCCGTTTTTTTTATCTTTTTTTTTTATTCTTTCAACCTCTGTATAGGCACCGATCAGCCATAACATTATGACCACCGATAGGTGAAGTGAATAATATTGATTATTCGGTTACAATGACATCTGGAAGTGGGGTATATCAGGCAGCAAGTGAACATGTCGTCCCTGAAGTTGGTGTGTTGAAAGCCCAAAAAATAAAAAAAATATTCATCGCAGTTTGTTGTGTATGGGGGGTGTGTAGCCGCAGACCAGTCGGAGTGCCCACGCCGACCGGTGTCCACAGCCAACATCGGCACGTGAGTATCAGAACTGGACCATCCATGGAGGAATGGAAGAAGGTGGCCTGGTCTGGGGAATCGCATCATGTGGATGGCTGGGTGGGTGCGTCACTTACCCGAGGAAGGGATGGCATCAGGGTGCAGTATGGGAATGTAGCACCCTCTACTTTAGGTAGGTGCTAGTAGTAGGATTTTTGAGAGTGCAGGTTAATTTAATCAGGCCCAGCAGTAAGCTAGGCCTGTCTGTTTTGATCTATTGGGCTGGGAGTGGCCTAGAGCAGCAGCAGGTGACTCACGTGCGGCTTCATTTCTCTGTCGCCTCCTTCTGGTTTCTAGAGCAGTGATTCTCAACCAGGGTTCCGTGGAAGCCTAGGGTTCCTCCAGAGGTTGCTAGGGGTTCCTTCAGCATTGGACAATTTCTGCCTCTCAGATAAGTTCCCACCATTGATCTTTTTAGCTCTCTGTAAGGAGGTAATTCTTCCCACTGACCACAAGTGTGAGGATCATTCTTCCCACTGACCATCACACTAATGTATCATGAGTTGTAGATTTCTCATTTTTATCAGGGGTTCCCCCAGACCGGAGAACCATTTCAAGGGTTCCTCTGCGTTGAAAAGGTTGAAAAAGGCTGTTCTAGAGGATTCTAGAATTAGGTTCTAAGGACCCCCCGACTCATCTCTAACCTGGATTGGCAGGGGGGCAGGCCTCCTCAAATACCTAGAGTCAGCCCTGCTGGGGAGGAGTTGTCGGGTGGAAGAACTGGAGATGGAGTACTAGCTGTCGGGGGGCCTTAGAGGAAGCTCCCCAATCTGGGGGCGTGACCTTGGACCTGGAGCTCGGGAGAGGAAGGGACCCTCGTACAAACCACAGGGGTGTCTTGAGCAGGAGAGGACAGGGGAGAGTACTGCGGGGCAAGTCTCCAGGAGGGATCCACCAGGTGTCGGCGAATGACACACAGCCAGGACAGCTGGGGAGGCATGCCGGGGCAGCTTGGGAGGATGCAATCTGAGATGGATGTAGAGCCAATGAGGACTGTGGTGTCATGGGGAGTGGAGACAGGCAGCTGCAGCCAGGAGGGCTGGCAGGGCCCGAGGAGGGCTGACTGGGATCAGTAGTCCACCTAGGACAGCTAGCACCAGAACTTTCCATTCTTTTTGCTACACCAAAGGGGCCCGGGGTCCCTGCCTGCAAAGGGCAATTGGAGCTCGGAAGTGGAAGGGACCCTGATAAAAACCACAGGGGTGTCCTGACCAGGAGCAGGAGAGGACAGTGGAGAGTACTGCTGGGCAAGTCTCCAGGAGGGATCCACCAGGTGTCGGTGAATGACACACAGCCAGGACAGCTGGGGAGGCATGCCGGGGCAGATTGGGAGGATGCAATCTGAGATGGATGTAGAGCCAGTGAGGACTGTGGTGTCATGGGCAGTGGAGACAGGCAGCTGCAGCCAGGAGGGCTGGCAGGGCCTGAGGAGGGCTGACCTGGGATCAGTAGTCCGCCTAGGACAGCTAGCAGCAGAACTTTACATTCTTTTTGCTACACCAAAGGGGCCCGCGGTCCCTGCCTGCAAAGGGCAGTTTGCTAGGGCCTGGCTGAAGCCAGCATCAGGCCTATCCATGTGCTAGCTGTGCCTAAAGAGTTGTGCTGGAAGAAGGAATAGTCTGCAGAAAGAGTTGTGCTGGAGGAAGAGGAGATTGTATCATTTGTCCCAAGCTATGCAAATCTTTCTGGGCATCCCATGAATTCCTGAACCCCATCCAAGTTATAATCCCTTGTTAAAAAATAAAGCTAATGGACTGTTCATTGTCTTGGAGTGTCCAGGCAGTGAATGCCCCGCTGGGCAGGGTGACAGGTGGACCACAATATCCAGCAGCCCCTACGGGGGTACCGCTACAGGAAGACGGCAAGCCAGTGGAGGCAGGGTGATGCTTTGGGAAATGTTCTACTGGGAAGTCTTGGATCCTACCATTTGAATGTTTCTTGACACGTTCCACCTACCTAAACATTGTTGGTGACACCCCTTCATGCAAACAGCATTTGCTGATGGCAGTGCCCTCCTTCAGCAGGATAATGTGCCCTGCCACACTGCAAAAATGGTTCAAGAACGGTTTGCGGAACACAACAGCGAGGTCCAGGTGTTGACTTGGCCTCCAAATTCTCTAGATCTCAATCCAATCGAGCATCTGTGTGGATGTGCTGGAAAAACAAGTCTTATCCATGGAGGCCCCACCTCCCAACTTACAGGACTTGAAGGATCTGCTACTGAGGGCTTGGTGCCAGATACCAAAGTGTACCTTCAGAGGTTTGGTGGTGTCCATACCTTGATGAGTCAGGGCTGTTTTGGCAGCAAAAAGGGGGGCCTACTCCATTTTAAGGGGGTGGTCATAAAGTCATGCTAGGCAATTGCTCGGTAACACAAATCGCAAATCAGTCAATCACATGGCAGCAACTCAATGCATTTAGGCATCTAGACGAGGTGAAGACCACATGCTGAAGTTCAAAATGGGCATCAGAATGGGGAAGAAAGCGTCTTTAAGTGACTTTGAACGTGGCATGGTTGTTGGTGCCAGGCGGGCTGGTCTGAGTATTTCTAGGATTTTCACACACAGCCATCTTTTGGGTTTAAAGAGAATGGTGGGAAAAAGAGAAAATATCCAGTGAGCGGCAGTTGTGTGGAGGAAAATGCCTTGTTGAGGTCAGAGAAGAATGGGCAGACTGGTTCCAGATGATAGAAATGCAACAGTAACTCAAATAACCACTCGTTACACCCAAGGTATACAGAGCACCATCTCTGTGTGCACAACATATCCAACCTTGAAGCAGATGGGCCACAGCAGCAGAAGACCACAACGGGTGCCAGTCCTGTCAGCTAAGAAAAGGAAACTGCGGCTACAATTGGCACAGGATCACCAAAATTGGTCAATAGAAGATTGGAAAAATAGTGCCGGGTCTGATGAGTCTGGATTTCATGGTAGAGTCTGAATTTGGCGCATGGAACCATCCTGCCTTGTATCACCGGTTCAGGCTGGTGGTGGTGGTGTAATGGTGTTGGGGGGGGGGGGGGGGTATATTTTCTTGGCACATTTTGGGCCCCTTAGCACCAATTGAGCATGGTGTAAACACCACGGCCTACCTGAGTATTGTTGCTGACCATGTCCATCCCTGTCACGTACCTAGTAGGCGAGCCCGGAATGCAGGGAGCGGCCCCTCGTATCCCCTGGCTAAAGAACCCTTGGAGGTGGAAACAGGGATTCAAAAATTCAGAGGGCACAAGTGCCTGGCAGGCTGAGGCAGGTCCGATAGTCAGCAGCACACAGACAGCATGTAGATAGGGCTGATGACAATCGGCTGGTGTAGGCAGGCACAAGTGGGTAGACTGGCAAGCAGACGGTCGTCAGCGGAGATAGCAGTCACAGGAAATCCGACCGGATTGGCAGGAACAGCAGAGTCGGGTACAGGCCGGGTCGGCAGCAGGCGGTCAACACAGTACAAGGGGCTGAGGCAGAGACGTGGTCAGACAAGCAGTTAGTCGTAGGCAGGCAGCAACGGATCGTGGTCAAGAACAAGCCAGGTCACAGGAATCTAGGCAACAGGTACAGGTAACAGAATAGCAGAATCTCCGAACACGCTGTAGACTGGACAGCAAGAAGGGAATGGAGTGGAGACCTTAAGAAGCCTTTAGGGCGCCAAAACGGTCGCACGACGAGTCAGCGTGCCCCCGCGAGTGGCCGTGCGCCCGTTCGTGACCCCGCGTGCACGCGTGCGCTCGTTCGTGCCGACGCGAGTGCGTCCGTTCGCGCTAACACGCGTCAAAGGGGAACGACGGGTTCTCGACAACAGGCTTCTGCGGGTAATTCTCCCGTGTGTGACCGAGACGCCAGGACGATCGTGACATTGCCCCCCACAAGGGGCAGCCTCCGGATGCCCAATTGAGCCATCTTACTCGGGTGGGAGCTCTTAAAGGCACGGATGAGTCTCTTAGCGTGAATGTTGGATTCTGGCTCCCAGGAGTTCTCCTCAGGTCTGTAACCCTTCCACTTGACCAAGAATTGGATCTGGTTCCGTCTCTTCCTGCAGTCCAGTATGGATTCAATCTCGAATTCAATTTCCCCATCGACCATCACGGGTTCTGGAGGACTGGTAATTCTGTCAGCGAAAGGATCCGGGACTGCGGGCTTAAGTAGTGACGCGTGAAAGACTGGATGGATCCGGAAGGATTCAGGAAGCTTGAGCTCGAATGCAACATTATTTAATTTCCTCTTGATCGGGAAGGGGCCCACAAATTTCGGGCCCAACTTCTTGGAGGGGCAAGACAGTCTAAGATTCAAGGTGGACAACCAGACCTGATCCCCAATCTTGAGATCCAGCTCCCCCCTTCTCTTTCTGTCAAAAACTTCTTTGTTGTACTCCTGTGACTTGGTCAGGGTTTCTTGCAGAAGTTTGTTATTTACTTCAAAGAATTTAAGATTCTCCTGTACCGCTGGTACCGAACACTCGGGGAGATTGCCAGACAAGAACAGTGGGTGGAAGCCAAAGTTCGCATAGAAAGGGGATTGCTTGGTGGCAGAGTGGACTGTATTATTGTAGGCGAACTCAGCCAAAGGCAGAAGGGAGACCCAGTCGTCTTGGGAGAAGGACGAGAAACAACGTAGGTACTGCTCCAGCATCTGGTTCGTCCTCTCGGTCTGGCCGTTGGTCTGCGGGTGGTAGGCTGAGGACAGGCAAAGATCGATTTTCAGGGCTCCGCAGAGCGCTCTCCAGAACCTTGAGGTGAACTGCACCCCCCTATCAGATGTGATGTTGGCGGGGATGCCATGGAGTCTCACAATCTCCTTAATGAAGGTGTTGGCTGTCTCTGTGGCTGAGGGGGTGCCCTTCATGGGCAGGAAGTGGGCCATCTTGGTGAGCCTATCGACTATGACGAAAATTGTTGAGTAATTCTCCGAAGGGGGTAGTTCAACAATGAAATCCATGGAGATCATCCTCCATGGTCTATCAGGAACAGGCAGTGGCTTCAGCAGACCCCAGGCTCTTGACTTGCTGCCCTTACTCCGGATACAGGTGACACAAGCCTCCACATATCTCCTGCAGTCGTCCTTCATTCGTGGCCACCAGAATGTACGTCGGAGTAACTCCAACGTCTTGAATACCCCAAAGTGGCCGGCCAATGGGTGGTCGTGGCAGGAGGCCAGAACCAGAGTCCGAACTTCCTGGGGAACAAAAATCTTGTCCTCATGCCACAGAAGGTCATTACTGGATGATAACGGGATACCGGATGGAGGTGTTGTGCCTATGGAAGCCTGCTTAACTTGAGACATCACGTCCCCCTGGAGCAGAAGAAAGTTCCCCGTAGAGAGGATGGTATCTGTGGATGGCAGACTCTCCGGCTGACTGTACATTCGGGACAGGGCGTCAGGCTTGGTATTCTTGGATCCGGGACGGTAGGTGATATGGAATAAAAACCTGGAGAAGAAGAGTGCCCACCTGGCCTGACGTGGTTTCAATCTCTTTGCTGTCTTAAGGTACTCCAAGTTCTTATGGTCAGTATAAACTAGGATCGGATGGGTGGCACCCTCCAGAAGATAGCGCCACTCCTCGAGTGCCGATTTTATTGCCAGTAACTCACGATCTCCGACGTCGTAGTTCTTCTCCGCCTCTGACAGTTTGGGGGAAAAGAAGGCAACCGGGTGAAGTAAGGACTTGGGCCCCTGCCTCTGGGAAAGTATCGCTCCAACTGCTATTTCCGAAGCATCCACTTCGAGGATGTATGGTAGAGCGGGATCGGGATGTTTTAAGACAGAGGCCGATACAAACACATCCTTCAGGGTCTTGAAGGCCTCTTGTGCCTCAGGGGTCCATCGGAACTTCTGACCCTGTTTGGTCAATCCGGTAATGGGAGATATAATGGAAGAGAATCCCTTAATAAACTTCCGGTAGAAGTTAGCGAACCCCACAAATCGCTGAACCCCCTTTTTATCGGAAGGGGCAGGCCAGTCCTGGATTGCAGAGACCTTCTGGGGATCCATCTCAATCCCTCTTACAGAAATGACCAGGCCGAGAAACTGGATGCTCTGCCGTTCGAAGACACATTTTTCGGGGTTAGCATACAAGCCGTGAAGACGGAGACGAGTCAGGACCTTCTTGACGTGTTCTCGGTGGTCGGCTAAAGTGGGGGAAAAAATTAGGATGTCATCAAGGTAAATAATTACAAATAGGTCAAGGTAGTCTCTAAAAATGTCATTGACAAAATGCTGAAATGTAGCTGGGGCATTACACAACCCGAATGGCATCACCAGATATTCGAAGTGCCCAAAGCGGGTACGGAAGGCAGTCTTCCACTCGTCACCCCTCCGAATACGGACGAGGTTGTAGGCACCCCGAAGATCCAGCTTGGAGAATAACTTAGCAGTACCTAGTCTCTGAAAAAGTTTGGGTACTAATGGCAGGGGGTAACGATTCTTGATGGTGATCTTGTTCAAAGCCAGATAGTCCACACATGGGCCTAGGGAGTGGTCTTTCTTCTCCACGAAGAAAATCCCTGCGCCAGCCGGGGAGGTAGAAGGTCGGATGAATCCCTTTTCAAGGTTATCATCCAAGTAGGATTTCAGGGTACTCAGTTCCGACTCGGATAGAGGGAAGATTCTTCCGAAAGGGATTTCTGCCCCCGGAAGTAGTTCAATAGGGCAGTCATAAGGCCTATGGGGTGGTAAGGTCTCGGCCCCCTTTTTACTGAAAACGTCTAGGAAATCATGATAGTCCTTGGGTACAGCTTGCCGGGTTTCTTCATCCGCTTCCAAACAGAGGAGGGCCGAAGAGTCCCTGTTAACAGCTGGGCAACAATGCAGTGGCCCAGTCGATGCGTGGGTTGTGTGCTCTCAACCAAGGCATGCCTAGAATGATGGGGAACAGAGGAGACTTGATGACATCTAGACAAAGGAATTCTTGGTGAGTCCCGGCGATGACAGCAGATAAGGGGGTAGTCTCCTGAGTCACTGGTCCTGATTCCAAGGTAGACCCATCGGCCAGAAATACCGAAAGCCCCTTCTCTCTAGGTCTAAGGGGAATCTTGTTCTTCTGGGCGAAGGACGAGTCTACAATGCCACTACAAGCCCCGGAGTCAATAACTGCGTGGGTTGAGATAGTCCTTCCTGGAAGCTGCAAAAGAACAGGAACAGCCAGGTGAGAGGTATTATCAGACAACACAGGTGAGGGGACAGGTGGGACGAGGAGGCACTTACGCATCTTAGCTGGGCAAGTGCGAACAAAGTGTCCAGGTTCTCCGCAGTACAGGCAGAGGTTACCGGCCCGGCGACATTGACGTTCCTCTGGAGTCAGGGATGGAGGGAGTAGCCCCAGCTGCATAGGTTCCGAAGGATCCAGTGTGACTGTAGCAGGAGCAGAAGGAGCTGGGTGGGCGGAGCTAGGCACCCGTGGCAACATCCAGACCGGGCGAGTAGCTGCGGTGGAACGCTCTTGGCGGCGCTCTCTCAGGCGTCTGTCAATTTGGACTGAAATGTCTATCAGAGCTTCCAAAGTCTCGGGAATGCCTACACGTGCCAATTCGTCCTTCAGAGGCTCGGACAGACCCATGCTGAATTGGTATCGCAGGGCCGCGTTGTTCCAGTCCATGTCAGCGCTCCAACGTTGGAATTCCGACACGTAATCTTCCACAGGCCTGCGACCTTGTTGCAGGGCATGTAAGGCTGCCTCTGCGGTCGCAGCGAGTTGGGGGTCCTCGTAGAGTCTAGACATCGCCAGGAAGAAGGTGTTCAGGGTGTCTAAGGACGGATCCTTGCGTTCCAGTAGACGGTGTGCCCAGGCCTGAGGTTCGTTCGTCAGTAGGGAAATGACGAACCCCACCTTGGTCGCCTCGAGGGAGAAGGTCCTCGGTTGCAGGGCAAAATAGAGCTCACAGGAGTTGCGGAAGGCTCTGAACTTATTCCGGTCTCCGGCAAATCGCTCCGGAGTTGGGACCCTGGGTTCGGGTGGCATCATCACCACTGATGGTAGGGCATGGGCCCCTGGGGCAGCTGGCGTGGTTGCAGATAGCGCCTGGACTTGTTCTTCCAATCTGCCGTAACCTTCTTGTAGACTCTTTACCGCCTGAGTAAGGCCAGCCATGTGGCGGCAGAGCTCATCCGTGGGGGAGGCTCCCTGTGCAGGCTCGGACATGGCTGTCCAGTACTGTCACGTACCTAGTAGGCGAGCCCAGAATGCAGGGAGCGGCCCCTCGTATCCCCTGGCTAAAGAACCCTTGGAGGTGGAAACAGGGATTCAAAAGTTCAGAGGGCACAAGTGCCTGGCAGGCTGAGGCAGGTCCGGATAGTCAGCAGCACACAGACAGCAGGTAGATAAGGCTGATGACAATCGGCTGGTGACGGCAGGCACAAGTGGGTAGACTGGCAAGCAGACGGTCGTCAGCGGAGATAGCAGTCACAGGAAATCCGACCGGATTGGCAGGAACAGCAGAGTCGGGTACAGGCCGGGTCGGCAGCAGGCGGTCAACACAGTACAAGGGGACGAGGCAGAGACGTGGTCAGACAAGCAGGTAGTCGTAGGCAGGCAGCAACGGATCGTGGTGAAGAACAAGCCGGGTCACAGGAATCTAGGCAACAGGTACAGGTAACAGAATAGCAGAATCTCCGAACACGCTGTAGACTGGACAGCAAGAAGGGAATGGAGCGGAGACCTTAAGAAGCCTTTAGGGCGCCAAAACGGTCGCACGAAGAGTCAGCGTGTCCCCGCAAGTGGCCGTGCGCCCGTTCGTGACCCCGCGTGCACGCGTGCGCTCGTTCGTGCCGACGCGAGTGCGTCCGTTCGCGCTAACACGCGTCAAAGGGGAACGACGGGTTCTCGACAACAGGCTTCTGCGGGTAATTCTCCCGTGTGTGACCGAGACGCCAGGACGATCGTGACAATCCCTTTATGACTACAGTGTCCCAGGCATGTACTGGCCATTGGGACTACCGGGAGTTTCCCGGTGGGCCGATGGATCAGTGGGCCACTTTGAGTGACAGCCTGTCAAAGTAATGGCTCAAGCAGGATCACAGGAGGCCCCATGATACTCTCCTGTTCCCCCCCCCATGCTGTCCTCCTCTGTCCTCCACCCCCACTGTGTCCTCCACCCCCCCACTGTGTCCTCTACCCCCCACTGTGTCCCCCTGTGTCCTCCACCCCCACTATGTCCTCCACCCCCCCATTGTGTCCCCCTGTGTCCTCCACCCCCTTGTGTCCTCCACTGCCCACTATGTCCAACGGTGTCCTCCACCCCCCACGGTGTTCAACTGTGTCCTCCACCCCCCCCCCCCCCCACAGTGTCCCTCTGTGTCCTCCACCACCCACACTGTCCCTCTGTGTCCTCCACCCCACTCCCCAACAGCATATATATATATATATATATATATATATATATATATATATACTGTTTTGTGCATGTTCGCAAAATTAAAGTGGCCTGGTCTTGATGAAGTCCAGGGCCAAATTTTTGTCCCAGTCCAGCCCTGCAGTGTCCCCATCTTCTGATGGCTCCTTCCAGCAGGATAATGCCCCACGTCACAAAGCTCCAATCATCTCACCACTGGACAATGAGGTGGTCCCTGTCCTCCAATGGCCTCCACACTCGCCACATCTCAATCCAATAGAGCCCCTTTGGGATTTGGTGGAACGGGAAATCGGCATCATGGATGTGCAGCCGACAAATCTAAAGCAACTGCGTGATGTTATGTTATTATGGAGCAAAATCTCTGAGGAACGTTTCCAACACTTGGTTGAATCCATGCCATGGAGAATGAAGGCAGCTCTGAAGGCAAAGGGTGGTCCAACCCGGTACTAGCAAGGTGAACCCGATAAAGTGGCCGGTGAGTGTACATACCTACGGTAGTCTCTTGGGTAAGTACCTATACCACGTTGCCCTTTCAGTGAAGCTCGCCAAGATCACATTGTGCAGTCGTGGCTTCTCGGCCCGGTGAACAGGAATTACAGCCTGAAATCTGAGTATATTTATACAACTAGGTCGACGGCACTTATAAATGAAATATGATCTGCGTGGGTGTGAAGACGGGCAGCAGAAAGTTAAATTAAAAGCAAAGAAGATTATTTATGTCATAAGTAAGATAATCTTATAAAGAGAAGGTGGTGCTTCATAGTGAACCTGTTTGATATCTCGCTGTGTCCAAAGTACAGATTTCCCAGTCCTTCGAGTGGTTTCAGAGCCAAATCCTGGGTGTGTGATATATACAGGGGGTGGCAGCGGCATTAAACCCTCTCTGGACACACAGTTAAACCCAATATGCCCAGTTTTCAAAGGCAACCATTTTAGTGTAATACTCCACATCGAAGCGTTGATGTCGGACCCGCCCCCGAGCAGCTTGCAGTCTCCACCCAGCCAGTTTTGCAAGTTTTTGGAGGAAGGCAATAAACCAGTCACGGTGTTTCTAGGAGGAATTTGGATCATGTGGCAAGACTGGTGGAAGGGAAAAGCCCATCAAAGTGGGGCCAATAAGGGATTTGCGGCACTAAGAGGGTGAGCCGCAGGGGCGTAACTATAGGGGGTGCAGCAGTCGCGACCGCAACCGGGCCCTGTGATGCAGGAGGCCCATGCAGCCCCCTCTACATGGCTAGCAGCAGCATAGGCAGCTAGGGGTACCAGTGCACCATGTACAAGGGTGGCTGGAGGTGGAGGGTGAGTAGCAGAGCTCCATGCTCGACTATCGCACTGGCTGCTCTTTAGTTGTGCATTCCCCACATGACCTGTGTCCTCAGCTGGCTCCTCAGAGTACCCCTCTCCTGCTCCATGCATTGCCGCTCAGTCCGATGTCTGTTCTCCCCAGCCAGAGTCCCGCCCCCACCGAGTCCGGCCCACATTGCGCTGCATACTTCTCCCAGGTAAACAAACTTTAAGCACGCAGATGCAGTGCAGCCCTATGAGAGCCCCCCAGAGGACACTGCAGGCTTGTCTGCCAGCCCCCCTCCTCCCCCGTCATACACAGATGATGAAAGGTCTTTCTGGGAGATATGCCGATCACCCGTCCAGCACACTGGATGGAGCCCAGGCCAACATGGATGAGTGCGCGGCCTGCAGCTTGGTCATAGTGAGTGAGAGGACCCCATCCCCCACACACCATTACTTACCCCCTCCATCTCCCCCTGGGGACAGGGCCCCCTTCTCACGTGGAGACAGGGACCCTCACCTCCCCTGGGGACAGGGACCCCTTCTCACCTGGGGGCAGTAACTTCATCTGCCCTGGAGAAAAGGACCTCATCTCTTCTGGGGACAGGGACCCCATCTTGCCTAGGGACAGTCCCCCAATGGGGCACCTAAAAAAAAAAAAAAAAACTACTGATGCCAGTGGTGGAACTACAGGGCTCACAAAGGTCATACCTGTGACCACGCACTGGAGTTCCACCGCCGGACTCGGAGGGAAGGGCCCTGGCTGGGGTTCAGGGGGGCCTTCATGGTTTCTTGCATCGGGGCCCTGAAGGTTGTAGTTACGCCACTGGTAAGCCGGAAAGGGACCATAAAGGGGGGAAGCCTAGTAAATGAGTTGTTGTGTTATGCCGCGTACACACGTCTGGACTTTTCAACGGACTAGGTCCGACGGTCTTCCCGATGGACTTTCAGCGGAAATTCCGGCAGACTTTCCGAATGAACGGACTTGGACACACACAATCACACCAAAGTCAGACGGATTCAAACGTGATGACGTACAACCGGACTAGAATAAGGAAGTTCATAGCCAGTAGACAATAGCTGCCCTCTTGTTGGTTTTTGTCCGTTGGACTAGCATACACCCGAATGTATTTCTTGATAGGAACTGGGTCTGGCGGAGTTTCGGACGAAAAATTTGAAACATGTTCTATTTCTAAAGTCCGTCAGATTTTTGGACAGCAAAGGTCCGATGGAGCCCACACACGATCGAATAGTTCCGTCGGACCTTTGCTGTCGAAAAGTCCAGTCGTGTGTAAGCGGCATAAGAATGGGTTAGCAGGCAAGAGATGCCCATCGAAGATGGGGACCCAGCAAGTTAAGGGTTTCAGTAATGATGGGCCAGTGGGAAGGGGATTACCGCAAGGGAGATTGTCATCAAAGGACCCAGCAAGAAAAGGATTTCACTAATGGTGGGCTAGCAGGTAAGGGGTACAGGAAGTGAGGTGCTCTAAAGAGGAGGGGACCCAGCAAGAAATGGTTTGCAGTAATGGTGGGCCAGCAGGGTGGAGGTGCAGCAAACAAGGTGCTCATCAGAGGAGGGAACCCAGCAAGAGAGAGGATTCACTAATGGTGGGCTAGAAGGAAGGGGGGGTGCAACAAATGAAGTGCTCTTCAGAGGAGGTGACCCAGCAAGAAATTGGTTTTAGTAATGGTGGTCCAGCCGGGGGGGGTTGCAACAAAGGAGGTGCTCATTAGAGGAGGGGACCCACCAAGCGAGAGGTTGCAGTAATGATGGGCAAGCAGGGAGGAGTTGCAATAAGGAAGGCGCTTATTGAATGAGAGGAACCAGCAAGAAATTGATTGCAGTAATGGTGGGCCAGCAGGGAAGGGATGCAGCAAAGAAGGTGCTCATTAGAGGAGGGGACCCACCAAGCGAGAGGTTGCAGTAATGATAGGCAAGCAGGAAGGGGTTGCAATAAAGAAGGCGTTTATTGAATGAGAGGAACCAGCAAGAAATTGGTTTTAGTAATGGTGGTCCAGCAGGGAGGGTTGCAACAAAGGAGGTGCTCATTAGAGGAGGGGACCCACCAAGCGAGAGGTTGCAGTAATGATGGGCAAGCAGGGAGGGGTTGTAATAAGGAAGGCGCTTATTGAATGAGAGGAACCAGCAAGAAATTGATTGCAGTAATGGTGGGCCAGCAGGGAAGGGATGCAGCAAAGAAGGTGCTCATTAGAGGAGGTACCGTATATATAAAAAAAAACATAAACCAGTAAAGCGTACTACAAGGTGCATGGTGAGGACAAAGGTTCATTCCAACACACAGGGGTCCTGTGGCTTTCCAGGGGAAGAAGGGGAGCGGATGCAGCAATGGAGGTTGTCATATAGAAGAAGAGGGGATTCACTAATGTTGGGCCAGAAGGGAAGGGGTGCAGCAAACAAGGTACTCTTCAGAGGAGGGGACACAGCATGAAATGAAGTAAATGATTCCAAAAGCACCTCCATCCAAAAAAAAAAAAATCACAAATTTGAAGAACACTAAATTAAATAAACTAAACTACCCAAAATGTACCCCTCCAAGAAAAAAAAAGATAAAAGCATAAATTTGGTGAACACTAAACTAAAAAAAATTTAACTATCCCAAATATACCCTCTCCAAAAAGGGGGAAAAAAACACAGATATGATGAAGAACACCAAATGAAATAAAGTACCCTGAATACACCCCCTCCAATAAAATAAAAACATAAAAAAACATAAATTTGAAGAACACTAAATGAAATAAAGTAAATAAATAAAGTAAACACTAAATGAAATAAAGTACCCTGAATACATCCCCTCCAATAAAATAAAAACATAAATGAAACATAAATTTGAAGAACACTAAATTTAATAAAACTGAATTACACTAAATATTCCCCTTCCAAAAAATTCCAAATATAAAAAGGAAAACGCACACTTTTGAAGAACGTTAAATTAAACAGACTACTCTAAATACACATCCTCCCATCAAAAAAAAAAATAAAAAAAAAAAAAAAAAAAAATAACACTAAATGAAAAAAAGTAGGTAATGCAAATTTCCCCGAATGCCCCGTACACCCGGACGGACACATTTCGACCACAAAATCCGTTGGATTTTTTCCGACGGATTTTCCCCCGAAACTTGTCTTGCACACACACAGGTTGTCGGAAAATCCGATCGTTCAGAACGCGGTGACATCAAACACGTACGTCGGGACTATAAACGGGGGCCAGTAGCCAATAGCTTTCGTCTCCTAATTTATTCTGAGCACGCACTGCACTTTGTGCAGTGGAAATTGTCTACACACGATCGGAATTTAAACGATCGGGTTTTGTTGTCAGAAAAAATTTAAATCCGAAAATTTAAAATCCTGTCCTCACACTTTGTGTGTTTCGGAAATTCCGACAGGAAAAAGTCAGATGGAGCCCGCGCACACGCACACGATCGGACTTTCCAACAACAAGATCCGATCGCACATTTTTCAGTCGGAAAGTCCGACCGGGGCATAAGAGCTCAGACAGTAATACTGAAAGTTTTCAATCGAGTGAATTTTTGCCAGTAGAAAAATCTGTATTTATTTTTTTTTTTTTTAAATCACTTTGACTGCAGTGGGGAAATCTGATTTAAAAAGTGGTACCCGGTGATGGGCACAAGTGAGGTCGGGATGGAGAGATGGCACAACCAGCTTGTGATCTCGGCTCCCATAGTTGTACAGTGACAGGTCCTCTCTTTTTTTTTTTTTTCTGTCCCCTGGCACACCGGACAGGATTGCAGCACTGGCACACCTGTGACC
The DNA here is from genome assembly GCF_037356315.1 of Lithobates pipiens. Classification (NCBI taxonomy): domain Eukaryota; kingdom Metazoa; phylum Chordata; class Amphibia; order Anura; family Ranidae; genus Lithobates; species Lithobates pipiens. The sequence goes on from NW_027507788.1 coordinate 7,107,740, forward strand.
AGCGTCCTGGGAGGGCGTGCCCAGGAGGACTTGAGCAATAAAAAGTCCTGGATGCGCTTTCACTTCTCAGAATAAACAGATTTGAGCTGAACACACAACTGCTTCCTGCTGGGGAGCCCCGAGACCTGACTGGTGAGTAAAAGTCACACATTCCCATTCTTCTAGTAAAACTGATACATTCCCATTGTTCTAGATAGATTCCCATTGTTCTAGATACATTCTCCTTGTTCTAGATACACTCTCATTGTTCTAGATACATTCTCCTTGTTCTAGATACATTCTCATTGTTCTAGATACATTCTCCTTGTTCTAGATACATTCTCCTTGTTCTAGATACATTCTCATTGTTCTAGATACATTCTCCTTGTTCTAGATACATTCTCATTGTTCTAGTAAAACTGTTAAATTCTTATTGTTCTAGATACATTCCCATTGTTCTAGATACATTCTCATTGCTCTACATACATTCTCATTGTTCTAGCAGTGTGCAGGCTCTTGTAGTCACCTACCTATTGTGTTCCCAGAGTAGCATATGGCTGCTCTGTTAGAGCCCTGGCGTTGATCCCACCTGGCGATGAGCATTTTTCTCTTGTGGTTTTGCTCTCTAAGCATTATTTTGCTCACGGAAAAGATTTGAATTTCAACTGTGAAAGTCCATGTCAATGATTTTAACATTAAATTATGCCTAAATTAAAGAGAGGAGCTGTCAGCACAGTCAGTACACTACAAGGGTCCCGTGCCGTGCATAAAACCTATAGTTTAACTAGCAGTAAAAAATATATATATATAATAATAACACAATATACATTTAAAACAAATAGTAATAGTGTAGTAATAATAATAATAATAAAATAACAATAATAACCAAAATGTTAGTACACTATAAGGGTCCAGTGCCGTGCATAAAACCTATAGTTTAACTAGCAGTAAAAAATATATATAATAATAACACAAAATACATTTAAAAAATAGTAAGTGTAATAATAATAATAATAATAATAATAAAATAACTATAATAACCAAAATGTTGGTCAGTACACTTCAAGGGTCCTGTGCTGTGCATAAAACCTATAATTTAATTAGCAATAAACAATATATATAATAATAACACAAAATACATTTAAAAAAAATAGTAGTAGCGTAATAATAATAATAATAATAATAAAAAAATAATAATATTAACCAAAATGATAGTCAGTATACTACAAGTGTCCAGTACCATGCATAAAATCTATAGTTTAACTAGCAATAAAAATATATATAATAATAACACAAAACACATTAAAAAAATAGTAATAGTGTAATAATAATAATAAAAAAATAACAATATTAACCAAAATGTTAGTCAGTACACTACAAGGGTCCAGTGCTGTGCATAAAACCTATAGTTTAACTAGCAGTAAAAAAAAAAAATATATATATAATAATAACACAAAATACATTTAAAAAAATAGTAATAGTGTAATAATAATAATAATAATAATAATAATAAAATAAAAATAATGACCAAAATGTTAGTCAGTACACTACAAGGGTCCAGTGCCGTGCATAAAACCTATAGTTTAACTAGCAATAAAAATATATATATAATAATAACACAAAATACATGTAAAAAATTAGTCATAGTGTAATAATAATAAAATAATAATAACCAAAATGTTAGTCAGTACACTACAAGGGTCAATTGCTGTGCATAAAACCTATAGTTTAGCAGTAAAAAATATATATAATAATAACACAAAATACATTTGAAAAAATAGTAATAGTGTAATAATAATAAAATAACAATATTAACCAAAATGTTAGTCAGTATACTACAACGGTCCAGTACCATGCATAAAACCTATTGTTTAACTATCAGTAAAAAATATAATGATAACACAAAATACATTTAAAAAAATAGTAATAGTGTAATAATAATAATAATAACAATAATAATAAAATAACAATATTAACCAAAATGTTAGTCAGTACACTACAAGGGTCCAGTGCCATACATAAAACCTATAGATTAACTAGCAATAACAAAAATATAATAATAACACAAACTCAATAAAAAAATAGTAATAGTGTAATAATAATAATAATAATAAAATAACAATAATAACAAAAATGTTAGTACACTACAGGGGTGCAGTGCTGTACATAAAACCTATATTTTAACTAGCAATAAATATATATATATATATATATATATATATATATATATATATATATATATATATATAATAATAACACAAAATACATAAAAAAAATAGTAATAGTGTAATAATAATAATAACAAAATAGCAATAATAAACAAAATATTAGTCAGTACTCTACAAGGGTCCAGTGCTGTGGATAGATGTTATAGTTGACTTAGCAATAATAATAATAATAATAATAATAATAGTAAAAATAAAAAGAATATATTAAACCAAAATTATGATTTAAAAAAAACGTAGTGATATCTTATAATATGACAAAATTATTAATGCTCTTGAACATAATTACTCTGCAACCCTAATGCAAATCTCTTTAACTCTAGCTTCTTTACAATTTTTTTTTTATTATTTTTTGGAGAACTACAAGCTTCAGCCTTTTAGCTGCAGAAAAATTCTGGGATGTGTGACTGCATTGGGCATTCAGGCTAAAGCAAGTCTGTAGCAAAAGAAAATGACCCTACACTATTCAGCTGGGAGAGTTTCTTATTGCACATGGGGGGGGGGGGGGATCTGTGACTAGTGGACATCTTGGATTCTGATTTCATCCCTCCTGTACTGAAAACATTAGTTTCATTTTCTTTAGCATAATCCCTTAATGGGGTCCCCCTCCTACCCCAGGCCCCCATTGCAGCTCCATCAGCTGCTATGGCTATTGTTACACTACAGGCTCTTGAGGTGTACCTTGTAACTATTTACGGACATCTAAAAGTTACTTTGTATCAATTTGTATCAAGTCGATGTCCTATCCGATTTCCAGTATTGCTGCCTGGGGATGGAATTGAAATTGCTCTGTTCAAACATGGCAGGAAAATCCGATCACTTTTGGTGAGATTGCTGTTCTTTTTTTTTTTTTTTTTTTTTTTTTCCTGTTTCAATCTCATGTGGATTTGATTACAAATAGAATCCCGCACATCAATTTTTTTCAGTAGAATCACAGGTGGTGGAATGCTAATTTTCTGGCCATTACTTTCAATGGTATTCGCTACCTGCAGTTGGAAAATGGTGGGAATTTACAAAAAATGTATTAAAATTTACGAAATTTACTAAGAACTGCTGTGTGTATGGCTATTGGTTGGCCACTTGTGAAGTAAAACCCTAATTTCTTTGCATGCTGAGTTCAATTCTTTCCTTGTCGTATTCTGATGGATTTTTTTACATTACGATATTCTCACTGCCACCGCCTCATATGGGGAAAAAGATGTTATAAACAAGTTACAATGACACAATATTAAATGACACTATAGAACATGTATATTAATGTATATATTAAATACCCTACATTGCCAAAAGTATTTGGACGCCTCCCTTTACACACACATGAACTTTAATGGCATCCCAGTCTTAGTCCGTAGGATTGAATATTGGGTTGGCCCGTCCTTTGCAGCTATAACCGCTTCAACTCTTCTGGGAAGGCCGTCCACAAGGTTTAGGAGTGTGTCTATGGGAATGTCCTTACATTGGTGATCAGTAGAAGAATGTTCCTTACATTGGTGATCAGTGAGAAGAATGTTCCTTACATTGGTGATCAGTGAGAAGAATGTTCCTTACGTTGGTGATCAGTGAGAAGAATGTTCCTTACATTGGTGATCAGTGAGAAGAATGTTCCTTACGTTGGTGATCAGTGAGAAGAATGTTCCTTACATTGGTGATCAGTGAGAAGAATGTTCCTTACATTGGTGATCGGTGAGAAGAATATTCCTTACATTGGTGATCAGTGGGAAGAATGTTCCTTACGTTGGTGATCAGTGGGAAGAATGCTCCTTACATTGGTGATCAGTGAGAAGAATGTTCCTTACATTGGTGATCGGTGAGAAGAATGTTCCTTACATTGGTGATCAGTGAGAAGAATGTTCCTTACATTGGTGATCAGTGAGAAGAATGTTCCTTACATTGGTGATCAGTGAGAAGAATGTTCCTTACATTGGTGATCAGTGAGAAGAATGTTCCTTACATTGGTGATCAGTGAGAAGAATATTCCTTACATTGGTGATCAGTGAGAAGAATGTTCCTTACATTGGTGATCAGTGAGAAGAATGTTCCTTACATTGGTGATCAGTGAGAAGAATGTTCCTTACATTGGTGATCGGTGAGAAGAATGTTCCTTACATTGGTGATCAGTGGGAAGAATGTTCCTTACATTGGTGATCAGTGAGAAGAATGTTCCTTACATTGGTGATCAGTGAGAAGAATGTTCCTTACATTGGTGATCAGTGAGAAGAATGTTCCTTACATTGGTGATCAGTGAGAAGAATGTTCCTTACATTGGTGATCAGTGAGAAGAATGTTCCTTACATTGGTGATCAGTGAGAAGAATGCTCCTTACATTGGTGATCAGTGAGAAGAATGCTCCTTACATTGGTGATCAGTGAGAAGAATGTTCCTTACATTGGTGATCAGTGAGAAGAATGTTCCTTACATTGGTGATCAGTGAGAAGAATGCTCCTTACATTGGTGATCAGTGAGAAGAATGTTCCTTACATTGGTGATCGGTGAGAAGAATGTTCCTTACATTGGTGATCAGTGAGAAGAATGTTCCTTACATTGGTGATCAGTGAGAAGAATGTTCCTTACATTGGTGATCAGTGAGAAGAATGCTCCTTACATTGGTGATCAGTGAGAAGAATGTTCCTTACATTGGTGATCAGTGAGAAGAATATTCCTTACATTGGTGATCAGTGAGAAGAATGTCCCTTACATTGGTGATCAGTGGGAAGAATGTTCCTTACATTGGTGATCAGTGAGAAGAATGTTCCTTACATTGGTGATCAGTGAGAAGAATGTTCCTTACATTGGTGATCAGTGAGAAGAATGTTCCTTACATTGGTGATCAGTGAGAAGAATGTTCCTTACATTGGTGATCAGTGAGAAGAATGTTCCTTACATTGGTGATCAGTGAGAAGAATGTTCCTTACATTGGTGATCAGTGAGAAGAATGCTCCTTACATTGGTGATCAGTGAGAAGAATGTTCCTTACATTGGTGATCAGTGGGAAGAATGTTCCTTACATTGGTGATCAGTGAGAAGAATGTTCCTTACATTGGTGATCAGTGAGAAGAATGCTCCTTACATTGGTGATCAGTGAGAAGAATGTTCCTTACATTGGTGATCAGTGAGAAGAATGTTCCTTACATTGGTGATCAGTGGGAAGAATGTTCCTTACATTGGTGATCAGTGAGAAGAATGTTCCTTACATTGGTGATCAGTGAGAAGAATGTTCCTTACATTGGTGATCAGTGAGAAGAATGTTCCTTACATTGGTGATCAGTGGGAAGAATGTTCCTTACATTGGTGATCAGTGGGAAGAATGTTCCTTACATTGGTGATCAGTGAGAAGAATGTTCCTTACATTGGTGATCAGTGGGAAGAATGTTCCTTACATTGGTGATCAGTGGGAAGAATGTTCCTTAGTGTTAGCTGGAGTTGGGTTTTAATTTTTTTCATCCTCTAAAGTCCTTCTAAGCCCTGGTTCACATTGGTGTGATTTGACATATCAAATCGCATGTCGAATCGGCGGCAAATGCTGGCAATGGCATCATCCTAATCGGTGCGACGCTACCAGAAAATTTGATCTGTGCTACTTTTTACGATTTCAGGCTGCAATTTACATTGACCTCTGCGCAGAAACCTGTCTCTAAAATTGCGGCCGAAATCGGGTCTGACATGCGGGAGTGAAATTGTGCGAGTTCAACTAAACTCGCACGGCTTCATTCCTCTCATTGTGAACCTGGGCTAAACCTCCATGTCCATCGAAGGCTGCCCTGTCCACAGGGTGACAACGCTACTGAGCGATTTCACTGCAGAACGAACAGCGTTGTCACCCAATTACAGGAAGTGGAAAAATAACAAGTTTACTGGCAGGATCAACAGGTGATTATCACAGAGGTGTGTGTGTGTGACAGACTCGCCCAGGACGGAGGCTTTTGGAGGGGACTGAACGCTAGCCCCTTGCCTACCGACTATGGGCCCTGACATTTGAGGGAGCTACAAGCATTTAGGAAGATATTCTGTTATGTAATGCAAAAGGACATTATTATGGAGGCCATGTTGGTCTCTGCCAGCTTGGGGCTCAGGGGACAGATGTATGTGAAAGGAATGCTGATCAATGAGATCTGGAAAGCCCCGGTCTTTCACCCTATTGTGTTCATTAACACACCTTTGTCTCCTAGCAAACTATTAGGGGATGTGTTTCTACTTATGTGTATTGTTGTAAGTAGGGAGCGAGAAGACGGCAAGTCTACCATGAAAGGTCATATCTCTAAGTCACCTAGTCTGGGTAAATGATTAGATAACTAGCTCATGTTAATTAGGTTTCTGGTTACAGTTTTGTATTGTCAGCCTGCTGTATATATTTGTGTGTCATCTCAAATCAGTTCAGTTCATGTCCAGCAACCAAACGAGTATGGCCTTGTTTGTTGTTGGGAGCGGTTGGAATATCTGATATCTATATTCAGACTGGGAGGAAGCAGTATATGATTAAAGCACTCAAGCGGAGTGTGGGACAAATTTGTTACAAAGTGGGTTATAATAAGGGCAGAACAAGCAACTGCGTATTGTTTGGTGTGTGTGTGTGTGTGTGTGTGTCAGAAACCATGAAATCAGACCGAGACAGAAGTACAGTCAAATCGCACTTGTTTAATAATAAAAGTAAAAACAGCAAACGTAGTCAAAACACAGCCAAAGTTCTGTAACCGGAACAGATAGTCAGCTAAGCCAGAAGTCAGGGATCAATGTATTTGAACAGCAAGCAGGATCTGGAGCCAGAAGGGATGTCAGCAAAGCAAGTCTTGAACAGGATCACAGGAGATGGTCTCTGTTATGTTGACCAAGGCGAAGGCAGAGATCCTCTGTGTTGAACGGCTTAAGTAGGCAGGACTGACGAGCAGGATATCATCAACAGGTGAGTAACTGTGGAGAGAGATGGGAGCTGGCAATTAGCCAACAGCTGAGCACCCAGCCCAGAGAAGGAAGGGCTGAGCCCGGCCCTGACAGTGTGAAAACGCAGGTACAGCTGAAGGATGTGCCATCATCACACATCAGACTGCCAGAGGCAACTCTGCACTTGGCACAGCCAGTCTCTGACCATCGCCTGTAGTATGTCTGCAGTCTCTGACCATCTTCTGTAGTATGTCTGTAGTCTCTGACCATCTCCTGTAGTATGTCTGCAGTCTCTGACCATCTTCTGTAGTATGTCTGTAGTCTCTAACCATCTCTTGTAGCATGCCTGAAGTCTCTGACTATTCCCTGTAGCATGCCTGTATTCTCTGGGCACCCCCTGTAATACATCTGCAGTTTCTGACCGTCTGACCGTCACCTGTAGTATGTCTGTAGTCTCTGACCATTACTTGGAGCATGCCTGTAGTCTATGGGCATCCCCTGTAGTATATCTTCAGTCTCTGATCATCTCCTGTAGTATGTCTGTAGTCTCTAACCATCTCCAGTAGCATGTCTGCAGTCTCTGACTATCCCTTGTAGCATTCCTGAAGTCTCTGACTATCCCCTGTAGCATGCCTGTAGTCTCTGGGCACCCCCTATAATATGTCTGCAGTTTCTGACCATCTCCTGTAGTATGTCTGCAGTCTCCGACTATCCCTTGTAGCATGCCCTAAGTCTCTGACAATCCCTTGTATCAAGCCTGTAGTCTCTGGGCATCTCCTGTAGTACATCTGCAGTTTCTGACCATCCCCTGTAGCATGCATGTAGTCTCTGGCAATCCGTAGTAGCATGCTCGAAGTCTCTGACCATTTCTTGTACCATGAATGTCTATAGCCTCTGACTATCTCTTGTAGCATGCTCGTGCTCTCTGACCATCTCTTGTAGCATGCTCATGTTCTCTGACCATCTCTTGTAGCATGCTCATACTCTCTGACCATCTCTTGTAGCATGCTCATGTTCTCTGACCATCTATTGTAGCATGCTCGTGCTCTCTGACCATCTCTTGTAGCATGTTTGCAGTCTCTGACCATTTCTTGTACCATGAATGTCTATAGCCTCTGACTATCTCTTGTAGCATGCTCATGCTCTCTGACCATCTCTTGTAGCATGCTCGTGCTCTCTGACCATCTCTTGTAGCATGTTTGCAGTCTCTGACCATTTCTTGTACCATGAATGTCTATAGCCTCTGACTATCTCTTGTAGCATGCTCATGCTCTCTGACCATCTCTTGTAGCATGCTCATGCTCTCTGGCCATCTCTTGTAGCATGCTCATACTCTCTGACCATCTCTTGTAGCATGCTCATGCTCTCTGACCATCTCTTGTAGCATGCTCATACTCTCTGACCCTCTCTTATAGCATGCTCATGCTCTCTGACCATCTCTTGTAGCATGCTCATACTCTCTGACCATCTCTTGTAGCATGCTCATACTCTCTGACCATCTCTTGTAGCATGCTCATACTCTCTGACCCTCTCTTATAGCATGCTCATGCTCTCTGACCATCTCTTGTAGCACGCTCATGCTCTTTGACCATCTCTTGTAGCATGCTCATGCTCTCTGGCCATCTCTTGTAGCACGCTCATGCTCTCTGACCATCTCTTATAGCATGCTCGTGCTCTCTGACCATCTCTTGTAGCATGCTCATACTCTCTGACCATCTCTTGTAGCATGCTCATGTTCTCTGACCATCTCTTGTAGCATGCTCATACTCTCTGACCCTCTCTTATAGCATGCTCATACTCTCTGACCATCTCTTGTAGCATGCTCATACTCTCTGACCATCTCTTGTAGCATGCTCATGCTCTCTGACCATCTCTTGTAGCATGCTCATGCTCTCTGGCCATCTCTTGTAGCATGCTCATACTCTCTGACCATCTCTTGTAGCATGCTCATGCTCTCTGACCATCTCTTGTAGCATGCTCATACTCTCTGACCCTCTCTTATAGCATGCTCATGCTCTCTGACCATCTCTTGTAGCATGCTCATACTCTCTGACCATCTCTTGTAGCATGCTCATACTCTCTGACCATCTCTTGTAGCATGCTCATACTCTCTGACCCTCTCTTATAGCATGCTCATGCTCTCTGACCATCTCTTGTAGCACGCTCATGCTCTTTGACCATCTCTTGTAGCATGCTCATACTCTCTGACCCTCTCTTATAGCATGCTCATGCTCTCTGACCATCTCTTGTAGCATGCTCATACTCTCTGACCATCTCTTGTAGCATGCTCATACTCTCTGACCATCTCTTGTAGCATGCTCATACTCTCTGACCCTCTCTTATAGCATGCTCATGCTCTCTGGCCATCTCTTGTAGCACGCTCATGCTCTCTGACCATCTCTTGTAGCATGCTCGTGCTCTCTGACCATCTCTTGTAGCATGTTTGCAGTCCCTGATAGCAGACAGAAGTTCAATAAAAAGGAAAAGGTTTTGTCTGGTGGTAAAAAAAGAACATCAGCCAATAACAAGAAAACATAAATAGCCCATTAAAGGATAAAATAACAAAAACAACTTTTGCTGCAAAACATTTTTCTTTGATCCAGAGATATCCCCTGTAGTATTCTTTTCACGCCACAAAATGTCCTCAGTCTGATTGTCAGCATCATTCAACCCACTTCCACTGAGCCCAGGTTGCGTTGGGCCCGCCCACAATCTGTGACTGGACGGTGAAAGGAGAAGCGTTACTTCCGCTGGTGTGAATGGGCTCTATTACTCGCTGGGACACGTAAGCAGAAGACTTCTATAAGCACTTCCTGTCTATTCCTTGAAGGTCAGGGGCCCAGAGAGTATTGCGGATAGACAAGGCCAGGCAAATAGCATTTTTAAAAGGGAGATCCACAAGCAGCTAATTTTCAGAACTGGGTGCATTTACCTTAACCAACCAATCAGATCACAGGAAACTGACCCGATCCCCCTCATTTTTTCCAGCTAGCCAACACTTTTATTTTCAGATTTACACTGCAAAGCAGAAATAGCCGTAATCACGAGGACGGCCAATAACGATGTTTACTTTAACCTTCTTGGCGGCTCTATATCAACATTGTCTAAAGTTACAATGTAACCAGGAACCAGATCGTGCCAATGCAAATTTATCTTCCCGGCATTCTGGTAAACAGGATCGGCTAGATAGGTGGCAGCTTTTCAAAGGTTGGTGCCGAAGCAAAGACATGGGGAACGGTGGCCTTAAAGGGGAAATCAATGTAGTTTGTAATGTGGGAAGCAGCCATACATGACATATACACCGGAACGGTGATAGTACTTTACTATTCTTCTTGCTCAATGGAAGCCTACCAGTCATGCAGGACCAGGGCTGGTGCAAGGATTTTTGACACCCTAGGCGAAACCTAATTTTGCCGCCCCCCTGGCTCCACCCCTGACAAACCCCCTTTGCCCTGCCTATGTATAGCCCTCCTTTTTAATAAAGCGCCCATGAAATGCAGCCCACCAGCGCCCATCAAATGCAGCCTCACCAGCGCCCATCAAATGCAGCCTCACCAGCGCCCATCAAATGCAGCCTCACCAGCACCCATCAAATGCAGCCTACCAGCGCCCATCAAATGCAGCCTCACCAGCGCCCATCAATGCACTACTAGTTCCCATCAAATGCAGCCTCACCAGCACCCATCACATGCAGCCTACCAGTGCCCATCAAATGCAGCCTCACCAGCACCCATCAAATGCAGCCTCACCAGCACCCATCAAATGCAGCCTCACCAGCACCCATCAAATGCAGCCTCACCAGCGCCCATCAAATGCAGCCTCACCAGCGCCCATCAAATGCAGCCTCACCAGCGCCCATCAATGCAGCCTACCAGTGCCCATCAAATGCAGCCTACAAGCACCCATCAATGCAGCCTACCAGCACCCATCAATGCACTACTAGTTCCCATCAAATGCAGCCTCACCAGCACCCATCAAATGCAGCCTCACCAGTGCCCATCAAATGCAGCCTACCAGCACCCATTACATGCAGCCTACCAGTGCCCATCAAATGCAGCCTACCAGCGCCCATCAATGCAGCCTACCAGCACCCATCAAATGCAGCCTCACCAGCACCCATCAAATGCAGCCTACCAGTGCCCATCAAATGCAGCCTACAAGCACCCATCAATGCAGCCTCACCAGCACCCATCAAATGCAGCTTTACCAGCACCCATCAAATGCAGCCTCACCAGCACCCATCAATGCAGCCTCACCAGCTCCCATCAATTAATGTTTACTTGCTTTCATTCATTCAGGTGACGGAACACAGACACAGTACTCTTCCGTTGCTGCGCCTCTGACACTATAAGCGAACGCAGTGGCGGTTGCCTGCTGATTCTGAAACATAGTTGCTTGCTGCAGAGAGAAGGAAGTAGGAGCACCAGTGGCCAGGCACCCTAGGCAGCAGTGCTCCCTAGGCGGCTGCCTAGTTTGCCTAGTGGTAGCACCGGCCCTGTGTATGACTGATTGGAAACAATTCATTTGGAGATTTTAGCTCAACAGTTGCTGAGCAGTCAGGCTAATTCATTGCTGTACTATGCACTTACCCTCCAGAGTCCAGAGGGAGCAGCTTTTTTTTGTCTCTGTGTAAGCCCTTGTACACACGGTCGGAGAATCCGTCGGAATGTGTCCTATCGGACCGCGTCGTCGGATAATCCGACTGTGTGTGGTATGCATCGGACTGATTCCATCGGAATATCCGTCGGACCCAATTTTCCAACATGTTGGAAATATTTCCCGACCAACTGGTTCGATCGGACATACTACGATCATGTGTAGCGAATTTTGATTGGACCAGGTGCCACGCATGCTCAGATCAAATTCCTACATCAAAGCTATTGGCTACTAGCCTGAATGTAGTCCCATCGTAACGAAATTACCTCATCACGTTCTGAACGATCGGATTTTTCGACAACTTAGTCCGACCGTGTGTATGCAACAGTTTCGGACAAAATCCGTCAGACTAAATCTGACGGACAAAATCCGACGGATTTTTTTTGGCAGAATCTCTGACCGTGTGTACAGGGGCTAAGAAGTGTGATAAAGGAAATGTGGTACAGCAAGCATATGAAAATGAGAAATGTGATATAAAAATATTAACACCGAACTCAGCCCCCCATCCCCCCCCCCCCACACCCACACTTTTTTATTCACACTTATCTTTTTCATGTGATGTGCAGGGTCCTCTTCAGGTCTTCTCATGGCCATGGGTGGTCCCTCAATGAGTCAGAGAGCAGCCATGATGACACCAGCACCACTCTCTGCATATTTATGCTGTGAGTGTTGGGTGCCCTTTAGGGGGAGGGTCTTTGACGTTCTTCACTCTCAATATGTCCTGGCTGGGTGTCAATAACCCCTGAAGACTGAAGACATCTTGTGGCTGAGAAGAGGTACTGCAGGGGATAGTGCTGGGGAGTAGGTGAACATTGCAGCCAGAGCTGCTTATTTAATCTTTTAAAAACACTGACTGAGCTCCTTGTTTATAATTGCTCAGAGTTGGACCTACAACATTCCATGCGGTCTTACCGAAAATACTTGTCCTGCTTGATGCCACTTGGATCCACTTCTCTTCTATAACACCTAGGGGTATGTTGTTTCTTCCAATTGGAACTGGAGCTACTACATCAACCAACTCTGTATCATGGGATACTCTATCAACCGACATTCCAACAACCAACACCCTATCAATCGATGCTCTACCAAACCAACATTCCATCAACTGATGCTCTACCAAACCAACATTCCATCAACCGATGCTCTACCAAACCAACATTCCATCAACCGATGCTCTACCAAACCAACATTCCATCAACTGATGCTCTACCAAACCAACATTCCATCAACTGATGCTCTACCAAACCAACATTCCATCAACCGATGCTCTACCAAACCAACATTCCATCAACCGATGCTCTACCAAACCAACATTCCATCAACCGATGCTCTACCAAACCAACATTCCATCAACCGATGCTCTACCAAACCAACATTCCATCAACCGATGCTCTACCAAACCAACATTCCATCAACCGATGCTCTACCAAACCAACATTCCATCAACTGATGCTCTAATAACTGATGCTTAGTCAGGTAACGCTACATCAACCAACGTTCCATCCCTTCCATTTTTGTCTCCTTCTGCTTTTATCACTCTTTTTCTCCTCATCCTTAGCTCACTGCTGTATTTCTTTCCTCCTACTCTGCATCAATCGAAAGTCCATCAACGGAAGGCCTTCAATGGGTCCATCAACTGATGCTCCAGCAACTGATCTAACATCAACTGACGCTCTACCAACCTATGCTCTGTCAATCAACACACATTCCAATAACCAATTCTACATGAACTGTTGCTCCACCAACTGATGCTTCATCAACTGAAGCTCCAATTAAGTGACATTCAAATGCTCCATCCCTCCCATTCTGGTCTCTTTCTTCTTCAATCCATCCGTTTCTCCTCATTCTAAGCTCCTTGCTGTCTTTCTTGTCTTTCTTTCCTCCTACTCTTCATCAAGTGAGAGTTCATCAACTGAAGGCCATCAATGGGTCCAGTAACCGATGTTCCAGCAACTGATCTGACATCAACTGACGCGCTACTAACCTATGCTCTGTCAATCAACACTCAATAAACCAATGTTCCATCCCTCCCATTTTGGTCTCTTTCTCATTCTATCTATCCCTTTCTCTCTGTCCTTAGCTTACTATGTGATTCTTTCCTCTTACTTTCCATCAATCGACAGCCCATCAACTGAAGGCCATCAACAAGTTTATCAACTGATGCTCCAGCAACTGATCTGACATCAACTGACGCTCTACCAATCTATGTTCTGTCAATTGACACGCCATTAACCAATGCTACAGCAACCCACGTTCCAATAACCAATTCTACATCGGCTTTTGCTCCACCAACTGATGCTTCATCAACTGAAGCTCCAATTAAGTGACATTCCAATGCTCCATTCCTCTCATTTTGGTCTCTTTCTTCTTCAATCCATCCATTTCTCCTCATTCTAAGCTCCTTGCTGTCTTTCTTTCCTTCTACTCTTCATCAATTGAGAGTCCAACAACTGAAGGCCATCAATGGGTCCAGTAACTGATGCTCCAGCAACTGATCTAACATCAACTGACGCGCTACTAACCTATGCCCTGTCAATCAACAGTCCATTAACCCGCATTCCAATAACCAATTTTTCACATCCACTGTTGCTCCACCAATTGATGCTTTATCAACTGAAGCTTTCAATTAAGTGGAACTCCATCAACCAATGCTCCATCCCTCCCATTTTGGTCTCTTTCTCCTTCTAGCTATCCCTTTCTCTCTATCCTTAGCTTACCATGTCTTTCTTTCCTCCTACTTTCCATCAATCGACAGCCCATCAACTGAAGGCCATCAACAGGTTTATCAACTGATGCTCCAGCAACTGATCTGACATCAACTGACGCTCTACCAACCCATGTTATGTCAATCGACACTCCAATAACCAATGTTCCAGCAACTCGGATTCCAATAACCAATTCTACATCAGCTGTTGCTCCACCAACTGATGCTTCATGAACTGAAGGGATGCTCCATCATCAAATGTTCAATTCCTCCTTTTCTGGTCTCTTTCTCCTGCAATATATCCCTTTCTCTTATTCTTAACTCCCTGCTGTCTTTTTTTCCTCCTACCCTCCATTAATCGACAGTCCATCAACTGAAGGACATCAATGGGTCCATCAACTGATCTGATATCAACCGATGCTCTAACAACCTATGTTCACTCTTTTAATCTATGTTCTGGCGACCTACGTTCAAAACATCAATGCTATATTAACTGTCGCTCCATCAACTGAAGCTCCAATTATAGTAGAACTGTAGGCAAAAATGTTTTTTCTCATTTTGGATGGAGTAAGGGAGGGTTATAACTCCTATCATTTTATTTTTTGCCATCTGTGTCCCATTGGACACATGCACCTTCACTTTCTGTCCTGTAGCTAAAACAGGAAGTGAGAAAAAAATCCCTGCAAATTAAGGGATTTTCTTTGGGGCCCCCCCAGGTTACCAAAGCGAGTGCCCCCATTGGAAAATGTCCCCTCTATTACCTTTCTAGGGACAACTCAAAATTTGGGATTTTGTTTTACTTACTTAATGGTAAACAGGACAAATAGAGAGGGTGAATCTCCCTAACAGGGGCAATGAAAACTGAAATGCATCTAATCTCTGCACTCCATCCAAAACGAAAAAAAAAAAAAAAGTTTTGCCTTTAGTTATACTATAAATGATGGGCCATCAACCGATGCTCCATCCCTCTCATTTTGGTCTCTTTCTGTTTCTATTAATCTCTTACTCCTTGTCCTTAGCTCACTGCTGTCTTTCTTTCCTCCTACTAGTTCAGGCATCAACTGAAGGCCATCCATGGGTCCATCAACTGATGCTCCAGCAACTGATGGGCCATCAGCTGGTGCTCTATCAACCTATGCTCTGCCAACCAACGCTTCTTTAAGCTATGCTCTGCCAACCCACGTTCCAAGAACCAATTCTATATCAACTGAAGCTCCATCAACTGAAACTCCATCCAACTGATGCTCAATTAACCAACGCTCCATCCCTCCTCTTGTAGTTTCTTTCTCCTCTCTATCCTTTTGTATTTGTTCTTAGCTCACTGCCATGTTCCTTTCCACTACCTTTAGTTCCTGTGCTCTTTAAGTGCCTTGGGTTTCTCTTCCAGGCATTGCACCTTAATATCGTCCCTGGGCCATTTAAGGGGAAACTCGATACCCCTTGATAAGGAGCATCTTGTACTTTGAGCCCCGGGCAATGTCTGTCCCCTTACCAGGACCTGACCTACTTGTCTTTTATCAGGCAGCCAATGGTTCCCACTTTAAGTGCCTACAACTGGTTTGAGTGCTCCAGGTCCTACTTGGGCTTCTTCTCCAGACATTGCACCTCAATATCCACAACTGCACCTTAAAAATCTCCCTGGGCCATTTAGAGGAAAACTTGATACCCCTTGATTAGGAGCACCTTGTCATTTGTGCCCTGGGAAATTTCCACCCCCTTACCGTGACCTGACTTACTTGGCTTTTATCGGGCAGCCAATGGTCACCACTTCAAGTGCCTACCACTGGTTTGAGTGCTCCAAGTCCTACTTGGCTTTCTTCTCCAGGCATTGCACCTCAATAGCCACAACTGCACCTTAAAATCCTCCCTGGGCCATTTAGAGGAAAACTTGATACCCCTTGATTAGGAGCACCTTGTCATTTGAGCCCTGGGAAATGTCCGTCCCCTTACCATGACCTGACCTACTTGGCTTTTATCGGGCAGCCAATGGTCACCACTTCAAATGCCTACTACTGGTTTGAGTGCCCCAAGTCCTACTTGGGTTTCTTCTCCAGGCATTGCACCTCAATAGCCACAACCGCACCTTAAAATCCTCCCTGGGCCATTTAGAGGAAAACTTGATACCCCTTGATTAGGAGCACCTTGTCATTTGAGCCCTGGGAAATGTCCGCCCCCTTACCGTGACCTGACTTACTTGGCTTTTATCGGGCAGCCAATGGTCACCACTTCAAGTGCCTACAACTGGTTTGAGTGCCCCAAGTCCTACTTGGGTTTCTTCTCCAGGCATTGCACCTCAATAGCCACAACTGCACCTTAAAATCCTCTCTGGGCCATTTTGAGGAAATCTTGATACCCCTTGATTAGGAGCACCTTGTCATTTGAGCCCTGGGAAATGTCCGCCCCCTTACCCCCTTACCATGACCTGACCTACTTGTCTTTTATTGGGCAGCCAATGGTCACCACCTCAAGTGCATACAACTGGCTTAGTTGCCAAAAAGCCTTCAGTGCTCTGCTGTTGGAATTTATACGTGAGGCTCTATGGAAAAGCACACATGTACCCATTAAGGAAGGGATCTCATTAAACAGAGTATATTTGACTGAAAGGCAGTATCCTCAGAAATACAATTCCTAAAGGTTAGTCTACCCAAAAGTGATCCTTTAGTGATGCGATGAGCTTTGTGAGCTGAGTCATTCCCTGGTTTCTTATACTTCTTGGATGCTCCAAGAGTGTGATCTTGCTACTACAACCCCTTTTCTTGCCCACCTGGGAGTTGTGAGTGTTCCCATCCATCATTGTGAGTCCGAGATCTTCCTCTTATATTCTCCATAATATAAACTATATAAAAAAAAAATCCAGCAGGATCAGGAGACCCTCATAATGGGCACAACACATGTGCAGACCATAAAGACTCATTGTAGGCCGGTGCGGGCCCCTCAAAATAGCCACAGCAGGTGTAAAAACCTGTGAACTCAGCACAGGGATGGTGAAAACCCCTCATAATGGGCACAGCCGGTGTACAGACCTGGGAACTCAGTGCAGGAATGATGGGAACCACTTATGGGTACGGCTGGTGTACAGACCTAGGCATCCGGTGCACGAAGGATGGCAGCCCATCATAATGGCCACGGCAGGTGTACAGACCTGGAAACTCAGCACAGGGATGGTGTGAATCTCTCATAATGGCCACAGCAGGTGTACAGACCCGGGAACTTGGCACAGGGATGGTGGGAATCCCCCTATAATGGCCACGGCAGGTGTACAGACATGGAAACTCAGCACAGGGATGGTGTGAATCTCTCATAATGGCCACATCAGGTGTACAGACCCGGGAACTTGGCCCAGGGATGGTGGGAATCCCCCATAATGGCCACAGCAGGTATACAGACCCAGGAACTCAGCACAGGGATAGTGGGAATCCCCCATAATGGGCACAGCGGGTGTACAGACCCAGGAACTCAGCACAGGGATGGTGGGAATCCCCCATAATGGCCACAGCAGGTGTACAGACCCAGGAACTCAGCACAGGGAAGGTGGGAATTCCTTTATAATGGCCACAGCCGGTGTAAAGACCCAGGGACCCACCACAGGGATGGTAGGAATCCCCCATAACGGGCACAGCAGGTATACATACCCAGGAACTAGGCAAAGGGATAGTGGGAATCCCTCATAATGGCCACGGCAGGTGTGACGACCCAGGAACTCAGCACAGGGATGGTGGGAATCCCCCATAATGGGCACAGCGGCTATACAAACCCAGGAACTCAGCAAAGGGATGGTGGCAATCCCTCATAATGGGCACGGCAAGTGTACAGACCTGGGCACTCGGTGCAGGAATGATGGGAACCCCTCATGGGTACAGCAGGTGTAGAGACCCAGCAATCCACAGCAGGAAGGGTGGCAGCACATCATAATAGCCATGGCAGGTGTATAGACTTCAGAACTCAGCACAGGGATGATGAGAGTCCCTCATACTGGGCTCAGCAGGTATATAAACCTGGAAACTCAGTGCGGGGATGGCAGAAGCCCCCAATAATAGGCACAGCAGCTGTACAGACCAGGAAACTCAGTGCAGGGATGGCGGGGAGGGCCCCTCACGATGGGTCCAACAGGTTTACAGACCTGGAAACTAATTTCAGACATCTCACCAGTTGAGTTGCGTTGAGTTCTCTACCAAGAACTAAAATATCGATTTTGGGTGGACTGACCCTTTAATGGCACAAGGTTTTCAGATACAAACCATCTTTGAACATTAGATATGAATATGGAGTTACAATAAAACAAATCACTTACCTCCATTCAGCCTCCAGCCTCGTCATGTAGGATGTGTGAAGGCATCAGGAGAACATTGACACAAGCTGCAGGGAACTGGCCTGTTGGATAATCCCAGGTAGGTCCTACTGGTGCCCATTCATAGTAATGAGGTCGGTGGAATTCTGCGTATGGGGGATAGTACGGTGTACACGGACTGTGCCTATACAAACAGATGCAGGCTATGGAATGCTAGTTCGGGGAAGTCTTATCCCTTCTCTATATCCATCTGAATTTTCGGGGTGGAGGAAGGTACGCAATTCATAGTCATTGAATAGTCAAAAATAGGCAAGCCACTACTTGCAGATCAAACATAGCTGCAGAAACCATAGACTGTTAGTTATTATTTTACACATTTGTACAGCACTTAAAACATTTTCCTCTGAGAAGATTCAAATCTACGCACAACCAAAACTTTTTTTTTATTTTTTTTTACAAATTTTCAGTAGCAGAACTCCCCAAAAATAAATAAATAATATATAAAAAAATAAATAAATCTGTATTTATATTTATGTTTACATAGCTACGCCTCTTACTCCTGGAAAAATAATAATATATATATAAAAAACAAATATAAAACGTATAAAAAATATAAATAAATAATATATGGAGCTATATTAAAAAAAAAAAAAAAAAAAAAAAAAAAAAAACCTGCACCACAAAGATAACTCTTCCTCCATGAAAAAAAGAAATAAATAAAAAAAAAAATAAGAAATAAAATATATACAAAATAAATAAATAATATTTTTATTTTAAAAAAAATCTGTATTTATATTTATGTTTACATAGCTATGCCTCTTACATCCGGAAAAATAATAATACAAATATAGAAAATAAATATAAAAAATATAAATAAAAATAATAATAACATCAATAGGGCCTCCAGCAGTAAGCAACATAAAAAACAAATATAAAACGTATAAAAAATATAAATAAATAGCTATATTAAAAAAAAAAAAAAAAAAAACCTGCTCCACAAAGATAACTCTTACTCCATGAAAAAAAGAAATAATAAAAAAAAAAGAAATAAAATATATACAAAATAAATAATATTTTTTATTAAAAAATCTGTATTTATGTTTACATAGCTATGCCTCTTACATCCGGAAAAATAATAATACAAATCTAGAAAATAAATATAAAAAATATAAATAAATAATATATAGAGCTATATTAAAGAAAAAGAAAAACAAAACCTGCACCACAAAGATAACTCTTACTCCATGAAAAAAAGAAATAATAATAAAAAAAGAAATAAAATATATACAAAATAAATAAATAATATTTTTATTTAAAAAAAAATCTGTATTTATGTTTACATAGCTATGCCTCTTACATCCGGAAAAATAATAATACAAATATAGAAAATAAATATAAAAAATATAAATAAAAATAATAATAACATCAATAGAGCCTCCAGCAGTAAGAAACATAAAAAAACAAACAAATATAAAACGTATAAAAAATATAAATAAATAATAAATAGAGGTATATTAAAAAAAAAAAAAAAAAAAAACCTGCTCCACAAAGATAACTCTTACTCCATGAAAAAAAGAAATAATAAAAAAATAAGAAATAAAATATATACAAAATAAATAAATAATATTTTTATTAAAAAATCTGTATTTATATTTATGTTTACATAGCTATGCCTCTTACGTCTGGAAAAATAATAATACAAATCTAGAAAATAAATGTAAAAAATATAAATAAATAATATATAGAGCTATATTAAACAAAAATAAAAACAAAACCTGCACCACAAAGATAACTCTTACTCCATGAAAAAAAAGAAATAATAAAAAAATAAGAAATAAAATATATACAAAATAAATAAATAATATTTTTATTAAAAAATCTGTATTTATATTTATGTTTACATAGCTATGCCTCTTATGTCCGGAAAAATATTAATACAAATATAGAAAATAAATATAAAAAACATAAATAAAAATAATAATAACATCAATAGAGCCTCCAGCAGTAAGCAACATAAAAAACAAATATAAAACGTATACAAAATATAAATAAATAATATATAGAGCTATATTAAAAAAAAAAAAAAAAAAAAAAACCTGCACCACAAAGATAACTCTTACTCCATGAAAAAGAGAAATAATAATAAAAAAAGACATAAAATATATACAAAATAAATAAATAATATTTTTATTAAAAAATCTGTATTTATATTTATGTTTACATAGCTATGCCTCTTACGTCCGGAAAAATAATAATACAAATATAGAAAATAAATGTAAAAATATAAAAATAACATCAAAAGAGCCTCCAGCAGTAAGCAACAATAGACCCCCCCCCCACGAAAAGTACACCCCCCCAGAAAAAATAGGTCCTCCACCAGCAACAATAGATTCCCCCCAACAACAATAGATCCCCCACCAGCAACAATAGATGTCACAGCAACAACAACAGACCCCTCCAGCAGCCAGCAGCAATAGACCCCCCCCCCAGCAACAATAGACCCCCAACAACAATAGATCTCCCACCAGCAACAATAGATGCCACAGCAGAAAAAATAGACCCCACCACCAGAAGCCAGCAACAATAGACCCCCCCCCCCAGCAACAATAGACCCATCCAACAACAATAGATAATAGATCCCCCACCAGCAACAATAGATGCCACAGCAGCAACAATAGACCCGTCCCCCAGAAGCCAGCAACAATAGACCCCCCACCACAAAAGTAGATACCCCCAGAAACAAAAGACCCTGTAGCAACAATAGACCCCCCCCCCCCCCACTAGCAACACTACACTGCCCCTTGGTGGCAGTATATCCCCAAGCAGCCAGCATCAAAATAATTGATGGACTGCGCACAATCACCTTCCTGCTGAAAATTTCCCTCCCAATGAGAGGTCAAGGGGGTGATTAAAGAAGAAATTGAATGCATTTGAGGGCCAGAATGATAGGGAGCTCTGGATATAGACTGAGAATACAAAGTTTATGGCAATGTGACCAATTAAGTGATAAAGCTCAGTGCTGCTTACTGAGTGTCTGCTGTATATGAGATATGATATAGAAGATATTACATAAACTTCTGATAGTATACAGTGAAGGTAGGAAGGATAGAGGAGGTGGTGTTCTATCCATTCTATCTTGTGTCACCGATTGTTGAACCCGATCTTTCCTGTGTCAGCTAATATTTTAATAAGGATACCTGGGCCTCGTACAAGGAAGTAAACTGTTCCCGGGAAATACCCGGCTAAGCACAAAATACACCCCTCCTCACGTATTTGCTTTGTTCTCTTGGCACCAGTCCTGCAGACTCTAATATAAACGGTTCAATTAATCCTTGAGATGTTTCCGGGAGTAAATATTTGGCTCGCTAACTCCGTTTACCTGCGGCGTTGCTTCACGATTAAAGTTCTATCGCAATCTGCCTATTTCGCCAGAATTCAGTTTTGATCATGCAGCAAATTAAATAAGAAGCCGATAAGCTGAGCCTCTTAAAGAAAGATAAGGTTTTCATGCTTCGCGTTCAGAAGATGCCAATTTCTAAGTATGGTTTTCTCACCAGGGCTGGAAACGTAGCGATCCTCGGGGGCCTTTTTATATTAGTAATAGGTTATGGGTTCTGCTGTTCCCTTTAAAGTCCACGTTTTTCAATGAGTTAGCGTGACTCAAAATGGGCTCTACCAAACGGTGGAGCAGAACGTTAAAGGGTTAAAGAACATAGATTAGAACCCAACTTCTTTTCCATCCTAATTGAGTAACTCTGGCCGTGCTCCAGGCTGTACGTCCTTGGGGGTGTAACCTTACCTGGTTTCTGAGAACTTTATGTTATTTTTTAGGTTATGGGTCTGCTGTTCCCTTTAAAGAAGATACGTGAGAACCCAACTTCTTCTCCATCCTAATTGAGTAACTCCTCGGGGGCGTAACCTTACCTAGTTTCTGGGGACTTATATATGTATGTTATTTATATGTCAAGGGTCCCTTTAAAGAACATAAATTAGAACCCAACTTCTTCTCTGTCTTAATTGAGCAACTCTGGCTGTACTCTGGCCATACTCCTTGGGGGGGGGGTTAACCTTACCTGGTTTCTGAGGACCTATATATTTATGTTATTCCTAGGTCATGGGGTCCCTTTAAAGAACATAGATTAGAACCCAACTTCTTCTTCTCCATCCTAATTGAGTAACTCTGGCCATGCGCCAGGCTGTAATCCTCGGGGGTGTAACCTTACCTGGTTTCTGAGAACTTTATGTTATTTTTTAGGTTATGGGTCTGCTGTTCCCTTTAAAGAAGATACGTGAGAACCCAACTTCTTCTCCATCCTAATTGAGTAACTCCTCGAGGGCGTATCCTTACCTGGTTTCTGAGGACTTATACATGTATGTTAGTTATATGTCATGGGTCCCTTTAAAGAACATAAATTAGAACCCAACTTCTTCTCTGTCTTAATTGAGCAACTCTGGCTGTACTCTGGCCATACTCCTTGGGGGGGGGGGGGGTTAACCTTACCTGGTTTCTGAGGACCTATATATTTATGTTATTCATAGGTCATGGGGTCCCTTTAAAGAACATAGATTAGAACCCAACTTCTTCTTCTCCATCCTAATTGAGTAACTCTGGCCGTGCGCCAGGGTGTAATCCTCGGGGGTGTAACCTTACCTGGTTTCTGAGAACTTTATGTTATTTTTTAGGTTATGGGGTCTCCTGTTCCCTTTAAAGAAGATACGTGAGAACCCAACTTCTTCTCCATCCTAATTGAGTAACTCTGGCCGTGCTCCAGGCTGTAATCCTCGGGGGTGAAACCTTACCTGGTTTCTGAGAACTTTATGTTATTTTTTAGGTTATGGGTCTGCTGTTCCCTTTAAAGAAGATACGTGAGAACCCAACTTCTTCTCCATCCTAATTAAGTAACTCCTCGGGGGCGTATCCTTACCTGGTTTCTGAGGACTTATACATGTATGTTATTTATACGTCATGGGCCCCTTTAAAGAACATAAATTAGAACCCAACTTCTTCTCTGTCTTAATTGAGAAACTCTGGCTGTACTCTAGCCTAGGACTTATATATTTATGTTATTTATAGGTTATGGGGTCTTCTGTTCCCTTTGAAGAACATACAGTAGATTACAACCCAACTTCTTCTATGTCCTGAGTAACTCTGGCTGTACTCTGACCATACTCCTCGGGGGAGGGGGGGTGTAACCTTACCTGTTTTCTGAGGACTTATATATTTATGTTATTTATAGGTTATGGGGTCTTCTGTTCCCTTTGAAGAACATGCAGTAGATTACAACCCAACTTCTTCTATGTCCTGAGTAACTCTGGCTGTACTCCAGACTTTACTCCTTGTAACCTGGTTTCTGGGTACTTACTTATTTATGTTACTTTTAGGTTATAGCGTCTGTTGTTCCCTTTTAAAAACATAAATTATAACCCAACTTCTTCTCCATCAATCCTAATTGAGTAACTCTGGCTGTATTCTGGCCCTACTCCAGCTGTACTCCTCGGGGGCGTAACCTTACCTAGTTTCTGGGGACTTATAATGTATGTTATTTATAAGTCATGGGTCCCTTTAAAGAACATAGATTAGAACCCAACTTCTTCTCTGTCTTAATTGAGCAACTCTGGCTGTACTCTGGCCATACTCCTTGGGGGGGGGGGGTTAACCTTACCTGGTTTCTGAGGACCTATATATTTATGTTATTCATAGGTCATGGGGTCCCTTTAAAGAACATAGATTAGAACCCAACTTCTTCTTCTCCATCCTAATTGAGTAACTCTGGCCGTGCGCCAGGCTGTAATCCTCGGGGGTGTAACCTTACCTGGTTTCTGAGAACTTTATGTTATTTTTTAGGTGGGGGGGTGTAACCTTACCTGGTTTCTGAGGAACGTTATTTATAGGTTATGGGGTCTTCTGTTCCCTTTGAAGAACATACAGTAGATTAAAACCCCCAACTTCTTCTATGTCCTGAGTAACTCTGGCTGTACTCCAGACTTTACTCCTTGGGGCTGTAACCTTACCTGGTTTCTGGGTACTTATTTATTTATGTTACTTTTAGGCTATGGGGTCTGTTGTTCCCTTTTAAAAACATAGATTATAACCCAACGTCTTCTCCATCCTAATTGAGTAACTCTGGCTGTATTCTGGCCGTACTCCAGCTGTACTCCTCGGGGGCTTAACCTTACCTATTTTCTGGGGACCTATAATTTATGTTATTTATAGGTTATGGGGTCTGCTGTTCCCTTTTAAAGAACATAGATTAGAACCCAACTTCTTCTCCATCCTAATTGAGTAACTCTGGCCGTACTCCTCGGGGGTGTATGCTTACCGGTTCTCCATGCGGAATTGGAACACTACGGAGCCTTATCAGGGTATAAAATAAACGCATCTAAATCAGAAGCCCTCCCTATCAACACACCAGAGGAAGAGGTAGAACACTTGAAAGCGAACTTCCCCTACAGCTGGAAAACTGCGGCTCTAAATTATCTGGGGATCAAACTTACCCCGCAATACTCTACCCTCTTTCAGGAAAACTACCCTCCCCCTTTTTCCACACTATTAGAGGTCTCCTACAACAGTGGAAAAAACGCCACATCTCTTTACTAGGGCGGATCGCATCGGTGAAGATGACCATCCTCCCGAAATTACTATATCTTTTCCAAACCCTACCCGTCCCTGTCCCCTATGGCCAATTAAAGCTCTTACAGGCAGAGCTCTTACAGTTTACCTGGAATTATAAACGTCACAGAATCCCGCGCTCGGTACTGCAGGCAGCTCTGACTGATGGAGGACTAGCATTCCCCAACCTTATTAAATACCATCAGGCGGCACAGCTGAAGGCGATCGCCTCCTGGTTCACAATTCGCTCCTATAATAAGTGGACCGAAATAGAGAAACTATGGCTGGCCCCCATACACCCAAATAGTTTACTATGGAGTGCGGGTGCGGAGGTAGACTCCTCGCGGCTGCTTGGCCCAATGGCGCAGCTCAGGAAACTTTGGCGCAAATTGGTGCAGCAGCATCAACTTTCCTCCATTAGTTTGCTCCTGACTTCCTTTGCTTGTAACCCCCCCCCCCCCCCGATATTGCCAGATAGCCTGACCCACCAGATGTCTTCTCCCTGGACCACCAGAGACCTATTCCACTATGGAAGTTTGGTGGATCCCTGCACACGTTAACTGAACTGCAGGCAGGGCCGTCTCTAATATTGATTGGACCCTGGGCAAAACTTTTCTTGCCCCCCCCCCCCCCCATGCAGTTTTGCTCTCCACCTGCTCTGAGACATACAATAAATAGCAGCTAGACTCAAAATCAGTTTACTGAATCAGATCAGGCAGCTATTGCGATTGGTTGCTAGAGTAGGGTTGCCACCTGTCCAGGATTCACCCGGACAGTTCGGGTTTGGAATCATGTGTCCAGGTTTTGGACTATCTGAAACCCGGACACATTATTTAGACTGGACTATGGCTAGGGTTACTGACTGCAGTTGTCTCAGCTGAGAGTGTCTGTTACATTCTTTCACACTGCCCAAAGCCAACACTAACAAACCTCCCCCCAAACACATACAGAGGGCAGAGGAGAGAGGGCTCGAACTGCACCTCTTCCCCCCCCCCCACCTCTCTGTCTGCCCACACTCCAATCCCTGGCGCTGTGCCTCAGAAAAGGAAAGTGGGGGCCGGAAATTTGAAGTCCAGCAGCCTCAGATCCATCTGGATGAGAGGTGTTGACTGCCAAGGGGTGAGTGAGCTCACCATCCATCCCTGTCTGTGACTGAAGCCTCCCCCCTTTTCCCTCTTGCCTCTGAGTAAGTACACCAAGGTAAATCAGGGTTCTCAGAGCACCCCTTACATCAGAGTTCCCCTTTATACCAGAGGCCACAGTGTTTCCCCTTACATCAGAGTCTTCTCCATACATCAGAGTTCTCAGTGTACACCCTCAGTATTCCCAGAGCATCCCTTATGCTAGAGTCCCCAGAGTTCTCCCTTACATCAGAGTCTGCAGAGTCCCCCGTTACAGTAAAAGGTTAGTTACCACTTTAAGCCATGCTTTAATCTTACATTGTCTTACATTGGTTTAAAGCATGGGTGCTCAACCAGCGGCCCTCCAGCTGTTACGGAACTACAAGATATAAGACATTGCAAGGCTGACAGTTACAAGCATGACTCCCAAAGACATAGGCACGATGGGACTTGTAGTTCCGCAACAGCTGGAGGGCCGCTGGTTGAGCACCCATGCTTTAAACCAATGTAAGACAATGTAAGATTAAAGCATGGCTTAAAGTGGCTGTAAACCCTTACAAACCACTTTGACCTACAGGTAAGCTTAGATTAAGGCTTATCTGTAGGTCCAGGAAATATCTCCTAAACCTATACGGTTTAGGAGATATTTACCTAAAGACAGCCACCGATGTCTACGGCGCATGCGCCGTAGACGCGGCGCGCAGGTGCACTGGGCAAGACGCAGATCGCGGCACTATGCTGCGAGTGTCGACTCCCGTGCGCGGGAGTGACGTCATCGCTGCTCCGGCGAATCACAGCGCCAGAGCAGCGAGACCCACCAAGAAGATGGACGCTCGGAACTACAGGGGACAGCGATGACTTTGCTGGCTCCTGTGTCAGGTAAGTGACACATAATGGACTACTATGCGATGCGATGCGATGCGATGCATAGTAGTCCATTATGCTTTACCTTTGCAGGGAATCAAAGAGGAAGTAAACCCATCAGAGAGCCAAAAGCATGACTCCCAAATACAGAGGCATGATGGGACTTGTAGTTTTCGCAACAGCTGGAGGTCAGCTACCTGCATATCCTTGGTTTAAAGGCTGCTTTGGCGTTTCTGAAGCTCACTTTAAAGGTTCCCTAAATTCTATGGCAGCTTGATCAGTCATGGTCAGTTTTGGTCAATGTTCTCCTTTAATTCTGGAAATGTCTTCTCCCTTTTGCTCTATTTTAGATTGATGAGATGGATGGATGCCAAGCCAATTGCGCCAGCTCCTTCACCATACCCAAAGAACTTATTCTAGAATTTCCCCTTGGCTTATAAATCTTCTCATTGTTCTTCTCAGATTTCAGAAGAAGTGGAAAAACAGAGAACCAATTCCTGGATCCTCCTTCCGGGTCGCCATGAATAACGCAGTGTTTTTGTTGGGGTTGATTTACGTCGTATTGATCCCCGGAGCTGGTGAGTTGCCTAAAACAACTAAAATGGAAAGTTTCATGGGGAATTGTTGCAAGTAATGGGTGCTCTGTTGCCGAAACTCCGCAATTCTCGAAATATTTCCCAAAATTGGCAAGAGGAAGGTTATCGTTGGCACGGTTACTGGAAAAACATGACATGATAGGCTCAATGGACACTTTATTAGGCAGACTTTTGGTGTCCAAGATCATGACGAGGGGTGTGAAAGTTTGCCAAATCTCTATGTTCTCTAATGCCGTGTACACACGTAGCCAACTAACTTCCCGCCGGACTTTCTGAATGGGCTACTTGCCCACACACGGCACTTTTTCAGTGGACTAATACGACGTACTATGTCCGCCGGACTATCCGCCGTACCTTTGAAATGAACGGACTCGCCCACACACGCGGAGGAAAGTCCGCTCATTTTGAGCGGTTGCTGGCACCGCCACCTGGTATGGAAAAAATCGGCGTTGGGGTTCCCCCCAGGTCCACATCAGACCCTTGTCCGAGCACGCTACCCGGCTGGCCAGGAAAACGGGGGGCGAGCGAGTGCCCCCCCCTCCTGAGCCGTACCAGGCCGCGTGCCCTCAACATGGGGGGGTGCCTTGGGGAAGGGGGGGGCCGCGCGCCCCCCCACCCCAAAGCACCTTGTCCCCATGTTGATGAGGACAAGGGCCTCTTCCCGACAACCCTGGCCGTTGGTTATTGGGGTCTGCGGGCGGGGGGCTTATCGGAACCCGGGAGCCCCCTTTAATAAGGGGGCCCCCGGATAGCGGCCCCCCACCCTATGTGAATGAGTATGGGGTACAATGTACCCCTACCCATTCACCTGTAAATAAAAGTAAAAAAAAAAACACAACACACAAGGGTTAAAATAGTTTATTGCACAGCTCCGGGGGTCTTCTGTCCGTCTTCGGGGGTCTTCTCGCCGGACTCCTCCGCTATCTTCTGCTAGCTCTTTTGCTAGCGGAGGAGCCCGGCTTTCTTCTTCGCCTTCACCGCCTTCTTCTTCCGACTTCAAGGGTCTTGTCCCCCTCTTCGGTTCTTCTTGCCGGGCCACCGCGCCTTCTTCTAGCTCTTTTACAGGCGGTGGCCCGGTCTTCTGTCGCCGCCGTCGCCACCGTCACCGTCTTCTGTTCTTCTCTTCAGATGTACACCCCCATGTTAAGGGCACGCGGCCTGGTATGGCTCAGGAGGGGGGGGGCGCTCGCTCGCCTCCCCCTTTCCTGGCCGGCCGGGTAGCGTGCTCGGACAAGGGTCTGATGTGGACCTGGGGGGGACCCCCACGCCAATTTTTTTTTGGTGTTTAAGTCCATACCAGGTGACGGGGCCAGAGACGCCTCCTTCGCTGGCCCCGGCTACCTGGAGACGCGCTCAAAATGAGCGGACTTTTCTCCGGGCTGGAAAAGTTCGTTCATTTCAAAAGTACCGGTGGACTGGCACACACACGGCCGGATTGTCCGCCGGAATGCGAGTCCGACGGAAAGATTGGAGTGCAAAACTACTTTCTAAGTGCGCCGTACTTTTGGGTAAAAAAAGTCCGCCAGAGGCTACACACGCGGGGATTGCCCGGCAGACTCCGCCGGACTTTTCCACTGGATTGTTTGATCGTGTGTACGTGGCATAAATCGAATGTGTTCACATACTTTCACAACTCTCATTACATTGGTAGACTATCAATATCTGCCTTGACTGATAGTGAATGGAGGAAGGTACCCACATGGCTATAAATGATGGAGTCTGATTCCTGACCCTATTTAGAACTGCCACTTTGATAACCTCAGAAATTTCTTCAAACATTAACCACTTCAATACCGGGGGGGGCACTTAAACACCTTCCTGCCCAGACCAATTTTGAGCTTTCAGTGCTGTCGCACTTTGAATGACAATTGCGCGGTCGTGCTACACTGTACCCAAATGAAATTTTTATCATTTTTTTCCCCACAAATAGAGCTTTCTTTTGGTGGTATTTGATCACCTCGACGGTTTTTTTTTTTGCGCTACAAATAAAAAAATACCGAAAATTTTGAAAAAAAAAATGTTTTTTTTTGTTTCAGTTTCAAAACTTTGTAAATAAGTATGTTTTCTAATTTCACTGATGGGCACTGATGGGGCTACACTGATGGGCACTGA
The DNA here is from genome assembly GCF_037356315.1 of Lithobates pipiens. Taxonomy (NCBI): domain Eukaryota; kingdom Metazoa; phylum Chordata; class Amphibia; order Anura; family Ranidae; genus Lithobates; species Lithobates pipiens. The sequence goes on from NW_027507788.1 coordinate 7,137,770, forward strand.
TAAGGTGGCACTGATGGGCACCAATGATGTGGCACCAATGAAGTGGCACTGATGAGGTGGCATTGATGGACACTGATATGTGGCACTGATAGGCGGCACTGATGGGCGACACGGATGGGCGACACGGATGGACACTGATAGGTGGCACAAATTGGCACTGATAGCTGGCACGGATTGGCATGGATGGGCGGCACGGATTGGCATGGATGGGCAGCACAGATGGGCATGGATAGGCAGCACAGATGGGCATGGATAGGCGGCACAGATGGGCATGGGTGGGCACTGATAGGCGGCACAGGTGGGCACTCATAGGCGGCACAGGTGGGCACTGATAGGCGGCACAGGTGGGCACTCATAAGCGGCATTGGTGTTATACTGTGCTAATGGATGCCAATCAGTACCAAGCAATAATGCATGCCAATCAGTGATGCCCATTGTGGGCACTGATTGGCATCCATTATGGGCACTGATTGGCATCCATTGTGCTGACTGGCATCCCTGGTCGTCTAGGGAGGATTACCTTTTCCCTGGTGGTCTGGTGATATCCCTGGTGGTCCAGTGTGGGCATCCTCGGGGGGGCTGTGCTGATAATCGATCAGCACAGACCCCCCCTGTCAGCGGAGCAGCCGATCGTCTCTCCTCTACTCGCGTCTGACAGATGCGAGTGAGGAAAAGCCGATCATCGGCTCTTCCCATTTACACTGTGATCAGCCGTGATTGGACACGGCTGATCACATGGTAAAGAGTCTCCATCGGAGACTCTTTACCGAGATCGTTGTTGCCGGGTGTCAGACTGACACCCCGCAACAACGATCGCCGCGATGCGCGCCCCCGGGGGCGTGCAGCGGCTCATAATCCTGATCACGTCATATGACGTCCGATCAGGATTATGAAACCACTTTGCCACCGTAAATTCCCTATAGGGTGGGCGGCAAGTGGTTAAAGAACAGGCCCAGCTGAATGTGACTGCTACCGCACAGGAATGCTTGGCGTAGCTCTGCACTGTGGCCACTAGGTGCCACCATAGTTGACCTTGAAGCCGGCCGTAGCTGGATCAAATATTGGACGGTTCAACAGGGACTGACTGAGATTGGATCCATCTATGGACAGGCTGGTTGTACCCAATTGTATCCATGGATGGACTTGGGTGCAACCAGCCTGCCCATAGATGGAATCGAACGTCAGCCAGTTCAGCAGGGACTGGCCCAAGAGTCGATCCATTCATGGGCAAGCTGGTTGTGCTGAAGTCGATCCATCTTCACGCAAGCTCAAGGTGAAATCTGGACGATCCAATTAATAAACGAGACCAGTGACTTCTCCCCTGCTGGATGGCGGCATCTGAGGTTTCAATCAGACAAAGGCAGCCTCAAAAGATATATAAAATATATATTGTCTCTCTTTTTTTGTTTTTGAGGAAGGTTCTTTTCTTTTCTCTATAGCGCCCCCTGCCAAAGATCGTAGCAGTTTTTTGTTTTTTACATTTTACATAAATAAAAATGTTGGATACCGGTAATAAAAAAATAAAAATAAAAAAATTAAATATATAAATAGTGATGGCCGAACGGTTCGCCCGGCGGTCGTTTCGCGGCGAATTTCCGACTTTCGCCGTCCGCGGGTTCGAACGCCTTTTTCCGTCGTTCGCCCCGGCGGACTTACGTGTTTAATGTATACAAGAACTTTAACCTTTCGTGACACGTTTATCATGTGTTACAGGACAACCAATTGAGACATGACAGCTCATGGACACTTGGACATTCCCCCTAACCTATAAATACACCCGATCCGGTGGCCATTTTACATTCTTTCTTCTGTCACTGTAGGGAAAGGATCCTGTGTGGAGTAGGGACAGAGAAAACGCTAGCTATTTGGTACACAAAAGTTCTTTTCAGGACTGGTATAGGTGTTAGGTCAGCAGCCTGAGTTTCTTTTGTCAGTTTAGATAAAGGGACAGAGCGCTGTATGCTGCTATTTTAGGGACAGCTCAGCCAGATTAGTCTTTCTTCATCATCATCATCATCATCATCATTAGCTGTTACTATCAGGTCCACAAAAGAGCTGTTCCAGCTAATCGTTCCAGCCTACTCTTTTTTGCCAATTTGTATAGGGACAGGCAGGAAGCAGTGTGTCAGGCAGTGAGGATAATTTTAAAGACTTGCTGTTACTATTAGTTCCACAAAGGTTCTTTTCAGGACTGGTATCAGTGGTACGGTAATAGGCTTGTACACGTATAATATTCTTTCTTCCAAATATAGAAAGAATATTATACTTGACTGCTGCCCTTCTGCTGCAGTCTGCTAATCATTCACAACTCACTTGTTCCACAAAAGTTCTTATAAGGACTGGTAACTTGGTCTGTCTAGGGTGCTACGGTACATAGGCCTGAGTGCGTTACAGTCTGCTGTTCTGTAAGGACCGCTATCGGTCCACAATACATAGGGTTGCCGTGCACTACTGCTGACCGCTGCCCTATACTGCAGCAGTCCTTCATTGGTATAGGGACTGACGTACAGTCTGCTAATCACTAACACACAACCTGCTTGGTCCACAAAAGTTCTTATAAGGACTGGTAACTTGGTATAGGGTGCTACGGTACATAGGCCTGAGTGCGTTACAGTCTGCTGTTCTGTAAGGACCGCTATCGGTCCACAATACATAGGGTTGCCGTGCACTACTGCTGACCGCTGCCCTATACTGCAGCAGTCCTTCATTGGTATAGGGACTGACGTACAGTCTGCTAATCACTAACACACAACCTGCTTGGTCCACAAAAGTTTTTATAAGGACTGGTAACTTGGTATAGGGTGCTACGGTACATAGGCCTGAGTGCAGTACAGTCTGCTGTTCTGTAAGGACCGCTATCGGTCCACAATACATAGGGTTGACGTGCACTACTGCTGACCGCTGCCCTATACTGCAGCAGTCCTTCATTGGTATAGGGACTGACGTACAGTCTGCTAATCACTAACACACAACCTGCTTGGTCCACAAAAGTTTTTATAAGGACTGGTAACTTGGTATAGGGTGCTACGGTACATAGGCCTGAGTGCAGTACAGTCTGCTGTTCTGTAAGGACCGCTATCGGTCCACAATACATAGGGTTGACGTGCACTACTGCTGACCGCTGCCCTATACTGCAGCAGTCCTTCATTGGTATAGGGACTGACGTACAGTCTGCTAATCACTAACACACAACCTGCTTGGTCCACAAAAGTTTTTATAAGGACTGGTAACTTGGTATAGGGTGCTACGGTACATAGGCCTGAGTGCAGTACAGTCTGCTGTTCTGTAAGGACCGCTATCGGTCCACAATACATAGGGTTGACGTGCACTACTGCTGACCGCTGCCCTATACTGCAGCAGTCCTTCATTGGTATAGGGACTGACGTACAGTCTGCTAATCACTAACACACAACCTGCTTGGTCCACAAAAGTTCTTATAAGGACTGGTAACTTGGTATAGGGTGCTACGGTACATAGGCCTGAGTGCGTTACAGTCTGCTGTTCTGTAAGGACCGCTATCGGTCCACAATACATAGGGTTGCCGTGCACTACTGCTGACCGCTGCCCTATACTGCAGCAGTCCTTCATTGGTATAGGGACTGACGTACAGTCTGCTAATCACTAACACACAACCTGCTTGGTCCACAAAAGTTTTTATAAGGACTGGTAACTTGGTATAGGGTGCTACGGTACATAGGCCTGAGTGCAGTACAGTCTGCTGTTCTGTAAGGACCGCTATCGGTCCACAATACATAGGGTTGACGTGCACTACTGCTGACCGCTGCCCTATACTGCAGCAGTCCTTCATTGGTATAGGGACTGACGTACAGTCTGCTAATCACTAACACACAACCTGCTTGGTCCACAAAAGTTTTTATAAGGACTGGTAACTTGGTATAGGGTGCTACGGTACATAGGCCTGAGTGCAGTACAGTCTGCTGTTCTGTAAGGACCGCTATCGGTCCACAATACATAGGGTTGACGTGCACTACTGCTGACCGCTGCCCTATACTGCAGCAGTCCTTCATTGGTATAGGGACTGACGTACAGTCTGCTAATCACTAACACACAACCTGCTTGGTCCACAAAAGTTCTTATAAGGACTGGTAACTTGGTATAGGGTGCTACGGTACATAGGCCTGAGTGCAGTACAGTCTGCTGTTCTGTAAGGACCGCTATCGGTCCACAATACATAGGGTTGACGTGCACTACTGCTGACCGCTGCCCTATACTGCAGCAGTCCTTCAGCGGTATAGGGACTAAGAGTTTTGTCACAGGGTGATTTAAAAAATGACAGGCAGAGGAAGAGGCAGGCCCTTCCGCAGGGGTGGTAGGGGTAGGGCAGGAGCAACAGCCTTGAGCCAAAGTGGGAAGTTGCAGAAGGTGCGTTCAATTACTTTAAAGGACGCACCAGACTTGGTTGAGTGGCTCACTCAGCCTTATTCTTCTGCACCCTCCTCATCCTCTCGATCTGCACCCTCTTCTTCACTCTCTGCTATGTGCACCCCCAAAGACACTACCACCAACAACACCACCACCACCACATACCTTCCGCTTGAGTGCAAATGGGGGCCTTCATGCTCCAGTGTTTTAATAGGGACCCCCGTATAAAAAGCATGAGGGTCAAGGACCAGTACTGGGTGGCAACGTACTTAGATCCCCGGTACAAACACAAAATGGCGGAAATGTTACCGCCGTCGCAGAGGGCTGTCAGAATGCAGCACTTCCAGGCCTTGCTTCGAGAAATGCTGCATTCTGCTTTTGCGTGCGCTGGCAGAGGAGCAATTCCCACTCCCAGAGAAGGATTTGCGGGTACCAATCCAACAGCGCCTGCAAGAAGAGGCCGGTTTGAAGATGTGTTGGTGACTTCGGATATGAGGTCATTCTTTCAGCCGACCCATCGACAGGTGTCATCCGGATCCAGCATCAGGGAACGCCTAGACCGTCAGGTGTCCGACTACATTGGGTTAACGGCCGATGTGGACGCTCTGAGGAGTGATGAACCCCTAGACTACTGGGTGGGCAGGCTTGACCTCTGGCCAGAGCTTGCCCAATTTGCAATCGAACTGTTGGCTTGCCCCTCATCCAGTGTCCTGTCCGAAAGGACGTTCAGCGCAGCAGGGGGGATTGTGACCGATAAGCGTACTCGCCTAGCTCACGACAGTGTTAACTACCTCACATTTCTAAAAATGAATGAGGCATGGATCTCGGAGGAATTCAACACATGTGATCAGTAGACCATGTATATGTCTATAAACAATTTTTGGAATCAAGCACACAGACCTTCTTAATTCATTTGGCTCACTTCCCTGACCCAAAAAAGCACACCGTACTATATGCCCCTACCCTCCTCTTTGAAGAGGTTGAGCGGTGTCATATTTCTACTGGGGCTGCTTATTATGAGGGGTTCCCACCATCCCTGTGCTGTGCTGACTTCCTCCTGGGTGTTCTTATTATGAGGGGCTCCCACCATCCCTGTGCTGTGCTGACTTCCTCCTGGGGGTTCTTATTATGAGGGGCTCCCACCATCCCTGTGCTGTGCTGACTTCCTCCTGGGGGTTCTTATTATGAGGGGATCACACCATCCCTGTGCTGTGCTGACTTCCTCCTGGGGCTGCTTACGGTGCTGCTGTCAGCGCTGTATGTCACGGAGCTGCTGTCAGCGCTGTATGTCACGGAGCTGCTGTCAGCGCTGTATGTCACGGAGCTGCTGTCAGCGCTGTATGTCACGGAGCTGCTGTCAGCGCTGTATGTCACGGAGCTGCTGTCAGCGCTGTATGTCACGGAGCTGCTGTCAGCGCTGTATGTCACGGAGCTGCTGTCAGCGCTGTATGTCACGGAGCTGCTGTCAGCGCTGTATGTCACGGTGCTGCTGTCAGCGCTGTATGTCACGGAGCTGCTGTCAGCGCTGTATGTCACGGAGCTGCTGTCAGTGCTGTATGTCACGGAGCTGCTGTCAGCGCTGTATGTCACGGAGCTGCTGTCAGCGCTGTATGTCACGGAGCTGCTGTCAGCGCTGTATGTCACGGTGCTGCTGTCAGCGCTGTATGTCACGGAGCTGCTGTCAGCGCTGTATGTCACGGAGCTGCTGTCAGTGCTGTATGTCACGGAGCTGCTGTCAGCGCTGTATGTCACGGAGCTGCTGTCAGCGCTGTATGTCACGGAGCTGCTGTCAGCGCTGTATGTCACGGTGCTGCTGTCAGCGCTGTATGTCACGGAGCTGCTGTCAGCGCTGTATGTCACGGAGCTGCTGTCAGCGCTGTATGTCACGGAGCTGCTGTCAGCGCTGTATGTCACGGAGCTGCTGTCAGCGCTGTATGTCACGGAGCTGCTGTCAGCGCTGTATGTCACGGTGCTGATGTCAGTGCTCTGTATTACGGTGCTGCTGTCAGTGCTCTGTATCTCCTGCACCCTCTTGTTTGCCTACCCTGGTCCCTGACCTTCCCTCTCCTCCATTGCCTTCATTAGCTCCATAGTCCTGAATTGTCAGAACAATTTCCCAAATAAAAAAAAAATGCTTGTAGTTATCGATCCCAAATTCACCTCATACATGTATTATGCTATTGTCCAGGTGGTGGGACTGCGTGCTACCCCCTAATAATTACCCCGTGGCCGCAAATTCGACCTAAAGGTTTGCGAAATTCGCCTCCCATTGAAGTCAATGGAGCCCGCGGCGAACGGTCGTTTTCGCGAACGTTTGTGCCCGTTCGCGTTTCGCGTTCGCGAAACGTCCCGTCGGAAGTTCGTCCATCACTATATATAAATAAATAAAAAAAAAGGAAAAAAATAAAATAAATATATATATATATATATATATTGTCGCTCTTTTGTTGTTTATAGCGCAAAAAATAAAAGCCGCAGAGGTGATCAAATGCCACCGAAAGAAAGCTATATTTGTGGGGGGGGGGGGACGTCAATTTGATTCGGGTACAGCGTCGCACGACCTCGCAATTGTCAGTTAAAGCGACGCAGTGCCCTATCGGCAAAAAATGGCCTGGTCAGGAAGGGGGGGGGGGGGGGGGCAAAGCTTCCTGGGGCTGAAGTGGTTAAAGGAGGAAGGTTCTTTTCTTTCCTCTATAGCGCCCCCTGCCAAAGATCGTAGCATTTTTTTTTTTTTTCAAATTCGTTTTTCAGTTTCCGTTTTCAGCAAATCGAAAATAAAAGTAAATGCTGAGAACGGAGGACAATGGCGGGGGTTGTTCCAGTTCGTCAGGCATGGCTGAAGTTCAGCGAGCAGAGCCAAGGAAGGAAGGCCCGAAGTCCAAAGGATTTAATTAGAACGAAACTTCTTTTTTTGTAGTTTAATAATTCACACAGCTCTGTAATCCTTTATACAAGGTGCCATTTTTTTTTAAAGCAAGCAGTACCCGAATGTGACTTGGTATCTGCCTTTTAAAGTCCCCCCGTACAGCAGAGTTTAGATTGGATGAGGGAGAAGCAGCACCGGGAGACAATCAGTTGTGCTGACTTGTCCTGACAAGGAGCACACTGTGAGGAGGAGAGAGCAGAGTGTCATAGAGATGAGCTTATCAGTCTGCTGTTTTCTCCTATCACTGCCCAGTCATTGGCCCCTGGGGGGGGGGGGGGGGGACAAGACCTGTAAGTTTTACCAAACTGCAGCAAACCTATAACCCTCCAACCAGCAAAGCTCAAGCTCCTTTCTGATTGGGGGCTTTAGTTCTGATGCATTCTGATCAAATACCACCAAAAGAAAGCTTGATTTGTGGGAACAAAATGATAAAACATCTGTTTGGGTACAGTGTAGCACGACCGCGCAATTGTCATTCAAATTGCGACAGCGCTGAAAGCTGAAAATTGGCGCCTGGGCAGGAAGGGGTCTAAGTGTATAAGTATTGAAGTGGTTAAAAAAATAATTAGTAAATTGATATTTCACAATTTCTGTTATTTGCTGTTTCCACGCAGAGTCCGATGAAATCGCCTGCCCGGGGCAAGTGACGGGGAAGGAGTACGGCGAAGTCAGCTTCCAGTGCTTTTACTCCCCGACTCCCAAGGCCAACAAATACAGCCGCAAGTTCTGCTGCCTGCAAGGCTCCCGCCCCGGGAGATGCAAACAGACGGTCGTCTCCGACAGCGGCTATGTGTCCAACCAGTTCCTGGAGCGGATTGCGCTGGTGGACTCCAGAGAGCAAAGTTTTTTTACTGTCACCATCACCGGATTACTGAAGGAAGACCAAGGCACTTATATATGCGGCATCGGGCCGGATGAGAACGGGATCAAAGGAGTTCTTAGTCTGTCCATTGTCGAAGGTAATTGTAACGTCAGCAGCCCCCCCCCCCCTTCCCCCGAACACCCCCAATTCTATTAAAAGAAAGTTCACGCGTTTCGTTTCGAATTAATTTTTTAACTAATTTTGACAAATTCGTTAATTCACAAATTTGCGAAATTTTTCAATTTGCAAAATTTTCAAATTTCCGAATTTCAAATTTCCGAAATTCGGAATTGGCTTGGAAGGGTGGGGGATTCTATACCCGTGTTTCTTAAATGAGGTGCCTTTTTGGTTCCCTCCGGGCACAGGGTCTAGTTTTCCCTGGAGTTGCCGGCCACCAGCACCCTAAGAACCAATGACACTCTAGGACCAGGGCGCACATCGTCATTGGCTGCTTAGATGTTGGTGGTCAGTGCGCCCACACCCCAACAACGCATGGAGCTGGTCCAGGGCAAGGCTGCAGGGCCAACCCCAGAATTCAGGGAGGCCAGAACCTGGTCTCTCCCACCTTCTTCTGGCTCTGCGATGGAGGGATCTGTGATTGGGGGCTTTGTGATGGGGTGGACCTGTGTGACTGGGGGGCTTTGTGATGGGGGGACTGTGTGATGGTGGGACTGTGTGATGGGGGGACTGTGTGATGGGGGACTGTATGATGAGGGGACTGTATGATGAGGGGACTGTGTGATGGGGGGGACTGTATGATGGGGGGGCTGTATGATGGGGGGACTGTATGATGGGGGACTGTGTGATGGGGGGGCTGTATGATGGGGGGGCTGTATGATGGGGGGACTGTATGATGGGGGGACTGTATGATGGGGGACTGTGTGATGGCAGGGTTTGTGTGATGACAGGGACTGTGTGATAGGGCACTGTGTGATAGGGGGCTGTATGATGGGGGGACTGTATGATGGGGGGGCTGTGTGATGGGGGGACTGTGTGATGGGGGACTGTGTGATGTCAGGGTTTGTGTGATGACAGGGACTGTGTGATGGGGGACTGTGTGATGGGGGACTGTGTGATTGGGGGCTCTGTAAAGGCGGGGACTGTGTGATGGGGAACTGTGTGATGGGGGGACTGTATGATGAGGGGACTGTGTGATGGAGGGACTGTATGATGGGGGGACTGTGCGATGGGGGGGACTGTGCGATGGCGGGGACTGTGTGATGTGGGGCTGTATGATGGGGGGGACTGTATGATGGGGGGACTGTGTGATGGAGGACTGTGTGATGGGGGACTGTGTGATGTGGGACTGTGTGATGGGGGAATGTATGATGGGGGACTGTGTGATGGGGGGGACTGTGTGATGGGGGGACTCTGTGATGGGGGACTGTGTGATGAGGGGACTGTGTGATGAGGGGACTGTGTGATGGGGGGACTGTGTGATGGGGGACATATGATGGGGGAATTGTGTAATGGGGGACTGTGTGATTGGGAGATTTGTGATGGGGGAATGTGTGATTGGGGGGCTCTGAGATGGGGGGCTCTGTGATGGGGGAATGTGTGATTGGGGGGCTCTGTGATGGGGGCTTTGTGATGGGGGCTCTGTGATGGGGGGCTCTGTGATGGTGGGTTCTGTGATGGGGGGAATGTGTAATTGGGGGTTCTGTTATGGGGGGTTCTGTGATGGAGGAATGTGTGATTGGAGGGTTCTGTGGTGGGGAATGTGTAATTGGGGGGTTCTGTGATGGGGGGCTCTGTGATAGGGGGCTCTGTGATTGGGGGGAATGTGTGATTGGGGGGCTCTGTGATGGGGGGCTCTGTGATGGTGGGTTCTGTGATTGGGGGAATGTGTGATTGGGGGGCTCTGTGATGGGGAAATGTGTGATTGGGGGGCTCTGTGATGGGGGCTCTGTGATGGGGGACTCTGTGATTGGGGGGAATGTGTGATTGGGGGGCTCTGTGGTGGGGGCTTTGTGATGGGGGGTTCTGTGATGGGGGGAATGTGTGATTAGGGGTTCTGTGATGGGGGGCTCTGTGATAGGGGGCTCTGTGATTGGGGGGAATGTGTGATTGGGGGGCTCTGTGATGGGGGGCTCTGTGATGGTGGGTTCTGTGATTGGGGGAATGTGTGATTGGGGGGCTCTGTGATGGGGAATGTGTGATTGGGGGGCTCTGTGATGGGGGCTCTGTGATGGGGAACTCTGTGATTGGGGGGAATGTGTGATTGGGGGGCTCTGTGGTGGGGGCTTTGTGATGGGGGGTTCTGTGATGGGGGGTTCTGTGATGGGGGGAATGTGTGATTAGGGGTTCTGTGATGGGGGGTTCTGTGATGGAGGAATGTGTGATTGGAGGGTTCTGTGGTGGGGGAATGTGTGATTGGGGGGCTCTGTGATGGGGGGCTCTGTGATTGGGGGGAATGTGTAATTGGGGGGCTCTGTGATGGGGGGTTCTGTGATGGAGGAATGTGTGATTGGAGGGTTCTGTGGTGGGGGGAATGTGTGATTGGGGGGCTCTGTGATGGGGGGCTCTGTGATAGGGGGCTCTGTGATTGGGGGGAATGTGTGATTGGGGGGCTCTGTGAGGGGGACTCTGTGATGGGGATGTGTGATTTGGGGGCTCTGTGAGGGGGACTCTGTGATGGGGGGAATGTGTGATTGGAGGGCTCTGTGATGGGGGAATGTGTGATTGGGGGGCTCTGTGATGGGGGATGTGTGATTGGGGGGAATGTGTGATTGGGGGGAATGTGTGATTGGGGGGCTCTGTGATGGGGGGAATGTGTGATTGGGGGGCTCTGTGATGGGGAAATGTGTGATTGGGGGGCTCTGTGATGGGAAGAGTGTGTGATTGGGGGGCTCTGTGATGGGAAGACTGTGTGATTGGGGGGCTTTGTGATAGGAAATGTGTGATTTGGGGGTTTGTGATAGGGAGTAGACATTGTGATTAGGGGACTCTGTGATGGGGGGACTGTGTGATTGGGGGGGCTTTGTGATGGGAGGACTGTGTGATTGGGGGCTCTGTGATGGGGGGAACTGTGTGGGTGTCTCTGAATGAAAGCACTTTGTGGTGATGGGCGGGGGAAATCTGATGTGATGGGGGGCTCTCATGTAACGGGCCCCCCTTTTGATTAAGGGGCTCCTGATGGGGGGGGGGCCCTGATGTTAAGAGAAGACTCTCTGGGGATGGGGGGGGGACTTGGAGGTGATGGAGGGGCTCTAATGTGATGGGGGCTCTCATGTAAGAGATATCGGAGACTCAGATGTTATGGGGGAACGAATGCTTATGTGAAGTTAATTTCATCAAAGTAGTTCCCCATTGAATAAAACATGTAAGTTCTTTACATTTTAGACTGGGGGGGGCTCCAGATTTTTGCACATTTTTAAAGGCTAAAACAAAGATGTAATTACATTATCCGGACACTTGTAGTTGTGTCGTGTGTAGCATTGAATTTTTGTGGCCCCCCCATCAGCTGTTGAATGGACCCATTCTGAGCCTTTTCTCCGCTCTTTCCACAACAGATGACAAGATCGCAGAGGACGCCACACTTCTCTATGTCAAGCTGAGGGGCGCCGTCAACTTTAAATGTAAATATAGAGAGCAGGGCGCCCCGCAGAGGAAATTTCTGTGCAAGGTCACCAAAACTGGCTGCCTGGAGATCATCGACAGCGCGGGGAAGACGGACTCCAGCTACGAAGGGAGAGTTTCCGCTGACAAGGAGGCGGGGACCTTCACTGTAAAAATGGTGCAGGTGCGCAACATAGACGCCGCTTACTACACCTGCGGCTCAGACAACCCAGAAGAAGCCAAATATACGCCAAGTTTTGATTTAAGGACCAACGAAGGTAAGAAAAATCTGCGACCCGCGTTCAACCAGGCATGTACTGGCCATCGGGACTACCGGGAGTTTCCCGGTGGGCCGATGGCTCAGTGGGCCACTCTGATGTAAGGGGGCTGGTGATGGGACACTCAGATGTAAGGGGGCTGGTGATGGGACACTCTGATGTAAGGGGACTGCTGATGGGACACTCTGATGTAAGGGGGCTGGTGATGGGACACTCTGATGTAAGGGGGCTGCTGATGGGACACTCTGATGTAAGGGGGCTGGTGATTGGACACTGTGATGTAAGGGGGCTGCTGATGGGACACTCTGATGTAAGGGGGTGCTGATGGGACACTCTGATGTAAGGGGGCTGGTGATGGGACACTCTGATGTAAGGGGGCTGGTGATGGGACACTCTGATGTAAGGGGGCTGGTAATGGGACACTCTGATGTAAGGGGGCTGGTGATGGGACACTCTGATGTAAGGGGGCTGGTAATGGGACACTCTGATGTAAGGGGGCTGGTGATGGGACACTCTGATGTAAGGGGGCTGGTGATGGGACACTCTGATGTAAGGGGGCTGGTAATGGGACACTCTGATGTAAGGGGGCTGGTGATGGGACACTCTGATGTAAGGGGGCTGGTGATGGGACACTCTGATATAAGGGGGCTGCTGATGGGACACTCTGATGTAAGGGGGCTGCTGATGGGACACTCTGATGTAAGGGGGCTGCTGATGGGACACTCTGATGTAAGGTGGCTGGTGATGGGACACTCTGATGTAAGGGGGTGCTGATGGGACACTCTGATGTAAGGGGGCTGGTGATGGGACACTCTGATGTAAGGGGGCTGGTGATGGGACACTCTGATGTAAGGGGGCTGGTAATGGGACACTCTGATGTAAGGGGGCTGGTGATGGGACACTCTGATGTAAGGGGGCTGGTAATGGGACACTCTGATGTAAGGGGGCTGCTGATGGGACACTCTGATGTAAGGAGGTGCTGATGGGACACTCTGATGTAAGGGGGGTGGTGATGGGACACTCTGATGTAAGGGGGCTGGTAATGGGACACTCTGATGTAAGGGGGCTGGTGATGGGACACTCTGATGTAAGGGGGCTGGTGATGGGACACTCTGATGTAAGGGGGCTGGTAATGGGACACTCTGATGTAAGGGGGCTGGTGATGGGACACTCTGTTGTAAGGGGGCTGTGGATGGGACACTCTGATGTAAGGGGGCTGGTGATGGGACACTCTGATATAAGGGGGCTGCTGATGGGACACTCTGATGTAAGGGGGCTGCTGATGGGACACTCTGATGTAAGGAGGTGCTGATGGGACACTCTGATGTAAGGGGGCTGGTAATGGGACACTCTGATGTAAGGGGGCTGCTGATGGGACACTCTGATGTAAGGAGGTGCTGATGGGACACTCTGATGTAAGGGGGCTGGTGATGGGACACTCTTATGTAAGGAGGTGCTGATGGGACACTCTGATGTAAGGGGGCTGGTAATGGGACACTCTGATGTAAGGGGGCTGCTGATGGGACACTCTGATGTAAGGAGGTGCTGATGGGACACTCTGATGTAAGGGGGCTGGTGATGGGACACTCTGATGTAAGGGGGCTGCTGATGGGACACTCTGATGTAAGGAGGTGCTGATGGGACACTCTGATGTAAGGGGGCTGGTAATGGGACACTCTGATGTAAGGGGGCTGGTGATGGGACACTCTGATGTAAGGGGGTGCTGATGGGACACTCTGATGTAAGGGGGCTGCTGATGGGACACTCTGATGTAAGGGGGCTGCTGATGGGACACTCTGATGTAAGGTGGCTGGTGATGGGACACTCTGATGTAAGGGGGTGCTGATGGGACACTCTGATGTAAGGAGGTGCTGATGGGACACTCTGATGTAAGGGGGTGCTGATGGGACACTCTGATGTAAGGGGGTACTGATGGGACACTCTGATGTAAGGGGGTGCTGATGGGACACTCTGATGTAAGGTGGCTGGTGATGGGACACTCTGATGTAAGGGGGTGCTGATGGGACACTCTGATGTAAGGGGTGCTGATGCAACACTCAGATACAGATAGTGTAAGTACCTGAATCTGTATTGGTGTTAGCCTCTAGTAATCCCCTATACAACATCACTCAGATGGGGAGGGCAGCAATAGGAGCCAATCAGATATCGGCATCCTGACAAGGAACATGGTGGCAGGAGGAGGAGCGAGTTTTGCCGTCCAATCACAGGCTGGGGTGGAGATCTAAGCATCATTTAATGTGTAAGTTCACTTTCAGGACGATTTTCTAAAAATCCCCGGTTCATTCTGAATCCTATATGGATAGTACATACCCGATATCCTCCTGTTGTAAATGATACACATCCTCCCATTACAGATGCAACTGTTAGAGGGGCCAATTGCCGACTCCCCCCCCCCCCCCCCCCATCCCCCTCAGGACTGGCTGAACATTACAATAATTGCACCCTTTAGTGTTGCTCTGGGACATTCAAACTGCACACAAGCACTCTTCCCGCTCCATCTGTGCTTAATAGCAGCCGCTTTGTGCCAGTCAAACTCTGCGCATGTGCAGTGTGCGATGCATGTGCAGTGCAAGGCCTCCTCTAGTTAAGCTCAGCTAAGGAAGGAGAGCACATGCAGCACGTTCACAGTGCAGGGCCTACTCTAGCTAAGCTTCACTATAGAAGGAGAGAGCACATGCATGTACGTGCACATTGCACAGCCTCCTCTAACTAAGCCCAGCTAGAGAAGGAGAGAGCACAAGCATGCACGTGCAGGGCCTCCTCTAACTAAGCTCAGCTAGAGAAGGAGAGAGCATATGCTTGCACGTGCAGGGCCTCCTCTAGCTAAGCTCCGCTAGAGAAGGAGAAAGCACATGCATACACACGCACAGTGCAGGGCCTCCTTTAGCTATGCTCAGCTAGAGAAGGGGAGCGCACATGCATGCACGTGCAGGGCCTCCTATAGCTAAGCTCAGCTAGAGAAGGAGAGAGCACATGCATGCACGTGCAGGGCCTCCTATAGCTAAGCTCAGCTAGCGAAGGGGAGAGCACATGCATGCACGTACAGGGCCTCCTATAGCTAAGCTTAGCTAGAGAAGGAGAGAGCACATGCATGCACGTGCAGGGCCTCCTATAGCTAAGCTCAGCTAGAGAAGGAGAGAGCACATGCATGCACGTGCAGGGCCTCCTATAGCTAAGCTCAGCTAGAGAAGGGGAGCGCACATGCATGCACGTGCAGGGCCTCCTATAGCTAAGCTCAGCTAGAGAAGGAGAGAGCACATGCATGCACGTGCAGGGCCTCCTATAGCTAAGCTCAGCTAGCGAAGGGGAGAGCACATGCATGCACGTACAGGGCCTCCTCTAGCTAAGCTTAGCTAGAGAAGGAGAGAGCACATGCATGCACATGCAGGGCCTCTTATAGCTAAGCTCAGCTAGAGAAGGAGAAAGCACATGCATGCACATGCACGTTTCAGGGCCTCCTCTAGCTAAGCTCAGCTAGAGAAGGAGAGAGCACATGCATGCACGTGCAGGGCCTCCTATAGCTAAGCTCAGCTAGAGAAGGAGAGCACATGCATGCATGTGCAGGGCCTCCTATAGCTAAGCTCAGCTAGAGAAGGAGAGAACACATACATGCACGTGCAGGGCCTCATATAGCAAAGTTCAGCTAGAGAAGGAGAATGCACATGCATGCACATGCACGTTGCAGGGCCTCTTCTAACTAAGCTCAGCTAGAGAAGAGAGCACATGCAGCACAAGCACAGTGCACGGCCTTCTCTAGCTAAGCCCAATTAGAGAGAAAGGGAATGTGTTTGGAATGTGTGTGCGTGCACGTGCACAGGGCAGGGCCGCCTCTAGCTAAGCTCAGATAAAGAAGGAGAAAAGGAATGTGTGTGCTTGCACAGCGGACGGCCTCCTCTAGTTCAGCTCAGCTATAGAAGGAGAGAGCGAATGCATGCTCGTGCACAGTGCAGGGTCTCCTCTAGGTAAGCTCAGCTAGAGAAGGAGACCGTGCACAGTTTAAATAGCCCAAAGAGTCCATGTGGGGGGCGCATTACTGTAATGTTCAGCCAGTGGTATAAAGAACAGCCCGGGGGTGGGGGGGGGGGGGGTGTCCATCTGTTTTTTTTTTTTTTTTTTGTGGAGAGGCCCCCAAAATAGCATGTGCACCATTTACAATAGGAGTCCCGGTATGTACTATCCATATGTAGAATTGCATGGGGGATCTTCCTGAAGGTGAACTTACTCCTTAACTGCGGTAAAGAAAACTCAACTTACCAACCTGACTTCCATCTGGCAGGGCTTTGTGAATCTGAGAATGGTTGGACCACATGAAAAGTCCTTCAGAAAGTAAAAACCATCCCGGGGATGTAGCCCAATGCTGTCTTTATCTGCTCACCTGGAGTTCCACTTTAAAATAAGGTGCACTAACATTAAAGTTGCCCTCCCAGGCAGATATATAACCTCAAAATTCAATCCACCTTCATATTCATGTCATACATTTCCGTGCAGCTAGTACAAGTGATCTTTCTATTAGCTTCCTGAAATCTCTTGAAAAGCATAAGTTCTGGAATATCGCCCTTCATGTATTTAACTATAAGTAAATCCTGACTTATTTTCTGCAGAGACGGACATTCCTCAAGGATCTCATCTGCTGACCCCCAGGCTGGGAGGGTCCCTGTCCGCTCAGTGCAATTACAACCCCCAAAAAAAATACACGGAGAAATTCTGGTGCAAACTGGAAGATGGAGTCTGCAATCCGATCGTAAAAACCGATGGGTACGTGAAGAGTTCCTATGAGGGAACGGTACTCATTCATGACAATTCTACAAGCGGGCTGATGCAGGTCCTCATGACCAACATCTCCAGCAAGGACGAAGGCTGGTACTGGTGTGTAATGATCGGTGAAAAGCACGACCAAACCTCTGCCGTGCAGGTCAGGATCTCCACAGGTGAGTGAGGCACCAGAAACCCTTGGCCAAGTTTTCCTTTTTAAGCTTTAGATTGGGGAAGAGTTCAATGCTCTTACTTATTTATTTATTTTATTTGCTATCTCTGTCCCCATTAGGTAGATTTTCCTTCATTTTCTGTCCTGGAGGCATTGCTGTGAGTTAAACTTTCTGCTTCTCTTCCCTGTCTTATGTTTTTTTAGCCCCTAATGGATTCTCCAAAGGAATATATGGAGAATAGAAGAGCATAGATGCCAACTGTCCCGGATTTGCCAGGATAGTCCCGCATTTCAGTCCTCTGTTGAATATATGGAGAATAGATGTCCATAGAGGCTAATTGTCCCGGATTTGCTAGGATAGTCCCGCATTTCAGTCCTCTGTTGAATATATGGAGAATAGATGTCCATAGAGGCTAATTGTCCCGGATTTGCCAGGATAGTCCCGCATTTCAGTCCTCTGTTGAATATATGGGGCGGCACAGTGGTGTAGTGGTTAGCACTCTCACCTAGCAGTAAAAAGGGTCACTGGTTCGATTCCCAACCATGACACTACCTGCCTGGAGTTTGCATGTTCTCCCTGTGCCTGTGCGGGTTTACTCCGGGTACTCCGGTTTCCTCCCACACTCCAAAGACATGCAGGTAGGTTAATTGGCCTCTGTCCAAAATTGGCCCTAGTATATGAATGGGGACCTTGGATCATGGACTCCTTGAGGGTAAGGACTGATGTGAAGGTGCAATGTACAGGGATCGGGACAATTGTAGACACTCACTGAGGTTGAACTGGATGGACTTACTAACTATGTAACTATATATATGGAGGATAGATGTCCATAGAGGCTAACTTTCCCGGATTTGCCAGGATAGTCCCACATTTCAGTCCTCTATTGAATATATGGAGGATAATAGAGGCTAATTGTCCTGGATTTGGCAGGATAGTCCTGCATTTCAGTCCTCTGTTGAATATATGGAGGATAGATGTCCATAGAGGCTAACTGTCCCGGATTTGCCAGGATAGTCCCGCATTTCAGTCCTCTGTTGAATATATGGAGAATAGATGTCCATAGAGGCTAACTTTCTCCGGATTTGCCAGGATCAGGGATGAGCTTTACGTTCGAGTCGAACTCATGTTCGACTCGAACATTGGCTGTTCGCCAGTTCGCCGAACAGTGAACAATTTGGGGTGTTCGCGGAAAATTCGAAAGCCACGGAACACCCTTTAAAAGTCTATGGGAGAAACCAAAAGTGCTCATTTTAAAGGCTTACATCCATGGTATTGTCATAAAAAGTGTTTGGGGACCCCGGGCCCTGCCCCAGGGGACATGCATCAATGCAAAAAAAGTTTTAAAAACTGATGTTTTTTCGGGAGCAGTGATTTTAATAAAGCTTAAAGTGAAATAATAAAAGTGTAATATTCCTTTAAATTTTGGACCTGGGGGGTGTCTATAGTATGCCTGTAAAGGGGCGCATTTTTCCCGTGTTTAGAACAGTCTGACAGCAAAATGACACTTCTAAAGGAAAAAAAGTAATTTACAACAACTCGCGGCCACAATGAATTGTCGGTCCGCAATACACATAAAAGTTCATTGATAAAAAACGGCATGGGGATTTCCCCACAGGGGAACCCCGAACCAAAATAAAAAAAAAATGTGTGGGGGTCCCCCTACATTCCATACCAGGCCCTTCAGGTGTGGTATGGATTTTAAGGGGAACTCCGCACCAAAATTAAAAAAAAAATGGTGTGGGGTCCCCCCAAAAATCAATGCCATACCTTTATCCGAGCACGCAATCTGGCAGGAAAAGAGGGGGGAACGAGAGAGCGCCCCCCCTCCTGAACCATACCAGGCCACATGCCCTCAACATTGGGGGGGTGCTTTGAGATAGCCCCTCAAAGCACCTTGTCCCCATGTTGATGGGGAGAAGGGCCTCTTCCCCACAACCCTTGCCCGGTGATTGTGGGGGTCTGCGGGCGGGTGGCTTATCGGAATCTGGAAGCCCCCTTTAACAAGTGGACCCCCAGATCCCAGCCCCCCTCCTGTATCAATTCGTAATGAGGTACCAAAAAGTGACAAAAAGGTTAAAAAAGACAAGAGACAGTTTTTGACAAGTCCTTTTTTTTTTTACATTTTGGTGCGGGGTTCCCCTTAAAATCCATACCAGACCTGAAGGGCCTGGTGTGGAATTTAGGGGGACCCCCACGCATTTTTTTTTTTTTTTTTTTTTTACATTTTGGCTCGGGGGTTCCCCTGTGAGGAAATCCCCAATGCCGTTTTTATCAATGAACTTTTATGTGTATTGCGGACCGACGATTCATTGTAGCCACGAGTAGTTTTAAATGACTTTTTTTTCCTTTAGAAATGTCATTTTGCTTTCAGTCTGTTTTAAACACGGGAAACATGCGCCCCTTTACAGGCATACTATAGACACCCCCCCAGGTACAAACTTTAAAGGAATATCACAATTTTATTGTTTCACTTTAAGCATTATTAAAAAACAGTTTTTAAAACTTTTTTTTGCATTGATACATGCTTCCGGGGGCAGGACCCGGGTCCCCAAACACTTTTTATGACAATACCATGGATATAAGCCTTTAAAATGAGCACTTTTGATTATTCATGTTCGTGTCCCATAGACTTTAACGGTGTTCGCGTGTTTGCCTGTTCGTATGTTCTGGTGCGAATCGAATGGGGTGGGGGGTAGTCCCTTATTTTCACTAGCTAGGGTAGTCCCGTATTTCAATACTCTGTTGAATATATGGAGAATAGAGGTCCATAGAGGCTAACTGTCCCGAATTTGCCAGGATAGTCCCGAATTTGCCAGGATAGTCCCGCATTTGCCAGGATAGTCCCGCATTTCAGTCCTCTGTCCCAAAAGTGTCCTGGGTCCTGGGATCACAGCATCACCCTTATTGGCATTACTGAGCATGGCATTAACTCAAAAAAGGGTAATAATGGGCAGATCTGATGAATGGGGGGGGGGGGGTGCCCTCAAAACTTATAAGTATCTACAGAACTCAGGGACATCATTTTGGTCTTTCTCAAAGGGTTTTAATAGTTCTGGCTGTTCTATTGGAAATTTGCATTGGGCTTGAAGCGCCACACGTTTTGTGAGTACAATACCTTTTATCGTTAAATAGAAGGTGTCATGATTCACGCACAAGGCCGATGTGCCCTGTTTTGTTCTTCTATGTAGAGTTCATATGGATCCCCCAGCCAGAGGTGGGCAGCAAGGCTAATGCCGCGTACACACGATCGTAATTCCGGCCAGAAAAAAGACCGATGAGAGCTTTTCATCGTAAAATGCGACCGCGTGTACGCTCCATTGGAATTTAGCTGTCCGAATTCCCGCCAGCCAAAAATTGATAGGATGTTCTCAATTTTCCCGACGGAAAAACTTTCTATCAGTAATTTCCGATCGTGTGAATGCAATTCCGGCACGCCAAAAATCACGCAATGCTCAGATTCAACTACAAGACGGAAGCTATTGGCTACTGGCTATTGAACTTCCTTTTTCTAGTCACGTCGTACGTGTTGTACATCACCGCGTTATAAATGATCGGAATTTGATGTGACCGTGTGTAGGCAAGACAGCTTGAGCTGAATTCCGTCGGAATTTCCGTCGGGAAAACCATCAGAGCTTTTTCCGACGAGAATTCCGATCGTGTGTCCGCGGCATAAGTGGGTGCTAGGAGGCTGTGACTTGTTGAGTTGAGGTGAGGTGAGAGGAATCTTAATATAGCGCGGTCTTCCCTCCGAAGAGTCCCGACGCACATGGCAAAGATCCTGGAAAGAGAGGGCCCAGGGAACAGAAGCAGCACAGAGCGGCAGAAGGGTAGAAAAAAGAGGCTAGGCAGGAAACGCCAAGTCTTCAGTGACCTGAGGAAGACCAGAGTAGTGGGGACCTCCTGGAGCTCGACAGGGAGGCTATTCCATAGTACGGCACCCTGGTGGGAGAAGGCCCCACCACCACGCCGGATCTTCTTGGGCACCGAGATGTAAAGGAGATCTCTGCCGGTAGATCTGAGTGATCTGACAAGAGCTTGTTTCTGAAAACGAGAGCAGAGATAGCTTGGGGGCCTCTCGTAATCTTAAACATAATACATCCTACCTTAAATAAGGTGCAATAGTAGACCGGCAGCCAATGCAAGGGGCAGAGGACAGGGGTGATATGATCCCTCAATGGGACATCCATGAACAGCCTAGCCGCGGCATTTTGAATGAGTTGAAGCTTCTGCACTGGCATCTTTGGCAATCCCAAATAAAGAGAATTGCAGTGTGGACATTGTGACGGGGGGTGACGGTCCCAAGGACTGGGACTTAAATGTTGATAAGTATGGAACCCAGAGATGTTCTCACAGCAGAGCCCGGGGTGTCACTCGTACTGAGGGTGAGGGGACATTGGAAGTTCAGCTCATAGCAGAACTCTAGGTGTCAATGGGATGGAAGGTTAAGGTGACACTGGACGTTCCATTCATAGAGGAGTCCAGGGTGTCAATGGGACAGGAAGTAAGGTGACTGTTCAGCTCATAGCACTGCCCTGAGGGCATCAGGATAAGAGATGATGGGAGACATTGAATTCAGCTCATGGCAGAGCCTTGGGTGCCACTGGGACAAATGAGGAGAGAAAGGTAGGATCAGTGTTTTTTCTAGTTTGCCTGTCAAAAATGAAATTTCTTGCCAATATTACTAAAAAAACAATAGATCAGGAGTCAAGTATTTCCACTGGGTGTCACGGGGACTGAAATAGACCCAGGATGTTTAGCTCAAGATAGACCCCTTGGTGTCCCTGAGTCAGGAAGTGAAGGAACACAGGAAGGTCAACCACTCAAGGCATAGCATTGGGTGGCATTAGAACAAAGAATGAGGGACACAGGAAATCCAGCCCAAGGGAGATTCCTTGGTGTCACTGAGACAGGAAGTGAAGGGACACAGGAAGGTCAACTACTCAAGGCATAGCATTGGGTGGCATTAGAACAAAGAATGAGGGACACAGGAAATTCAGCCCAAGGGAGATTCCTTGGTGTCACTGAGACAGGAAGTGAAGGGACACAGGAAGGTCAACTACTCAAGACATGGCATTGGGTGTCAGTAGAATAAAGAATCAGGGACACAGGAAATTCAGCCCAAGGGAGATTCCTTGGTGTCACTGAGACAGGAAGTGAAGGGACACAGAAAGGTCAACTACTCAAGGCATAGCATTGGGTGGCATTAGAACAAAGAATGAGGGACACAGGAAATCCAGCCCAAGGGAGAGTCCTTGGTGTCACTGAGACAGGAAGTGAAGGAACACAGGAAGGTCAACTATTCAAGGCATAGCATTGGGTGGCATTAGAACAAAGAATGAGGGACACAGGAAATCCAGCCCAAGGGAGAGTCCTTGGTGTCACTGACACAGGAAGTGAAGGGACACAGGAAGTTCAACTCAAGGCATAGCTCTGGATGTCATGGGACAAGGAGTGATGGGACACAAGAAGTTCAGATTAATGGAGACCCCCCTTGGTGTCACTGAGACAAGAATTGAAGAGACACAAGAAGTTCAATTCAAGGCATAGCACTGGGTGACACAGGAAGTGCAGATTGAAGCAGAACCTGGAGTGTCTCCAAGACTGAAACTGAAGGGAAATTTCCCTATATAGGACACAGCAAAAAAAATGTATCTCTTTCCTGAGCAAATTAAAAAAGCCTTTTCTTTGGAATTCTACGCTCTATAATATCGTTACACTGAAAAAAAAAAAAACCCGTGTGTATATAATATAATCTGAATTTTTCTGCAGAAAACCTCCCAGGACTGTCCGGAAACAAATTTGTCCAAGTGCCCGCCGGTGATCCGGCCAAAATCACCTGCTCTTATCCCTGTAGGTTTAAGACGGCTGAGAAGTATTGGTGCCGATGGGGAAACAACAAGTGTGAACCTTTGAGCGACGTGGAAGATACTCAAGATAGTCAGCTGGTCACCTGCCAGACCGAGGAGCTGGTGCTCACCATCAGGTCCGTATCCCTGAAGGACAGTGGATTCTACTGGTGTGGAGTCAAAGATGGCAGCCGATACGTGGAGAGCATCACCTCGCGCCTAATTGTTGTAGGTGAGTTCTGACCCAACGAGAGGAATGCTCATTACGAAGTCCAAAAATAAACAAGAGCCTCATTTACACCAATGGGTGTCATTAATGGGGTGGCAAACATGTTCATATCTATGCACAGAGCCAGACCAAGAGACATCTTGTGTTTGTTGGATCGCCATAGTCGTACGTCCAACCATCCATTGATATCTACAGACATTTTTATTGTTGAGGATCAGAAAGAGCCATGGATTGCTATGCTGTTCAGGGTCTCCAAACTTTATAAACAAAGGACCAGTTGACTATCCTTCAAATTTTAGGGGGGCCAGACTGTGGCCAGTGGAGAAAAAAATGTCCGGGGCACTATTCCTCCTACTGACACCAACAATGGGACACTATTCCTCCCACTGAAACTAATGAATGGACACTATTCCACAATACTGAGGCACAATTGACACCAATGATGGGGCACTATTCCTCCCACTGACACCAATGATGGGGCACTATTTCTCACACTATCACCAATGATGGGGCACTATTCCTCCCACTGACACCAACAATGGGACACTATTCCTCCCACTGAAACTAATGATGGGACTCTATTGCATAATAATGGGGCACAATTGACACCGATGATGGGGCACTATTACTCCCACTGACACCAATGATGGGGCACTATTCCTCCCACTGACACCAATGATGGGGCACTATTCCTCCTACTAACACCAACAATGGGACACTATTCCTCCCACTGAAACTAATGATGGGACTCTATTCCATAATAATGGGGCACAATTGACACCAATGATGGGGCACTATTACTCCCACTGACACCAATGATGGGACACTATTTATCACACTAAAACTAATGATGGGCCACTATTCCACAATAATGGGGCACAATTGACACCAATGATGGGACACTATTTATCACACTGTCACCAATGATGGAGCACTATTCCTCCCACTGATACCAATGATGGGACACTATTCATCCCACTAAAACTAATGATGGGCCACTATTCCACAATAATGGGGCACAATTGACACCAATGATGGGACACTATTTATCACACTGTCACCAATGATGGAGCACTATTCCTCCCACTGATACCAATGATGGGGCACTATTCCTCCTACTGACACCAACAATGGAAAACTATTCCTCCCACTGAAACCAATGATGGGACACTATGTCACAATAAAGAGGCACAATTGACACCAATGATGGGGCACTATTTCTCCCAATGATACCAATGATGGCACACTATTCCTCCCATTGACACCAATGATGGGGCACTATTCCTCCCACTGATACCAACAATGGGACACTATTCCTCCCACTGAAACAAATGATGGGACACTATGCCACAATAAAGGGGCACAATTGACACCAATGATGGGGCACTATTTCTCCCACTGATACCAATGATGGCACACTATTCCTCCCACTGACACCATTGATGGGGCACTATTCCTCCCACTGACACCATTGATGGGGCACTATTCCTCCCACTGACACCAATGATGGGACACTATTCCTCCCAATTATACCAATGCTGGGGCATTGTTTAATACCACTGTTGGTATCAATGGGAGGAATAGTGCCCCATCATTGGTGTCAGTGGGAGGAATGGTGCCCCAGCATTGGTATCAGTGGGAGGAATAGTGCCCCATCATTGGTATCAATGGCAGGAATAGTTACATAGTTAGTCAGGTTGAAAAAAGACACAAGCCCATCTAGTTCATGATAGTGCCTCATCAATGGTATCAATAGCAGGAATAGTGCCACATCATTGGTGTCCGTGGGAGGAATAGTGCCTCATTATTGGTGTCAGTGGAAAGAAGAGTACCCCATTGTCGATGGCAGTGGCAGGGACAATGCCCCACTTTTACTGATGGCGCGGGGAATAATGCCCCAAGGGCCAGGTAAAAGTAAACAAAGGGTCACATCCGGCCCCATGGCTGCAGTTCGGAGACCACTGTTGCAGTTGACTAAATGCCTGTCTTTCCTTACCCCAGAACCCAGCAGGGACGTGCCCAATATCAACGCACAGGCAAACCTTGGTGGAGAGTCAAGAAACGTGCAAGTGGTTGTCACCCCTTCCAGGTTAGTCCTGAACGAGTCTGCAGAGACATCTGTTATGGTTCAGAAAATTGCATTTGATTAGTATTGTGGGTGTGGCCCGGTTGAAGCCTACATTTTATAGAGTATAGAGTGAAAGTATTGTTTTTTTGTGATCAGTCGGTGTGCTCGGAGCCCAATTTCGATGAGGCCACAGATGTGATTTCATGTCCACTGATCAATTGTTTGGGGAAAAACCTTCAGAAGCCACCATCACGTGTTTTTTTTTTCTTTTGGGGCAATGCAGCCCATCCTCTGGGGGGTTATTCTTCAATCACAAGTTAAAGCAATGGACAAAAAACTGATGGCCACCATTGGCCATCCATAAGCTAGACCATACCCAATGGTAAACATTAAAGTGTATGTAAAGACAAAACTTGTTTTTTTTTTCCAGTTTTGAGTAGAACGTAGAAGAGTTAGCACCCCTGTGGGGTTCCTACTGCTGAAGAAATATGTTCACCAAGCCCATTGCACTGGGTCACTCTGTTGGCTGACTGGGCACCAGAAGCCAATCAGGGTTCATCCAACTCCTCAACCAGGAGAAGAAGACAGCGGTACTCCATTAAAATACAATGTAGGTGTAACTTTTTTTTGTTCCAGGCCAGCAAACACCAAATCCTTGTCTGGGACGGCTGACGCATTTCACCTAAAAGCTGAAGTGACCAATAAGTTTACACCCGTGTTAAATGTGTCAAGTGCCGCCATTTTTTTCTCCTTTTTTGGGGGGGCTTTTGTTGCTGTCCCCATTTAGAAAGATTCACCCTTGCTATTTTGCAGAACAAAATTGTTGGGAAAACCCAAATTTTTCAGTTTTCATTGGAAAAACAAAAGAGGGGTGTTCCTCCAATGGTCAAACCTGTTTTGGTGACAACTGAGATGTTCCCTGGATTTGGAGAGCTAGCCTCTTGCTTCCTGTGTCTCTAGGATATGAAATTAGGGGAAATCTCCTTGACAGGACACAGGCAAGGTCTTATAGATTCCCTACTTCATCCAAAACTCCAAAAGAAACCAAAACTTTGCATACGCTTACAATACATACACTTAAAAGGGTGAAGAAGTCTTTTTATTCCTAATTCCTGCTACTCTACAACCTCTTATTTCACTGTTGGCCTGTAAAGCCGTCCATCATCATGACGACCGGGCCAATGGAAGGGTGCAGGAGCAAGGGTTGGCCTTCAACACTACTAGTCAAAGCTTGAAGACCAGAATCCAACCTGTTTTGGTGACAACTGAGATGTTGCCTGGATTTGGAGAGCTAGGACTCTTACTTCCTGTGTCTCTAGGATATGAAATTAGGGGAAATCTCCTTGACAGGACACAGGCAAGGTCTTATAGATTCCCTACTTCATCCAAAACCCAAAAAGAAACCAAAACTTTGCATACGCTTACAATACATACACTTAAAAGGGTGAAGAAGTCTTTTTATTCCTAATTCCTGCTACTCTACAACCTCTTATTTCACTGTTGGCCTGTAAAGCTGTCCATCATCATGACGAAAAGGGTGAAGAAGTCTTTTTATTCCTAATTCCTGCTACTCTACAACCTCCTATTTCACTGTTGGCCTGTAAAGCCGTCCATCATCATGACGACCGGGCCAATGGAAGGGTGCAGGAGCAAGGGTTGGCCTTCAACACTACTAGTCAAAGCTTGAAGACCAGAATCCAACCTGTTTTGGTGACAACTGAGATGTTGCCTGGATTTGGAGAGCTAGGACTCTTACTTCCTGTGTCTCTAGGATATGAAATAAAGGGAAATCTCATTGACAGGACACAGGCAAGGTCTTATAGATTCCCTACTTCATCCAAAACCCAAAAAAGAAACCAAAACTTTGCATACTCTTACAATACATACACTTAAAAGGGTGAAGAAGTCTTTTTATTCCTAATTCCTGCTACTCTACAACCTCTTATTTCACTGTTGGCCTGTAAAGCCGTCCATCATCATGATGACCGGGCCAATGGAAGGGTGCAGGAGCAAGGGTTGGCCTTCAACACTACTAGTCAAAGCTTGAAGACCAGAATCCAACCTGTTTTGGTGACAACTGAGATGTTGCCTGGATTTGGAGAGCTAGCCTCTTGCTTCCTGTGTCTCTAGGATATGAAATAAAGGGAAATCTCATTGACAGGACACAGGCAAGGTCTTATAGATTCCCTACTTCATCCAAAACCCAAAAAGAAACCAAAACTTTGGATACGCTTACAATACATACACTTAAAAGGGTGAAGAAGTCTTTTTATTCCTAATTCCTGCTACTCTACAACCTCTTATTTCACTGTTGGCCTGTAAAGCCGTCCATCATCATGATGACCGGGCCAATGGAAGGGTGCAGGAGCAAGGGTTGGCCTTCAACACTACTAGTCAAAGCTTGAAGACCAGAATCCAACCTGTTTTGGTGACAACTGAGATGTTGCCTGGATTTGGAGAGCTAGCCTCTTGCTTCCTGTGTCTCTAGGATATGAAATAAAGGGAAATCTCATTGACAGGACACAGGCAAGGTCTTATAGATTCCCTACTTCATCCAAAACCCAAAAAGAAACCAAAACTTTGGATACGCTTACAATACATACACTTAAAAGGGTGAAGAAGTCTTTTTATTCCTAATTCCTGCTACTCTACAACCTCTTATTTCACTGTTGGCCTGTAAAGCCGTCCATCATCATGACGACCGGGCCAATGGAAGGGTGCAGGAGCAAGGGTTGGCCTTCAACACTACTAGTCAAAGCTTGAAGACCAGAATCCAACCTGTTTTGGTGACAACTGAGATGTTGCCTGGATTTGGAGAGCTAGGACTCTTACTTCCTGTGTCTCTAGGATATGAAATAAAGGGAAATCTCATTGACAGGACACAGGCAAGGTCTTATAGATTCCCTACTTCATCCAAAACCCAAAAAAGAAACCAAAACTTTGCATACTCTTACAATACATACACTTAAAAGGGTGAAGAAGTCTTTTTATTCCTAATTCCTGCTACTCTACAACCTCTTATTTCACTGTTGGCCTGTAAAGCCGTCCATCATCATGACGACCGGGCCAATGGAAGGGTGCAGGAGCAAGGGTTGGCCTTCAACACTACTAGTCAAAGCTTGAAGACCAGAATCCAACCTGTTTTGGTGACAACTGAGATGTTGCCTGGATTTGGAGAGCTAGCCTCTTGCTTCCTGTGTCTCTAGGATATGAAATAAAGGGAAATCTCATTGACAGGACACAGGCAAGGTCTTATAGATTCCCTACTTCATCCAAAACCCAAAAAGAAACCAAAACTTTGGATACGCTTACAATACATACACTTAAAAGGGTGAAGAAGTCTTTTTATTCCTAATTCCTGCTACTCTACAACCTCTTATTTCACTGTTGGCCTGTAAAGCCGTCCATCATCATGATGACCGGGCCAATGGAAGGGTGCAGGAGCAAGGGTTGGCCTTCAACACTACTAGTCAAAGCTTGAAGACCAGAATCCAACCTGTTTTGGTGACAACTGAGATGTTGCCTGGATTTGGAGAGCTAGCCTCTTGCTTCCTGTGTCTCTAGGATATGAAATAAAGGGAAATCTCATTGACAGGACACAGGCAAGGTCTTATAGATTCCCTACTTCATCCAAAACCCAAAAAGAAACCAAAACTTTGGATACGCTTACAATACATACACTTAAAAGGGTGAAGAAGTCTTTTTATTCCTAATTCCTGCTACTCTACAACCTCTTATTTCACTGTTGGCCTGTAAAGCCGTCCATCATCATGACGACCGGGCCAATGGAAGGGTGCAGGAGCAAGGGTTGGCCTTCAACACTACTAGTCAAAGCTTGAAGACCAGAATCCAACCTGTTTTGGTGACAACTGAGATGTTGCCTGGATTTGGAGAGCTAGGACTCTTACTTCCTGTGTCTCTAGGATATGAAATAAAGGGAAATCTCATTGACAGGACACAGGCAAGGTCTTATAGATTCCCTACTTCATCCAAAACCCAAAAAAGAAACCAAAACTTTGCATACTCTTACAATACATACACTTAAAAGGGTGAAGAAGTCTTTTTATTCCTAATTCCTGCTACTCTACAACCTCTTATTTCACTGTTGGCCTGTAAAGCCGTCCATCATCATGACGACCGGGCCAATGGAAGGGTGCAGGAGCAAGGGTTGGCCTTCAACACTACTAGTCAAAGCTTGAAGACCAGAATCCAACCTGTTTTGGTGACAACTGAGATGTTGCCTGGATTTGGAGAGCTAGCCTCTTGCTTCCTGTGTCTCTAGGATATGAAATAAAGGGAAATCTCATTGACAGGACACAGGCAAGGTCTTATAGATTCCCTACTTCATCCAAAACCCAAAAAGAAACCAAAACTTTGCATACGCTTACAATCCATACACTTAAAAGGGTGAAGAAGTCTTTTTATTCCTAATTCCTGCTACTCTACAACCTCTTATTTCACTGTTGGCCTGTAAAGCCGTCCATCATCATGACGACCGGGCCAATGGAAGGGTGCAGGAGCAAGGGTTGGCCTTCAACACTACTAGTCAAAGCTTAAAGACCAGAATCCAAGCCCCCTCCCCCTCTAAGCTTCTTCAGGTGGTTATATGCTAACTTTTCAAAGTTTCTTGTTCACCAGACAGGTTCACTTTAACATTTTGGGGCTTTTTATTGAATACATCTTTTCTTTGCCCGTTTCTAGCTCTGACGTCAACAAGAGCGGCACCATCACCGCCGCTGTGGT
Organism: Lithobates pipiens; assembly: GCF_037356315.1. Classification (NCBI taxonomy): domain Eukaryota; kingdom Metazoa; phylum Chordata; class Amphibia; order Anura; family Ranidae; genus Lithobates; species Lithobates pipiens. The sequence continues at coordinate 7,167,609 of NW_027507788.1, forward strand.
CTCTGTGTGTGCCGCTGTACTGGTGGTCTGTGCTGTGTTCTTATTCCTCAGACTGAGACAGAGGAAGAATTCGGGTAAGTATGACCATTCGTACATATAATCTGTGATGACGCTATAAAAAAAATGATTTATTGATGGGGGGGGGGGGGGGCAAATAAAATTGTGCAAAACCTATTAAATTTGTCAGCACAAAGTGTGATTTGAATGTTCCTTTTCCTAGCCGTTAAATGGCAGCAAAGTGTCTGAGAATTACGAAACGTTGTATTTAACCTCTTCAGCCCCGGAAGATTTTACCTCCCTTCCTGACCAGAGCACTTTTTTGCGATTCGGCATCGCGTCGCTTTAACTGACAATTGCGCGGTCGTGCGACGCTGCAACCAAAATTGACGTCCTTTTTTTCCCCACAAATAGAGCTTTCTTTTGGTGGTATTTGATCACATCTGTGGTTTTTATTTTTTGTGCTAGAAACAATAAAAGAGCGTCAATTTTGAAAAAAAAAAAAAAACGCAATATTTTTTACTTTTTGCTATAATAAATATCCCCCAAAAATATATAAAAAAAATATTTTTTTTCCTCAGTTTAGGCCGATACGTATTCTTCTACATATTTTTGGTAAAAAAAAAAATCACAATAAGCGTATATTGATTGGTTTGCACAAAAGTTCTAGTGTCTACAAAATAGGGGATAGATTTATGGCATTTTTATTATAAATTTTTTTTTTATATTAGTAATGGTGGTGATCTGCAATTTTTATCAGAACTGCAACGGACAGTTTTGACACGAGGGGGTGATGAAGGGATTAAGTGTGTCTTAGGGAGTGATTCTAACTGTGGGGGGGGATGGGCTTCAAGTCACATGACAGCAATCGCTGCTCCCGATGACAGGGGGCAGTGATCCCTGTCATGACACAAGGCAGAACAAGGGAAGTACCTTGTTTACAGAGGCACTTCCCCATCCTGCGGCTCCGGAAGACATTGAATCCACCGGTCCCGTAGGCACGGTCACGCTGTACCAGGCGTCTGCTATCCCCGCCTCTTGAAGGGGACGTACAGATACTCCCATTTGCCCACCGATGCCATTGTGCCGTAAATCAGCGTGCATCGGTCGGCAAGTGGTTAAAGGGGACCTTATGGGGACTCTAGCCTTCCCTAAAACCACTGCAGCACCCTCTAGTGTGTGCTACTAGTGTGAGAGTAGGAAAAAGCATACTGTATTCTGGCCAGGAATAACCAGAGTCATTAAATTGGGTCAGGGATAATAGAGGCCAGGCCTGAATGACTCACCCTGGCAGCTCTCTGGTGCTTCCCCCTGGTGTCTGGAAGGTTGGAGAATGTTCTGGAACTAGAGGGCTGGGGTTAGGAGGAGCTGTCATGAATATTTATGGAGTCTTAGCCAATCCCCAGAAGTGGGCTGGCAGGGGACTGAGACAACCGCATAAATAGACATGGGCCACTTAAAATTTGGGAACGTGTTTAAAGTGTTGCTGGGTTGGCCTAAAGGTTCTGAGACTGTGAAGCTGGAGAGCCTGTAAGTGAGCTACTACAGTATCAGGGACCCCTAACCCTCACCTCCTTAATCTTTCTGCAATAAAACACGACTGGAGCCCAATATCCTTTCTCAGTCCCCCTATTTTAGCCATGGACTCAGCCCTGGTGTGAAATGCTAGCCCGTCTCTGGAGGTGCTATCCTGCCCTCTGGGGTGTCGGAGGGGTGCTACACCACCTAATGCTGTTTCCTGTGATAGAGTGTCAGCCCTGCTCTTAAATTCAGAGCAGACTAGTCACTCCCATGTACAGTGGGATAAGATGATGTTGCAGGGTGTGGTGGTGATGCAACTGCCGATTTACAAGCCTGAAAAAACGTCAGTTCTACTTTTAAAGTAGACTTTGCTGGTGTCCATGCTGCTCTGTACCCCTCACCTCAGTACAACTGGGTTTCTGGAATTCCCTAGCTGCTCATTTGTTCCCAGGACAGAGAATCAGAAAGTATTAAAGCCAGTGGATCAACAAGACAGCCAGGAAGCTGGCATTCCCAGCAATGGCATCCTTCATATTTTCATTTGTTATGCCTTCTTGTCCCTCCACAGATTTGGTCTCTGTTGGTAGTTACCGGACTAATATAAGTATGTCTGACCTGGACCACAACATCGGCAAAGAGAACCCGGCGGTGACCGAGCTGCAGGAGACTGATGTCAGTCGCTTCGAAGGTATGAATTTCATTACTTAGTGGCCTTCAAGCTGGACTGTTGATGCATAATTAACTAATCTTAATTTTCTCCTTTTTTTCTGCTTTTTCCATTGGCTTTATTTCTACTTTAAGATTCACCAAAGACAAAGAAAAAGGTAAGTCACCCATCCAGACAGGTTAAAGAAATAAGGACACAATGAGGGTGATTAGGGTGGGATTAGGTAGACCTGTACATATGGGCTGCACCAACAAAGGGGCTGCTTCTCCCTTTATAGAGTTCAGGCAACATCGTCAGTAGAGGGCACGGAAACCATGGCGTAGGGTTTGGAACCCAATGAGATGGTATAACTAGTACCGAGACAGGTTTGTCTAGTGCCCGGGGCAAGGATTCCTAACTGCACCCCCTCTCCAACTCTCAATGAAGGTCGTGGAATGTATTTACTGCCCTGTGTCCATTCATTGCCCCCTTGCTCTGCTATGCCCAGGGCGGCTTCCACTCTTGCCCACCCCTTGTCCCGGCCCTGAGTATAACCATATAGGTTATGGTGAAACCGGACTAAAGGGAACTAAAAAAGGTCCTCCTGCCAGTGTGTAGCACAGCCAAGCCTTCTTAAAACAGAAAGCATTCACATGTCTCATCCCATTACTTCTAGCAGGAAATACATATTTATCCCCACTTGTCTCAGGCCATGTGCAGTTTGCAGGACGCCGTGGCCTTGGGTCGTGATTTGCCGCGTGGTCGCTGTGTTTGAGCAACTCACATCCTGTCTAGACACTCAGAGTAGTAACAGGAGGAAGTTGCAAACCTGCTGACAGCAGAACTTCAATATACTCGCTCTGTGTTCTTATGTTCACAGAGTTACATTGTTACAGCTATAATGGATTTTATATTGTCAAGAAATTATAACCCCCCCCCCCCCCCCCTAAAAAAAAATAAAAAATCCAAAGATGTATGCTGCTGTCATTAGACAGGGTCACTACATGATCTGCATTATACAGAATAATTGACAGTTCTGAGATGGTCTAAAGCAGTGGTGGGCAACCTCGGCCCTCCAGCTGTTTTGTAACTACAAGTCCCATGAGCCATTGCAAGACCCTGACAATCACAGGCATGACTCCTTGAGGCAGAGGCATAATGGGATTTGTAGTTTGAACACAGCTGGTGGGCCGTCGAGGTTGCCTACCCCTGGTCTAAAGGTAAGGCAGTAAATTATGGTGCCGGGATTAAACACTGGTATCTATTGATGTAGTAGCGCTTTGTCTTTGGAAAGGCTCCAGGCTGGGAGCATTGAAAATTAAGGACATACAAATTTCAGATAAAAAAAGTTTTCATTTCACAAACTGTCCGGAAAAATCTGGAGGTTTTAGCAAAGTTTTGCCAGTTCAATAGAGTGCACTGGATTCGGGATGGTCTCATTAAAAAACACCCTTATTTTGCAATTTTGGCCCCAATGCATTTTGCTGGAGTGGCAACGTTTTCCCAAAATCTCCTTTTTTGACAAAATTTATGAGAAATTATAAATGACAGTTTAACTACTCCCTAGCGGAAATAATGATTTACCTCATTGGTGAGGATCTGTTTTACTTTGAAGAACCAAAGCCGTGATGAGCTCCTCCTGTTGCTGCAATTCTTGATCCAAATGCCACAGTGGCTTTCCTAATGGCTTGTCCAGTGGTTTCAATGGCTTCTGCAATGACCTGTCCAATGGCTGCAATGGCTTATCCAAAGATTTTGCCCATGTGATGACCAATGGACACCAACACTTGTCCAATGGTTCATCCAATGTCTGTAATGGCTTATCCAAAGATTTGCCCATGGGATGACCAATGTCTGAAATGGCTTGTCCAATGGTTCATCCAATGTCTGTAATGGCCTATACAAAGATTTGCTCATGGAATGACCAATGGAATGTCCAATGGTGTATCCAATGGCTGCAATAGCATTATCGAATGATTAATCGAATGGCTGCAATGGCTTATTCAAAGATTTGCCCATGGGATGACCAAGGGACACAATGACTTGTCCAATGGTTCATCTGATGTCTGTAATGGCTTATCCAAAGATTTGCCAATGGGATGAACAATTTCCAAAATGGCTTATCCAATGGTTCATCCAATGTCTGTAATGGCCTATTCAAAGATTTGCCCATTGAATGACCAATGGTATGTCCAATGGTATATCCAATGGCTGCAATAGCCTTATTGAATGATTCATCGAACAGCTGCAATGGATTATTCAAAGATTTTCCCATGGGATGACCAATGGCTGCAATGGCTTCTCAAATGGCTTATTCAATATTCACAATTGCCCAACCAAAGATTTCTCCATGGGATGACCAATGGTTGCATTGGCTTGTCCAACGGCTCATTCAATAAGCACAGTGGTTTATAAAAAGATTTGCTTAAGTGATGACCAATGGCATGTTCAGTGGCTCATCTAATGGCTACAATGGCTTGTCCAATGGCTGCAATGAACTGTCCAATGGCTCGTCCAGTGTCTGCAATGGCTTGTCCAATGGCTCACCCTATGTCTTGTACAAATGCTCATCCAATGCCTGCAAAATCTTATCCGTTGGCTTGATTAATGGCTTGTAATATCACCTTCAGTATAATAATCTGCTCTAAACAAAATATTTCAGAAGAGCAGGGTTCCTTCCAACTCTTAAGCCGCGTACACACGGGCGGACTGTCTGGCCAACTAAGTCCGTCAGACAATCCGACGGACAGTCCGTCCTACTTTTGAATGAATGGACTTGACCACACACGATGAACAGACAGTCCGCTGAAAGCTTGCGCGATGACGTGTACAGCACGTACGACGGGCCTAGAAATACGACGTCCAATACACTGCAATGCAACCTTCGGCCGTGTAAATCCTTTCTGAGCATGCCCCATACTTAGTCCGTCCAACTTGCCTACTCACGAGCGGACTGTCCGCTGAAACCAAAGTTGGACGGACTGTATTACGGAAATTCCGAAAGACTTAGTCCGCCAGACTGTCCGCTGAAAAAGTCAGCTGAAGCCCACACACGAGCGAATGTGTTTCAGCGGACTAAATTGGACAGACAGTCCGCCCGTGTGTACGCGGCTTTACTCACAATCCATCTTGATTTTTCCTATGTCGTTTAAGTCTTAGGCCGCGTACACACGGGCGGACTGTCTGACGGACTTGGTCCGCTGAAACGTGTTTCAGCGGACAATCCGCTCGTGTGTGGGCTTCAGCGGACTTTTTCGGCGGACAGTCTGGCGGACTAAGTCTTTCGGAATTTCCGTAATATTGTCCGTCCAAACTTGGTTTCAGCGGACAGTCCGCTCGTGTGTAGGCTAGTTCGACGGACTAAGTATGGCGCATGCTCAGAAAGGATTTACACGGCGGAAGGTTGCATTGCAGTGTATTGGACGTCGTATTTCTAGTCCCGTCGTACGTGCTGTACACGTCATCGCGCAAGCTTTCAGCGGACTGTCTGTTCATCGTGTGTGGTCAAGTCCGTTCATTCGAAAGTAGGACGGACTGTCTGTCGGATTGTCTGACGGACTTAGTTGGGCAGACAGTCCGCCCGTGTGTACGCGGCCTTACAGTTATCCCAGTAAAGTATAAAACAAGACAAGAGAACATATATAAAATTAACTCAACCCCTATAGAACAATGGTGGTGAATTCCTCAGCTTAACGACTTTCACGTGTATCATTACAGGGATCCCGAGAGAACCTGGATTATTCCTCCTTCCTGATCAATAATGTTGGCAACCCTACTGAGCAAGTGGTTGAATAATGGGCGCTCTGCCCATCCCATGTGCTTTTAGGCCATTCCTGCTTGCTAGAGATCTGTGCACACTCCAATGAAATGTAATAGCTAAAAGGAATCAATTCTATACTCTGATGTGATAACCTTCAATGTGCTGCAACCTGCGTGTGAATGCGGAAATTCACAAAATAATGGGCACAACAAGTGTGCGTGAGGCGGGAACTCGCTGCAGAGATCTTACCAATAGAAGTATTTTAGCCTGTTAAAAGAAAATTATGTGAAAATACCACAGCTGCTTATGATTCAATACAGTACCTGTAATTGATATGCAACTCTAAATCACATATGATTTTACAAAAATAAAATATACAAATATAAAATAATAATGATATAAGGATTAGGGTGAAGGAACATGTATTTTTAGTATTTTGTGTTATTATTTTGTACTGTAAGTGCAAACATGGGTTACCATTAAAATCCAATGTGTGAAGCCCTTACCCAAGCATTGCAAGCTGCTATACCTGAGCCATACCTAGATCATTTGATATCTGCAAGCTTCAAGCTAGTAGATGGGGTTTTCTTTAGGCTAGTTATTGTCTAGGAACCATCCTAGAGCTGAGCTTCTTACCCAGAGAGGAAGAACCTCAATCCTGAGATAAAACTTTCATACAGAGCCAGTCTCTCCATTCTGAGCATAATTCCCCATAGAGGGCCAGATCCTCCGTGCAAAGACAGGACCTCCACCTGAAAGCAGAAACACCATCCCAATGAAGACCCTCTTTCCAGAAGAAGACTCCCCATAAAAAGGCAGACCCTCCATAATGATTCAGACATCCCCATCCAGGGGCAGCCCCTATATAGCAAGACAGATCCTTCGTACAGAGCCAGTCCCCCCATCCTGAGCATAATCTCCCACAGAGGGGCAGACCCTCCATACAGAGGTAGGACTTCAATCCTGAAGCAGAAGCTCCATCTCAATGAAGACCCTCCATTCAGAAGAAGACTCCCCATAAAAAGGCAGACCCTTCATACTGAGACAGACCACCCCATCCATAGACAGACCCTTCATACAGGGTCAGTTCCCTCATCCCTTATATAATCCCCCATAGAGGCAGTCCCTCTATACAGAGACAGGACCTCCATCCCAAAACAGAACCACCATCCTAACAAAGAGCCTCTATCCAGGAGCAGACTTCCCATTACAATTCAAACTCTCCATACTGAAACAGACCTCCCCGTCCAGAGACAGGCCCTATTAACCAAGACAGAACCTCCATACAGAGGCAATCCTTGCATAGTCATTTATAAATAAGTTGCCCCCCCCCCATACTGAGACAGACACCCCCATCCAGAGACAGACACTTAATACTGGGACAGACCCTCCATTCCCAACATAATCCTCCATAAAGAAGCAGACCCTTAATACCAAGACACGACCCCTCATCCAGAAACGGACCTTCCATACAGAGACACGACCTCCACCCTGAAGCAAAAACCACCATCCCAACGGAGACCCTCTACCAAGAGAGAGACTCCCCAAGCTCTCCATGCTGAGACAGACCTCTCCATCCAAAGACAGGCCCTATTTACCAAGACAGAACCTCCATACAGAGCCGATCCTTTTATCCCCGGCATAATCCTTCATAAAGATGTGGACTCTCCATACTGAGACAGACACAACCATCAAGAGACAGACCCTCAATACTGAGACAGACCCTTCATGCTGAGATTGTCACCCCCCATACATATAGAAACACTCCATACTGGAAATCCATACTGAAGCAGAATCATTACCACCCCAAAGAAGACCCTCCATCCAAAGTTCTTCACAAAGGGGCAGACCCTCCATACCAAGATAGATCCCCATCCATAGACCAACTTTCTACACTGAGACAGATCCTTCACACAAAGGCAATCCCTCCATTCCCAGCATAATCCTCCATAAAGAAGCAGATCCTTGATACCAAGACCCAACCCCTTCCAACAGACCTTCCATACAGACACAGGACTTTTAGACTGAAGCAGAACCACCATTCCAATGAAGATCCTCCATCCAGAAACAGACTTACTATAAATGGGCAGACTTTTCATACCATGATAGACATTCCACTCAGGGACTGACCCTTCAATGCAGAGACAGACCCTGTATACCTGGACAGAGCCTCCATACCAAGAGAGACCCCCCCATTAGACAGGCTGACGCTCAATACAAAGATAGACTCCCCTATACAGACAAAGAACCTCTATACAAAGGTTTCATGTTCTAAAGCAGCCAATGCCTGCCTTATCAATTATCATTTTTTAAATAAACATAATTCTACCTTTTAAAATTTGCTTTGTGTTGCCATTTTCTTTTGATTCACATCTTATTAATTGGCTGTATTGTTTATGTCTTGCTGCAAAACTACTGCTGTGCTTCCTTGCAAATAAAATTGCAAACAAAATATTCTTGCAGTTATCAGATAGAGCCTTTGTTATTACTTTGGTCAAACGGAAAGTGTTGGGTTCAATAAAATACACACGTGTGTTTTTAGGGGAAAACGGAGTACCTGTACCTGAGCATTTCTGCTTGAACGTGTAGACCCCATTATATCTATAAATTGCAAACCAGTGGACGGGGCCTAGGAACCATCCCAAAGCTGACCCCTCCACCCCGAGCATAGTACTCGACACACAGATCCTACATACAGAGGCAGAACCTCAATCCCAAGATAGACCCTTCATACAAAGCCAGTCCCTCGATTCTAAGTATAATCTTTTATAGAGAGGCAGATCTTCCATACCGAGGAAGCTCCGAAACAGGAGCTCCATCTCAGAGGAGACCCTCCACCCAGAAGCAGATTCCCCATAAAAAGGCAGACCCTCCATACCGAGACAGCCCCCCCCCCCCCATCCACAGACAAGCCTCCGATAAAACAACAGAATCACCATAGTCAGTCCCTTCATCCCTAATATAATCCTTCATAGAGAAGCAGACCCTCCGTACAGAGACAGGGTCTCGATCCTGAAATTGAACCACACTCCCTGACGAAGACGCTTTTTGCAGAAGCAGACTCCCCATTAAAAAGAAGGTCCTCCATACTGAGACAGACCCCCCATCCACAGACAGGCCTTCAATACAAAGAGAGACTCACCATAGTCAGTCCCTTCACCCTATTATAATCCTCCATAGGGAGGCAGACCCTCCATACAGAGACAGGATCTCCATCCTGAAGTTGAATCACCATCCCAATGAAGACCTTCTAACCAGAAGCAAACTCCCCATTAAAAAGAAGTCCCTCCATACTGAGACAGACCCCCCATCCACAGACAGGCCTTCAATACAACGACATAATCACCGTAGTCAGTCCCTTCATCCCTATTATAATCCTCCATAGAGAGGCAGACCCTCCATACAGAGACAGGATCTCCATCCGGAAGTTGAACCACCATCCCAATGAAGACCTTCTAACCAGAAGAAAACTCCCCATTAAAAAGAAGTCCCTCCATACTGAGACAGACCCCCCATCCACAGACAGGCCTTCAATACAACAACATAATCACCGTAGTCAGTCCCTTCATCCCTATTATAATCCTCCATAAAGATGCAGACCCTCCATACAGAGCCAGGATCTCCATCCTGAAGTTGAACCACCATCCCGACAAAGACACTCTATCCAGAAGCAGACTCCCCATTGAAAAGAAGTCCCTCCATACTCACTATAGTCGGTCCTTTCATCCCTATTATAAACCTCCATAGAGAGGCAGACCCTCCATCCCAAAGTAGAACCACCATCCCAAACGAAGACCTTCCATACAGTGAAGCAGAACCTCAAACCTGAGATAGACATTTAAGACAGAGCCAGTGTCTCCATCCTGAGCATAATCCTCCATCCAGAGAAAGACCCTCCATAATGAGACAGATCTTCCATACAGAGCCAGTTCCCCCATCCCCAGCCTAATATTCTGCATAAAGAAGCAGACCTTCCATGTTGAGACAGACTCCCCCCCCCCCATCCAGAGACAGACCCTCAATGGACATGTGAGATCCGTTTCATTACGAATCGAATTCAGACAAAATTTTCCTTATTCGAAGATTGGAATGTATCCGAATTCCCGAATGCAAATAGTAACGAATTTCAATGAATCAGAAATAAATTATGACAAAACAAATTATTCAAATTCAAAAATAAATTTGAATTAGAAATGGAAACATATTGAAACAAATACAGTCAGGTATAAAAATGAAATACGACAATGATTCCTACTTAGGCTGTTTTATAGAATAGAAAATAATAGAACATAAGAAAACAGAATAGAATACAATAGAACATAAGGAAAACAGAATAGGATACAATAGAACATAAAGAAATAGAATAGAATAAAACAGAATAGAATATAAAATAATGGAATAGAAAATAAAGGAATAGAATAGAAAAAAAAAATGAATAGGCCCTCCATACCAAGACAGACTCTCTATTCCAAGAAAGATCCTCCATACAGAGTCAGTCCCTCCATTTCCCAATATAATAATAAAAAAATAAAAATAAAAAAAGATATATTTATTTTTTCTACAAAAAGAATTGGATAAAGTGGGGGACAGTTTGGTCAGTGTCTATGGCCCAGAAGGAAGATCTGACCCATCACTGGTGCTGCCATGGCTAGCTGGGCTCCGGCGGTGGCACCAGAACACTGGGATTAGATACGCTGTATCAACATAACAGGCAGCAGAACTAGAATTTTCCCAAAAGAGAGTTCAGCAGGCCTGATATTTTCCCAGGACAGGATTGCTTTACATGTTAGCGCCATCTGGTGTGAGGAAGGAACATAACATTAAATACCAGAAGAGTCAAATGATTGCCATCTGCTGGTGGAGGGAATGACTGAAAGTCCATAAGAATTGCAAAAAATAAAAAAAATCTATGCAAACACCCAAAAGCTATCTCCTCAAAAATGTATATTTATTGAATAAAAAGGGGGGCTGAGGTCGCACTGTCCTAGCTTTCCGGGAGGGGTGCTCCGGGCTCCTCTAGGGGAGTCAGTGTTGGGGATCCATATTCTAAGGCCGCGTACACACGAGAGGATTGTCCGCCCAACTAAGTCCGTCCGACAATCCGACAGACAGTCCGTCCTACTTTCGAATGAACGGACTTGACCACACACGATGAGAAGACAGTCTGCCGAAAGCTTGCGCGATGACGTGTACGGCACGTACGACGGGACTAGAAATACGACGTCCAATACACTGCAATGCAACCTTTCGCCGTGTAAATCCTTTCTGAGCATGCGCCATACTTAGTCCGTTGAACTAGCCTACTCACGAGCGGACTGTCCGCTGAAACCAAGTTTGGACAGACTGTATTACGGAAATTCCGAAAGACTTAGTCCGCCAGACTGTCTGCTGAAAAAGTCTGCTGAAGCCCACACACGAGCGGACTGTCTGCTGAAACACGTTTCAGCGGACCAAGTCCGTCAGACAGTCCGCCCGTGTGTACGCGGCCTTAGGACAATCCGCTCGTGTGTGGGCTTCAGCGGACTTTTTCAGCGGACTTTTTCAGCGGACAGTCTGGCGGACTAAGTCTTTCGGAATTTCCGTAATATTGTCCGTCCAAACTTGGTTTCAGCGGACAGTCCGCTCGTGTGTAGGCTAGTTGGATGGACTAAGTATGGCGCATGCTCAGAAAGGATTTACACGGCCGAAGGTTGTATTGCAGTGTATTGGACGTCGTATTTCTAGTCCCGTCGTACGTGCCGTTCACGTCATCGCGCAAGCTTTCGGCGGACTGTCTGCTCATCGTGTGTGGTCAAATCCGTTCATTCGAAAGTAGGACGGACTGTCTGTCGGATTGTCGGACGGACTTAGTTGGGCAGACAATCCGCCCGTGTGTACGCGGCCTTAGGCTCGATTCACACATAGGGCATTTTTTGTGCTTTTTACATTTTGCAGATTTGCCCGACAGAATGTGTTCCATAAGAAACCATGATAAATGGGCTGTAGTGCAAATCTGCAAAATGCACTAAAATGCATATTTCAATTTTTATGGTCTAGTTTCTTGTATATACACCCTGCCCTTATAGTGGGTGGCACCTTATTTTTCCATTGATCAGTTTCCCAGTATGCTGGGGGGGGGGGTCCTCCATATCTGTTGTTCTTATCAATTAGTATGTCAGAAAGCTATATACCTGTGCGAGAAGCTCCTGATAGAAGCTGCCGAGAAGGAGAATGATCAATCTACCTATTTATCTATTATGCCTCGTTTTTTTCTTTCTTTCCTCCCTCCCTTCCCATCCTTCCCTGCTTTCCTTCCCTCCTTCCCTCCTTCCCTGCTTTCCTTCCTTCCCTGCTTTCCTTCCATTCTTCCTTCTCCCCTACTTTCCCTCCTTCCCTGCTTTCCTTCCTTCCTTCCTTCTTCCCTGCTTTCCTTCCTTCCTTCTTCCCTGCTTTCCTTCCCTCCTTCCTTCTTCCCTGCTTTCCTTCCTTCCCTGCTTTCCTTTCCTCCTTCCTTCTTCTCTGCTTTCCTTCCTTCCTTCTTCCCTGCTTTCCTTGCCCCCTTCCTTCTTCCCTGCTTTCCTTACCTCCTTCCTTATTCCCTTGCTTTCCTTCCTTCCTTCCTCCCTGCTTTCCTTCCTTCCTTCCTTCCTTATTCCTTCTTCCCTTCTGCCCTTCCTTCCATGAGATTGGAAATATAAGTGTTATGGTTACTGTGACTAGAACAGGAGGTGGAGGGAAATCTTTCAATGGGGACACGTGTTCTGGTGACAATGAACACGGTATTTCCCTTCACTTTGGTGTGATTTCCTTTTACTGCCTGCTGGGTCTCTAGAACTGGAAATGGGTCTCTTTCTTTCTTTTTCTTTCTTTCTTTCATAGTTAGTTAGGTTGAATAAAGACACCAGTCCATCCAGTTCAACCTGAGTGAGTGTCTACAATGGTCCCTTTCCCTGTACATTGCTACACCCACATCGATCCCTATCCTCAAGGAGCCCACGATCATATACTAGGGCCAATTTTGGACAGAAGTCAATTAACCTACCTGCATGTCTTTGGATTGTGGGAGGAAACCGGAGTACCCGGAGGAAACCCACGCAGGCACAGGGAGAACATGCAAACTCCAGGCAGGTAGTGTCATGGTTGGGATTCGAACCAGTGACCTTCTTACTGCTAGGTGAGAGTGCTAACCACTACACCACTGTGCCTTCCTTTCGCTATATCTATCTATCTATCTATCTATCTTTCTTTCTTTCTTTCTTCCTTCTTTGCTTTATCTATCTATTTCTTTTTCTTTCTTTCCTTCCTTCCTTTCTCTTTTGCTTTCTTTATCTATCTATCTATCTATCTATCTATCTATCTATCTATCTATCTATCTATCTATCTATCTATCTATCTATCTCTTTTCTTCTTTCTTTCTTTCTTTCTTTCTTTCTTTCTTTCCTTCCTTCCTTCCTTCCTTCCTTCCTTCCTTCCTTCCTTTCCTCCTTCCTTTCCTTCCTTCTATCTAGATTTCCTCTGAGCAGAACATTCTAGGATCTGGAGAAGGGTAGATGTGATGTTGGTCTGTTAGTTATAAATCAGCAGCCTGTCTGGTTAATGAGTGACAGGGAATCCAGTCGAAGGGTCAATTCTCACTTCCCACCACCATCGCAGACACGACGCATCCAGCGCCCTGATGTCCGACTGTCCCCCACCTTTCTCCTGTCTGGGCTGACTGCAGACTCCCCCCCTCCGGGTAAGTGACCCGTCCCTCCTTTATATGGAGGAACCAGAATCTGTTTTGGATAAAATTGTGCGTTTTGTAGTCTGCGTTGGTCTGGGGATTGATCGCGTCAAAACATGGCTGACCACTTGTCTTGGACATCACAGAGAAGGGGCTCTAGAAAGTGGTCAGGTCACATGACCAGGACCTCTTAACAAGGGGAGGTTATTATATACAATGTCACCAAATGTAACCAATTTCTCAGAGACAATTCCTGAGTCCTTGGGACTTCCTGTTTTTCGACCAGCTCTATTATTGACCAATTCCCTAGATAGCTATATGATTGTTTTCTAGGCTGTTCAATAATGACTCATCAAGTCTCGTTAAAGTGTATCTAAAATCATTTTTTTTTTTATTGTTTTGATGTAGTAGGAGTTAGGACCCATGCCAGGTTTCCTCTTACTGCCAGTGTCCTAGTGTATAGATTCCCACCCATTTCCTGTTCTAGAGACCTTACAGGAAGTAAAGGGAAATCACAGGTCTGCGAGTACCTGTGTATTATCTTGTTGAGTATTAGTGTTAGGAAGCTAGTTTTTAGGTAATTTGGATGGGGTATAATCCCCCATCCTCATTAAATGTAATAGGTACGATGCCCGGTGGGTGTGGAGAAGCGACTCGTTGTACATCTTGCGGCATGTATGCGTCCCTTGATAATCCGATCGAGGGTGAATACTGCTGTGCAAAATGTAAGCACGTTGTTTCCCTGAAAGCCCAGGTTCTGAATCTAGAGAAGCAACTGTCAGCACTGAGAAGTCCCTCCATACTAAAGGCAGGGCCGTCTTTAATATAGATTGGACCCCGGGCAAAAAATTTCTTGGGGCCCCCCCCCCATGCAATTTTGCTCTCCACGTGCTCTGAGACATACAATAAATAGCAGCTAGACTTAAAATCAGTTTACTGTATCAGATCAGGCAGCAATTGCCATTGGTTGCCAGTGGTTACAGCATATCATTGCTGCTTAATGACTGGTTGCTAGAGGTTACAGAACACATTACAGCTCACTGAATCAGATCAGGCAGCTATTGAGATTGGTTGCTAAAGGTTGCAGTGTATCATTCCCGCTCACTGACAGTTGCCAAAGGTAGAGCACACATTACGACTCACTGATTAGTTGCTAGAGGTTACAGCAAATGATTTCTGCTTGTTAATTGGTTGCTAGAGATTACTGTTAAGTAATACTGCTCACTGATTGGTTTCTAGAGGTTACAGTACATCATCTCCTCACTGCAGGGGAGCATGATACACATATGAATGCCACCTTTATTTACATATCAATGTTGCTAGCTGCCTCTATTTACTTAGTAATGCTGCCAATATTTACATATGAATGGCGGTTATTTACATGTAAACACAGGGTCTGCAGGTGAGTCATCTGTACACAACAATAAGGCAGAACTGGGCAGCATTAGTACCATCACTTCACACTGAGATATCAGGACACAGCACAGGACTAAAACTTCAAGGGACAAGGGAATTTACACTGGGATAGTTGCCAAGTATGAGGCAGCTGCTTTGGGCCCCACAGCAATGACAGGGCCCAGGGCAGCTGCCCCTTTTGCCCTTCCTTAAAGACGGCCCTGACTAAAGGAGAGCCGGGAACGTACCCATCAGGGGCCAGCACAGAGGCGGGTGGAGACAAAGAGGTGCAGGCACTAGGAAAGAGTAGATGGGTGCCAGTCAGGAAGGATAGAGGGGGAAGTGCCAGGGAGGCCGATCCAAGGCTGGAGCATCCCAATAAGTACGCTCCACTGAATGACATTCGTAAAACCAGTCAGGGACCAGCACTGCTGGAGCTGAGGGACTCTCCTAGCTGCCGGGGGGAGAACTCCTCCAGTGAGAGTGGTGGGGAAGCGACGGGAAAGGAAAGACAGATTCTGGTGGTAGGGGACTCAATTCTTAGAAGGACAGAGAGGCCAATCTGTAACAAAGACCTGAAGCGCCGAACTGTATGTTGTCTATCGGGCGCTCGGTTTCGGCACATCACAGATCTGGTGGACAGATTGCTGGGAGGGGCTGGGGAAGACCCGGCTGTCATGGTGCACGTTGGCACCAATGACAAAGTCAGAGGCAGATGGAGTGTCCTAAAGAACGATTTTAGGGACTTAGGAGCTAAATTGAGGAAAAGTACCTCCAAGGTAGTATTCTCAGGAATACTACCGGTACATCGAGCCACACCAGAAAGGCCGAGGGAGATTAGGGAAGTAAACAAGTGGCTGAGGAGCTGGTATAGTAAGGAGGGGTTTGGGTTCCTGGAGGACTGGGCTTACTTCTCAGTCGATAACCAGTACTATAGAAGGGAGGGACTGCACCTAAATGAGGAGGGTGCAGATCAGCTGGGAATGAAGATAGCCAAAATGTTAGAGGGGTTTTTAAACTAGGCGATGGGGGGGAGGGCCCAGAGGTAGAGATAGTCAGCGTGGAACATATTCCAGAGGGGGTAGTATTGGGGGCATTAGTGGTAGGTTGACCAAAGCACATAAACCCAAGGTAAGTATAGTAGCAAGTCCTAGTTGAAATCTCAGAACACCCAATAAGAGGATAATAAGCGACCGGTCTAAACTACGTGGCATGTTCACCAATGCCTGGAGCCTGGCGGACAAGACGGGTGAACTAGAGATACCGTTGTATGAGGAGGATTTGGATTTTGTGGAAATTTCAGAGACCTGGTTCAACAGCTCTCATAATTGGCTGGCAGCCATTCAAGGGTATATCTTTTATCGCAAGGATAGAGAGGGAAAAAAAAGGGGGAGGGGTATGCCTATATATCAAGAATAATGTACAAGTGAATGTGAGAGATTACATCACTAAGGGAGCTAGGGAGGAGGTGGAATCCTTATGGGTAGAGCTACAAGGGGAGGAAACTAAGGGGAAAGTAGTACTGGGAGTATGCTATAGGCCCCCTAACCTGAGGGAAGAAGGGGAGACAGGTCCCCTATCGCAATTTGGATTAGCAGCAAGGATGGGAAGTGTTATCATAATGGGGGATTTTAATTATCCAGCCATAGACTGGGCGGAGGGAACTTCGCAGTCGTCTAAGGCTCGGCAGTTCCTAAATGTCTTGCAGGACAATTTTATGGGTCAGATGGTAGACGCACCAACTAGAAATAAAGCGTTACTGGATCTACTGATTACCAACAATACAGACCTGATCACAGATGTAGAAATACGGAGCAATTTAGGTAAAAGCGATCACAGGTCAATTGGCTTCAGGGGAATACAAAGACACTGAATTTCAAAAGAGTCAACTTCCCTAAACTACGAACCTTTCTAGAAGGCATGAATTGGGATCAAATCTCAGGAAAAAAGAACACGGAGGAGAGATGGGTTTGCTTTAAGAGCATATTAAATAAGGGCATTAGCCAATGAATCCCATTGGGTAATATATTTAAAAGAGCGAACAAAAAGTCCTGGATGGCTTAACTTCAATGTAAAAATGCATATTAAAGCAAAGGGGAAGGCTTTCAAAAAATACAAGGTTGAGGGATCATCATCAGCATTCTGACTTTTTAAAGAATGCAACAAGAAATGTAAGGATGCAATAAGGACGGCTAAGATAGAACATGAAAGACACATAGCGAGGGGGAGGGCAAAAAGAAATCCCAAGAAATTTTTTTACATATGTAAATAGTAAAAAAGGGAGGACAGACCATATTGGCTCCATATAAAATGAGGAAGGACATCTGGTTACAAAGGATGGGGAGATGGTGAAGGTATTGAATTTATTCTTCTCCTCAGTCTTCATGAGGGAATCGGGGGGATTCAGTAACCAAAACTGCAGTGTTTATCCTCATAGCGCATTACAGGAAGCACCCCCATGGTTAACAGAAGACAGAATTAAAATTAGACTCGGGAAAATTAACATAAATAAATCACAGAGACCAGATGGCTTGCACCCGAGGGTACTTAGGGAACTCAGTCAAGTAATTGCCAGACCATTGTACCTAATTTTTACTGACAGTCTACTGACTGGAATGGTGCCAACTGATTGGAGAAAAGCCAATGTAGCACCAATATTTACAAAGGACCCAAAATACATCCCTGGGAATTACAGACCAGTTAGCCTAACATCAATAGTATGTAAGCTCTTGGAAGGGATGATAAGGAACTATATACAAGATTTTAGTAATGAGAACAGTATCATTAGCAGTAATCAGCCTGGATTCACAAAGAATCGTTCTTGCAAATCCAATCTATTAACCTTCTATGAGGAGGTGAGTTGCCATCTAGATAAAGGAAGGCCCGTAGACGTGGTGTATCTAGATAAAGGAAGCTCTGTAGATGTGGTGTATCTAGATAAGGGAGGCCCGTAGACGTGGTGTATCTAGATAAAGGAAGGCCCGTAGACGTGGTGTATCTGTATTTTGCAAAAGCAATTGACACAGTTTCCCATAAACCTTTACTGTACAAAATAAGGTCCGTTGGCATGGACCATAGGGGTGAGTACATGGATTGAAAACTGGCTACAAGGGTGAGTTCAGAGGGTGGTGATAAATGGGGAATACTCGGAATGGTCGGGGTGGGTAGTGGGGTCCCCCAGGGTTCTGTGCTGGGACCAATCCGATTTAATTTTTTCATAAACGACCTGGAGGATGGGGATGGGGTAAACAGTTCAATCTCTGTATTTGCGGACGATACTAAGCTAAGCAGGGCAATAACTTCTCCGCAGGATGTGGAAACCTTGCAAGAAGATCTGAACAAATTAATGGGGTGGACAACTACATGACCAAGGAGGTTCAATGTAGAAAAATGTAAAATAATGCATTTGGGTGGCAAAAATATGAATGCAATCTATAGACTGGGGGGAGAACCTCTGGGGGGATTTAGGATGGAGAAGGACATGGGGGTCCTAGTAGATGATAGGCTCAGCAATGGCATGCAATGCCAAGCTGCTGCTAACAAAGAAAACAGAATATTGGCATTAAAGTGGAGGTCCACCCTAAAGTGGACCTTCCGCTCATCGGAACCCTCCCCCCCTCCAGCGCCACAATTGGCACCTTTCAGGGGGGAGGGGGGGTGCAGATACCTGTACAGTACAGGTATCTGCACCCACTTCCGGGATAGCTCTCTGCGGAAAGGGGCGTAGATTACACCCCTTTCCGCAAGTGCCCGCCCCTTTCTGCAAGTGCCCCGCTGCCTGCTGGGAAACACACAGATCCCAGAGGCAGCGGGGACCGTCCTTATTGCGCAGCGCGACTCGCGCATGCGCAGTAGGGAACCGGGAAATGAAGCCGAAAGGCTCCATTTCCTGATTCCCATACCCAAGATGGCGGCGACAGCACCCGAGAGACGATCTAGAGATCGGCTTCAGGTGCCGACATCGCGGGCGCGCTGGACAGGTAAGTGTCACTATTTTAAAAGTCAGCAGCTGCAGTATTTGTAGCTGCTGGCTTTTAAAAAAAAAAAAAAAACGTGGACTCCCGGCGGACTCCCGCTTTAAAAAGGGATCGACTCCAGAGATAAAACGATAATTCTCCATCTCTACAAGACTCTGGTCCGGCCGCACCTGGAGTATACTGTCCAGTTCTGGGCACCAATCCTCAGGAAGGATGTCCTGGAAATGGAGCGACTACAAAGAAGGGCAACAAAGCTAATAAAGGGTCTGGAGGATATTAGTTATGAGGAAAGGTTGTGAGCTCTGAACTTATTCTCTCTGGAGAAGAGACGCCTGAGAGGGGATGTGATTTCATTATATAAATACCGGACTGATGACTCCATAATAGGGATAAAACTTTTTCGCAGAAGGGACTTTAACAAGACTCGTGGCCACTCATTAAAATTAGAAGAAAAGAGGTTTAACCTTAAACTATGTAGAGGGTTCTTTACTGTAAGAGAGGCAAGGATGTGGAATTCCCTTCCACAGGCGGTGGTCTCAGCGGGGGGCATCAATAGTTTCAATAAACTATTAGATAAGCGCCTGAACAACCACAACATACAGGGATATACAATGTAATACTGACATATAATCACACAGATAGGTTGGACTTGATGGACTTGTGTCTTTTTTCGACCTCACCTACTACCATTTTAGCTGTCAACACAATAACCATAACACTTGTTGAAGGATGGGAAGTAGAAAGGAAGGAAGGAAATAGAAGGAAGGAAGGAAGGAAGGGAGGGATAAAGAAAGAGAAGAAGAGAGGAAGGAAGGAAGGCAGGGAAAAGGGAATGAAACAAGGAAGAAAGAGAGGGAGAAGGAAGGAAAGAAAGAAAGAAAAAAGAAAGGAAGGGAGGGAGGAAGGAAGGAAGTGAGAGAAAGAAAGGAAGGAAGGAAGGGTAGAAGAGAGTAAGGAAGAATGGAAGGAAGGAAAGAAAGAGAAGAAGGGAGGAAGAAAGACAAGAAGGAAGGGAGGCAGAAAGAAAGAAAGAAAGAAAGAAAGAAAGAAAGAAAGAAAGAAAAAGAGAGAAAGAAAGAAAGAGAAAGAAAGAAAGAAAGAAAGAAAGAAAGAAAGAAAGAAAGAAAGAAAGAAAGAAAGAAAGAAAGAAAGAAAGAAAGAAAGAAAGAAAGAAAGGAAAGAAGAAAGGATTTTAGGAAGGTAGTGAGAAAGAACGAAAAGAAGGAAGGATGGAAGGAAGGAAGGGAGGGAGGGAGGGAGGGAGAAAGGAAGTAAGGGAGGAAGAAAGAAAGAAAGGGAAGGGAGAAACGGAAGGAAGGGAGGGACAAAGAAAGGGAAGAAGGGAGGAAGGAAGGGAAGGAAGAAAGAAAGAAAAAAAGAAAGAAAGAAAGAAAGCTAGAAGGGAAGATGAAAGGATAGAAGGGAAGGAAGTGAGAAAGGAATGAAAAGAAGGAAGGAAGGAAGGCAGGGAAGATGGGAAAAGGGAAGGAAACAAGGAAGGAAGGGAAGGAGAAAGGAAGGAAAGAAAGAAAGAAAGAAATAAAGAAAGAAAGAAAGAAAGAAAGAAAGAAAGAAAGAAAGAAAGAAAGAAAGAAAAAAAGAACGAAAGAAAGAAAGAAAAAGGAAAGAAAAAAGGATTTTAGGAAGGTAGTGAGAAAGTAAGGAAAAGAAGTATGGAAGGAAGGCGGGGAAGAAGGGAGAATGGAAGGAAACAAGGAAGAAAGGAAAGGAAAAATGAATACAAGAAAGAGAAGAAGGTAGGAAGGAAGGGAGAGAAAAAGAAAGAAAGTTAGGGAGAAAGGAAGAAAGAAAAAAAGAAGGAAGGAGCTGGAGTCCCAGTATTGATATATTGATGAATATGTATTGATTTTGTATTGTCGGTATCATCCAATAGTATGATGGTAGTGAGACTATGAACTTTTCAGTTTCTACACCTCAAAGGATTTTCATGATCACATTGGTTTGCGATGAATGAGGCCGCGTACACACGGGCGGATTGTCTGCCCAACTAAGTTCGGCAGACAATCCGACAGACAGTCCGTTCAAAATTAGCATGAACGGACTTGACCACACACGATGAGCAGACAGTCCGCTGAAAGCGTGCGTGATGACGTGTACAGCACGTACGACGGGACTAGAAAAACGACGTCCTATACACTGCAATGCAACCTTCGGCCATGTAAACCCTTTCTGAGCATGCGCCATACTTAGTCCGTCCAACTTGCCTACACACGAGCGGACTGTCCGCTGAAACCAAGTTTGGATGGACAAAACCAAGTTTGAACGGACTGTCTTACAGTAATTTCCGTAAAACTTTGTTCGTCAGATTGTCCGCTGAAAAAGTCCGCTGAAGCCCACACACGAGCGGATTGTCCGCTGAAACACGGTTCAGCGGACTAAGTTGGACAGACAATCCGCCCGTGTGTACGCGGCCTGAGTCTGAAATTGAAGCTCTAACCTGTAATATTTAAGTCCAGAGATAAGTTTATTTAAAGGCCAATTGTATACCAAATCCAGTGCGCTAAACTTCACTCCCTTCATCAGGGCCGGAATGTAACATGACAAATAAAAAGTAACACAAACACATGCAAAATTAGAGTAGCGCAAGCATATCTAACAAACAAAATCTGTGCCAGTCCCAACAACTAGGATGATTCAATCTTCAATAGATGTGATGACAAACAACACATACTGTGGCCAAAAAAAAACCTTGTCACCTCCTTGTAAGACCACATAGAGAGGTCACGAATCGCTTGTGGCACGCTCTTTAAAAAACAGAAGTTCGCTCCATTTTAACTTCATCACTTGTTCCAGCGTCACACTAATCCAGGATATATAATCTCAAGAGCTCTTACTTTGTATCAATTTCGGGTCACCACCACCTTTCCTTCCAAGATGGCTTCATGTGATCTGTACTGGTCTCTGGGATATCTGAGAATCGGAGGAGAAAGAATTAGTGTGACGCTGGAACAAGTGATGAAGTTAAAATGGAGATACCAAAAAAAATATAAAAAAACTGAGCTACCTTCTGATTTTTGAAGGGAGGGGCACAAGCAGGTTTTGATGTGGTCTTGCAAGGAGGTGAGCGGGTTTTCTGCCCACAGGGTGCAGGCACATCCGGTGGCGGTCTTGTTTGTCATCGCTTCTATTGAAGATTGAATCGCACAAGTTGTTGGGACTGGCACAGATTTTGTTTGTCATATATGGTTGGGCTACACTCATTTTGCACGTGTGTTTATATGAGGGAGGTGTTGTGGAATTGAAGTGTTATGCCCCGTACACACGAGCGGACTTTTCAACATCCAAAGTCTGACGGAACGATTCCGTCAGACTATTCGATCGTGTGTGGGGCTGCAACGGACTTTTGATTCGCCAAAGTCTGACGGACTTTAGAATATGGAACATGCTTCAAATTTTTCCGACGGAACTCCGCGGACCCGGTCCCTCCAAAAAATTTGCTCGTGTGTATGCTATTCCGACGGACTAAAACCGACGCTAGGGCAGCTATTGGCTACTGGCTATGAACTTCCTTATTCGAATCCAGTCGTACGTCATCACGTTCGAATCCGTCGGAGTTTGGTGTGATTGTGTGTGGCCAAGTCCGCTCAGTCGGAAAGTCCGTCAGAATTCTGCCAGAACTCCGTCAGAACTCCGTCGAAAGTCTGTCGGACATAAGTCTGGTCGTGTGCACGCGGCTTTAGCCCTTGTACACACGGGTCGGACATTCCGACAACCAAATCCGTTGCATTTTGTCCAACGGATTTTGTCCGAAACTGTTGCATACACACGGTCGGACGAAGTTGTCGGAAAATCTGACGTGATGACGTTATTTCGTTACGACGGGACTACATTCAGGCTAGTAGCCAATCGCTTTGGTGTAGGAATTTGATCTGAGCATGCGTGGCACTTTGTCCGATCGGAATTCTCTACACATGATCGGAGTCAGAGGCGGCTCTCTAATTAGGCAAATAAGGCGGTCGCCTAAGGCCTCGCACTCACAGGGGCCTTCTGACAGCCTAATTGAAGAGCCGCCTCTGCTGACAACAATGCCGCTGCGGCATTAAGCTCAGACCGGCAACGGTTTAACATTGCCTGTGAGATAGAGAGCACAGACACCAGCACTGAGATAGAGAGCACTGACACCAGCACCAAGAGCACTGACACCAGCACTTTAAAGCTCTTAATATATGTAATTTGTACAGTTCATTTTTTTATCGCTTGAATTATTTTTCCCATTATGGGCAGGGGTGGGGCCTCATGTATAGGTTTTGCCTTAGGCCTCAAAAAGTCTAGAGCCGCCTCTGATCGGAGTATGTCCGATCGGAGCATTTTGTCTGAAAATTTTACCAACAAGTTGGAAAACTTGGTTCGTCGGATATTCCGACGGAAACAGTCCGATGCATACCACACACAGTCGGATTATCCGACAAAACGGTCCAATCGGACACATTCCGACGGAATCTCCGACCGTGCGTACAAGGGCTTTGAGCAGCAACTAAAATGATTCAGAATAGTAATAACGTATCACATATTGGAGGTATAGTGTTGTTTTGGAGTGGGTTGCGGAGATTGCACTTCAATTTATTTATTTTTCGTTTTTTGTTTAAAAAAAATAAAATAAAATTTAAGCTAAAAAGTAAAAAAAAAAAAACATTTTTAAGCTAAAAAGTAATGCTAAATATCTACTGTACGTATATTGATGTAAAAACAATTGAGGCACCAAACATTGATGCGTACAATGGCTACATATCGTAATTTTTTTTATCGTTCATGTTACATTCCTGCCCTGATGCAGGGGGGAGGGGTTTAAGACCCGAAACGTGTTAGTTTTTGCAAGCAATTTGCCTTTGAAATAAATTTATATCTGAACTTGAATATTACAATGTGGAGCTTCAATTTTAGACTCAACAAAAACCTGGCAGAGGAGCAAACCTCCGAAACACACCTGATTATGAAGTGGTCCCACCATCGCTGCTGGGATTTTTGCGTTACTTCTGTCACGGTGTGTAACAGAAACGCACATTTAGTAACCAGAATTATTACATAGACCCCTTTTCTGCTGCTGGCCCTTTAAGTAGGCGGCTTCCTGATCAGGTGATTGGCTGTCACATGATTGTGAGATCCGTCCCACAGTGAGCGCCCACAGTTGGGGCAGTTTGTGTGTAGTGAGCGCGCTCTCAACCCAGATCCGTGGCTCTCCATAGACGCATACGTGTGGCGGCTGGGCGTTAAGACTCATCCACCCTTCCTATGCACATACAGTATCTCACAAAAGTGAGTACACCCCTGAAACATCCCCCGCACTATTGGAAATGAATAAATGAGGGGAAGAGGGGACCAGCAGCACTGCAATGGGGGGTGCATCATGGGGGGGGGGGGGAGCCTGGGCAATAGAGGGAATAAGAACAGCACAGAGTGATTAGGTGTGCCCAGGCATGCACACCTGGCACACCCACCTGTGTAAGAGAGAAGGGGAATGAGATATACAGTATCTCACAAAAGTAAGTACACCCCCTCACATTTTTGTAAATCTTTTCTCCTCTCTTTTCTTGTGACAACACTGAAGAAATGACACTTGTCTACAATGTAAAGTAGTGAGTGTACAGCTTGTATAACAGTGTAAATTTCCTGTCCCCTCAAAATAACTCAACACACAGCCATTAATGTCTAAACCGCTGGCAACAAAAGTCAGTACACCCCTAAGTGAAAATGTCCAAATTGGGCCTAATTAGCCATTTCCCCTCCCCCCCGGTGTCATGTGACTCGTTAGTGTTACAAGGTCTCAGGTGTGAATGGGGAGCAGGTGTGTTAAATTTGGTGTTATCGCTCTCACTCTCTCATACTGGTCACTGGAAGCACAACATGGCACCTCATGGCAAAGAACTCTCTGAGGATCTGAAAAAAAGAATTGTTGCTCTACATAAAGATGGCCTAGGCTATAAGAAGATTGCCGAGACCCTGAAACTGAGCTGCAGCACGGTGGCCAAGACCATACAGCGGTATAACAGGACAGTTTCCACTCAGAACAGGCCTCGCCATGGTCCACCAAAGAAGTTGAGGTCACGTGCTCAGCATCATATCCAGAGGTTGTCTTTGGGGAATAGACGTATGAGTGCTGCCAGCATTGCTGCAGAGGTTGTAGGGGTGGGGGGGGGTCAGCCTGTCAGTGCTCAACACCCCTACCTCCTACTGTAGCTGAGACTACAGCGATAGGAACCTGGGGAATCTCTGTCCTCAGTCCCCTTCTCTGCAATTTCGCCAAAGCCCCTTAATGCTGCTCCTAAAAAACAAAAAATAAAATTATATTGCCCCACTGACACCGTCCACTGCTCTATTTACACTGTCCCCTGACCTACTGACACCGTCCACTGCCCTACTGACACCATCCACTGCTCTACTGACACCATCCACTGCTCTACTGACACCGTCCACTGCCCTACTGACACCATCCACTGCTCTACTGACACCGTCCTCTGACCTACTGACACCGTCCTCTGCTCTACTGACACCATCCACTGCTCTACTGACACCGTCCTCTGACCTACTGACACCGTCCACTGCTCTACTGACACCATCCACTGCCCTACTGACACCATCCTCTGACCTACTGACACCCTCCACTGCTCTACTGACACCATCCTCTGACCTACTGACACCCTCCACTGCCCTACTGACACCATCCACTGCTCTACTGACACCGTCCACTGCCCTACTGACACCATCCTCTGCTCTACTGACACCGTCCACTGCTCTACTGACACCATCCTCTGCCCTACTGACACCATCCACTGCTCTACTGACACTGTCCTCTGCCCTACTGACACCGCCCACTGCCCTACTGACGCCATCCACTGCCCTACTGACACCGTCCACTACTCTACTGACACCGTCCACTGCTCTACTGACACCGTCCACTGCTCTACTGACACCGTCCTCTGCTCTACTGACACCGTCCACTGCTCTACTGACACCATCCTCTGCCATACTGACACCATCCACTGCTCTACTGACACCATCCTCTGCTCTACTGACACCGTCCACTGCTCTACTGACACCATCCTCTGCCCTACTGACACCATCCACTGCTCTACTGACACCGTCCTCTGCCCTACTGACACCGCCCACTGCCCTACTGACGCCATCCACTGCCCTACTGACACCGTCCACTACTCTACTGACACCGTCCTCTGCTCTACTGACACCGTCCACTGCTCTACTGACACCGTCCACTGCTCTACTGACACCGTCCACTGCTCTACTGACACCGTCCTCTGCTCCACTGACACCGTCCTCTGCTCTACTGACATCAATCATCCACTGACCTACTGACACCTTTCTCTGCTCTACTGACACTGTCCTCTGCCCTACTGTGCACGTGTGTTTGAGCTTCCTTTGATGGAGTGGCAACAATGCTGCACTGCTCCTGAATTCAGAGCAGGGTTGTCACTCTTGTGTAGGCTGTGACTGCTACAGTGGGAGGAGGAGACATCACAGGGGGCATGGCTTTCAGCTTTGTCATTGCTAACTCATAAGGCCTGTAGCTCCCCAATCAGACCTCCCCTAGCCCTGCCCCCTGCTTTCTGGATTGGCAGAACTAATTGTGCTGGTGAAAACCCTCCCACTAGGAGCTGCAGTATCTGGAAGGGGAAGTGTGTGAGACATAATGATGGACAATAAATCTCACTCCATCGCTGGATTTGAGACCACACAGGAGCCTTCGGATATAAATTAAGGGTCATCAGAAAAATAACTTCGAAAGGATGAACTTGCCATTTGACTCCAAAAGAAGTTTTGAAAAAGGCAGTATATGACTAATACCAGAAGACTTAGCCAATAGCTAAAATATCACTTTAGGGTGGACTGACGCTTTAAATCCTCCCTCCCCCTTCCCATCAGTCTCCTCTCCTGGACTGAAACAGCTTCCTCTGATTTTGCCGCACACTGTGAGCTTCTCACAATGTGTATTAGAAGCTGCAAAAAGTCAGATAGAGCCCCGCCCCTTTCATTTATTGTATTTCCTTTATTTTTGTGGAGGCTTACCTGTGGGTGTTATCATGCAAGTACAGCCCACCCAGGGCTGTCTTTAAGGGAGGGCAAAAGGGACAGCTGCCCTGGGCCCCCGTCATTGTTGTGGGGCCCAAAGCAGCTGCCTCACACTTGCCAATCTGGTTAAAATGGTCCTGGTCCTGGTTTAAATTCCCTCGTCCCTTGAGGTTTTAGCCCCGTGCTGTATCCCAATATCTCAGTGTGAAGTGCTGCTACTAATGCTGCCCAGCTCTGCCCTATTGTGGTGTACAGATGGCTCACCTGCAGGCCCCGTGTTTACATGTAAATTACCGGAATTCATATGTAAATAGTGTCTGCCGGCGGCATTGATATGTATATCGTGCCCCCCTGAGGTCATATGCACAGTAATCTCTAGCAACCATTCAACAAGCAGAAATCATGTGCTGTACCTCTAGCAACTAATCAGTGAGCCGTAATGTGTGCTCTACCTTTGGCAACCAGTCAGTGAGCGGTAATGATACACTGTAACCTTTAGCAACCAATCTCAATAGCTGCCTGATCTGATTCAGTAAACTGAATTTGAGTCTAGCTGCTGTTTATTGTATGTCTCAGAGCAGGTGGAGAGCAAAACTGCATGGGGGGGGGGGGGGGGGAGGCAAGAAAAGTTTTGCCCAGGGTCCAATCAATATTAAAGACGGCCCTGATCCTATCTAGTAATGCTAGCTGCACTCACCCATCAAGACATTTTTATATTTTCATAACTCCTGTCAAGGGCCAATCATCAGCTTGCTTCAAGGCCCGAGGGGCCCTGAGAGGAGTACCAAAGGGGAACTGCAGTTGACTCACATCATTTGTAATGAAAACATCTTTTGCCATTCGGAAGCTTCCCTCCAACCACTTTGCATATTATTTTATACTGTATCTACTCACGGGCCACTTTATTAGGGACACCTGTACAATTGCTCGGTAACACAAATTGCTAATCAGCCAATCACATGGCAGCCACTCGATGCATTTAGTCATCTAGATGTGGTGAAGACAGCTTGTTGAATTTCAAACCGAGCATCAGAATGGAGAAGAAAGGGGATTGAAGTGACTGTGAACGTGGCGTGGTTGTTGGTGGCAGACGGGCCGGTCTGAGTATTTCTGAGATTTTCACACACAACCATCTCTCAGGGTTACAGAGAATGGTGGGAGAAAAAGAGAAAATGTCCAGTGAGCGGCAGTTGTGTGGAGGAAAATGCCTTGTTGAGGTCAGAGGAGAATGGGCAGACTGGTTCCTGATGATAGAAAGGCAACAGTAACTCAAATAGCCACTCGTTACACCCAAGGTATGCAGAATACCATCTCTGAACGCATAACACATCCAACCTTGAAGCAGGTGGGCTACAGCAGCAGAAGACCACACCGAGTGCCACTCCTTTCGGCTAAGAACAGGAAACTGAGGCTACAATTGGCACAGGATCACCAAAATTGGACAATAGAAGATTGGAAAAACGTTTCCTGGTCTGATGAGTCTGGATTTCAGCTCCGATATGGGTGGGGTCAGAATTTGGCGCGTTGGATCCATCCTGCCTTGTGTCACCGGTTCAGGCTGGTGGTGGTGGGGGTGTAATGGTGTGGGGGGGGGGAGATTTTCTTGGCACACTTTGGGTCTCTTAGTACCAACTGATCATGGTTTAATCACCACGGCCTACCTGAGTATTGTTGCTGACCATGTCCATCCCTTTATGACTACAGTGTCCCCATCTTCTGATGGCTCCTCCCAGCAGGATAATGCCCCATGTCACAAAGCTCCAATCATCTCACCACTGGAGAATGAGGTCCCTGTCCTCCAATGGCCTCCACACTCACCACATCTCATCCAATAGAGCACCTTTGGGATGTGGTGGAATGGATGTGCAGCCGACAAATCTGCAGCAACCACGTGATGTTATCATGTCAATATGGAGGAAAATCTCTGAGGAACGTTTCCAACGCCCTGTTGAGTCATTGTGGACAAGCACGGTTCTTTTCGCGTGAAACGCGTCAACCGATCATCATTGCAATTTTGTCTGGCTTTTGTCTACAGCATCTTTTGGATCCAAGTGTGCGATCAATCTTTTCTTCCCTTCTTGTTGAATCTATGCCACGAGGAATGAAGGCAAAGGGAGGGGGTCCAACTCAGGACAAGCAAGGGGGACCTAATGAAGTGGCCGGTGTGTGTAGATACAGTATATCCGCATACATTTTCTAAATAAAAGTCACTGCCCTCTGGTGGAGAAAGATGATAATGCATAAAAAGGGGGCTTGCCTCTAACTTTGGTGAGAATTCCACTCACTTCCTGTTGTGTTCGCAAGACAGGAAGTGACGTCTCCTGATTGGTGTTATACGCTATCCAAATCTTTTTTTTTTTTTTTTTAAAGTGGCTTCAGATCGACTTTTATGATGACGACCATTAGAACCATTGCAGCATAGCCAATACTAAACATGGCCGGTATCTCTACCACCAGATCAAGAGGGACTAAAGGTATACATTTTATTTCCTGCGATCTTTTATTATTTCAGTATAAAGGGATGATAGGTTTATGACAATAAGCATATACACTATATAGACTATTTAGGTGTATTTGGTCTCTGGTTGGAACATTTTATTCCTTGTAGGCTTGTACAATGCCCAGGTATTAATATTAAAATATTATCTCCCATAGGTAAGATCGGGTTCAGTAACATTAAAGAAAAAAAGAACGCCATCTCCTTTATCCTTCCTACTTTCATGAATTACTTCCTACTTTCTTTCTACTATAAATTATATACTATCATAAAAGTATTCAAATATACGGTATTTTATCCCATATACAGAAGACACCACAAGGCCACAATATTTTTGAACCAGGAGAGCCAAACTAAGTTCATGAGTCCAGAAGTATTTTTATTGATTCCATAGTGCATAAAAGCATAAACAGAAGGCATCCGACGCATTTAGGGGGCCAAAAAAACCCTCTTCATCAGGGCTGCAGAAAAATTGATAACTGTTAAAGCCCTGATGAAGGGGGGATCGTTTGACCCTGAAAATGTGTTGGCTGCCTTCTGGCTTTTCTTTTGTCTACTATGAAATTATAACATGCTTCTGGACTCCCAAATGTTTGTTTGACTCTCCTTCTGGTTCAGTTACGTTTAGACTCCTCAATTTGGATGACCTTTGTCCCTATCTCTGTCTCTGGGATCCTCCTCCCACTTTGTGGAGAGCTGCCAAACCCAAAGGCCAAACCCGAAGCCACTGGGCTCAAACCAAGGACCCCTTTAACCAAAGCCCAAAACTCTTTGTTTTAGAGTCCCCCCCACACACACACACACCCCTTGTTGAGAGCTGCCAAACCCGAATGCCAAACCCATTGGGCTCAACCAAGAACCCCTTTATCTATTAAGATGAGGTTCCTTCTCCATCATCTTGTGGAGTCATGGACTATATGGCCAGCAGAAGCAGACCATCACACTTGAATGAGCTTGTTGGACATTCCATTCCAAAACCATGGCCACTCTTTTATAGTTCCCCCCTCCTTATTTTTTTCTGTGGAGAGCTGCCAATTCCAAATGCCAAACTCGAAGACTTTGGGCTCAACCAAGGACCCTTTTATCTATTAAGCTGAGGATCCTTCTCCAGGGTTTTGTTCCCACCTTTCATTAGACTATATGGTCATCTGACCATCACACCTACTGTACATGAGCTTATTGGACATTCCATGCCAAAACCATTGCCATTTTTTTTTATTCCCGCCCCCGCCCCCCCCCCCCCCCTTGTGCAGAACCGCCAAACCCAAACCCATTGGGCTTAACCAAGGACTTCTTTATCTACAAAGCTGAGGATCCTTCCCCAGCATCTTGTTCCCACCTTTCTTTGGACTATATTGCCAGCAGACCATCACACCTACATGATCTTGTGGGACATTCCAAAACCATGGCCATTGTTTTAGAGTCCCCCCCACACCCAGACACACCCTTGTTGAGAGCTACCAAACCCAAACTCATTGGGCTTAACCAAGGGCCCCTTTATCTACAAAGCTGAGGATCCTTCTCCAACATCTTGTTTCCACCTTAATTTGGACTGTATGTCCAGCAGACAATCACACCCGCATGAGCTTGTTGGACATTCCATTCCAAAACCATGGCCTTTGTTTTAGAATCCCCCCTTCCCCTTCCCCCTTGTGGAAAGCTGCCAAACCCAAACCTATTGGGCTCAACAAAAGACCCCTTTATCTACTAAGCTGAGGATTATTCTCCAGCATCTTGTTCCCACCTTTCTTCGAACTATATGGCCATCAGACTATCACACCTGCGTGAGCTTACTGGACATTACATTCCAAAACCATGCCATTTTTTTTAGATCCTTCCCCCCTTTGTGGAGAACTGCCAAACCCAAAAGCCAAACTCTTTGGCTTCTGCCAAAGACCCCTCTATCGACTAACCTGAGAATTCTTCTCCAGCATCTTGTTCCCACCTATGTTTGGACTATATGGCCAGCAGACCATCACACCTACATGACCTTGTTGGACATTCCATTCCAAAATCATGGTCATTGTTTTAGAGTCCCCCCCACCCCACCCATATATAGAGCTGCCAAACCCAAATTAATTGAGCTTAGCCAAGGATCCCTTTATCTGCTAAGCTTAGGATTCTTCTCCAGCATTTTGTTCTCACCTTTCTGTGGACTTTATGGCAAGCAGACCATCACACCTATGTGAGCTTGTTGGACATTCCGTTTCAAAACTATGGCCATTGCCCCCCATCCCCATTCCCCACCCTTGTGGAGAGCTGCCAAATCCAAATCCAAACCCAAACCCATTCAACTCAACAAAGGACTCCTCTATCTACTAAGTATCTTTCTCCAGCATCTACTGAGGATCCTTCGCCTGTTCCAAAATAATGGCCATTATTATAGAGTTGCTCCTGCCCCCTTCCCCTTTTTTTAACAGCCTCCTGTCAGAAACCATGAATCAGACCGAGACAGAAGTACAATTAAATGACACTTGCTTATTAAATAAAAATAAAAAGGTAAATAGAGAAAGCATAGTCAAAGCATAGCCAGAGTCCAGTAACCGGATCGAGTAGTCAGCCAGGGTTCAATAACCAGATCGGGTAATCAGCCAGGCCAGAAGTCAGGGATCCAAGTGGAGGAACAGCAAGCAGGTTAAGGAGCCAGAAGGGATATCAGCAAGCCAGTCTTTGAACAGGTACGCAGGAGATGGTTTCTTGTGATGTGACCAGGGCGAAGGCAGAGATGAAGTGAGCTGGACAGCTTTAAGTAGGCAGGTCAGATGAGCAGGATCAGGAACAGCTGGGTAACTGTGGAGAGAGATAAGAGCTGGCAATCAGCCAAAAGCTGAGCAGCCAGCTCAGAGAAGGAAGGGCTACGCCAGCCCTGACACCTCCACTCTTCTGGGAAGGCTTTCCCGAAGCAAGATTTTGAGGAAATTTGTGTCCATTTAGGAGGTCATGACCTGGCTTGCAATCAGTGTTCCAATTCCATAGGTGTTCAGTTGAATTGAAGTCAGGGCTCTGTGCACGAAAGTCCTCCACCCCCAAACTGGTGAAACCATGTCTTAAAGGAGCTGGCTTTGTACACAGTAGAAGAAAGGGGGCTCCCTCAAACTGTTTTCGTGAGCTTGGGGACACACATGTCTTTGTATGCTGTAGCATTAACAGACAGTACCCTTCATTGGAAACACCTAAACTCCATCATTTGGAGGGAAATCCACATAATGTGTGCCATACACTGTAAGTACGCAGTGTGGCTGGGAGTTGGGTTGTTGTGTGGTGTTGGCGGTGGGGAAGGTGCAGTAAGTTTTGGCTATTTGAGCTGAGTTGGCGTTTTTTTTTTTGGTCTACAATTTCCCAACTCAAAAACACGAGTGTATTTACACTACCTGCATATTTTTAGCACCGATATGTATACCACATGCCACAGTTCTGTGCATATTTATCACGTGCAAAAAAATCCATGTATTCTAGTGGTGAAAATATGAAATCAATGCCCCCCTGGATGTAGAAGGCTGGTGGTCTGGGATGCTTTCATGTCCTGACTGCCCTCTGATACCAGTAAGGCTCAGCTTGGGTAGTCCATTCTGTTTATTTTAGTAGTTGGGGGGGGGGGGTGGCAGGAGATAAGTACCCCTATAAAGATGGGAGAAGGAAACAAGTGTTGCTATGAACACCCCCTCACCGCCTGGAGCTGGACCAGGCACATAGGGCCTAGGAACCCCCAGAAAAGATGGCTCCCTGAGAGATGTCATCGTTAAGCCACACTTTTACCCCATAAAAGAAGAGGTCATGAGACAATCACGCATTAAGTCGAAAGTGATGTGCCAGGGGCACCAAATACAAATCTTTGCAGACCTCTCCCCCTCCACCATCCAAAAAACGGAGAACTCTCAAACCACTCCTAACAGTCCTCACGCAACAGGACATATATCGCTGGGCCTTCCCATTTGCAGTGAAATTCTCAATCCAGGGTAAGGCACGCTCCTTCTCAAGCTTACCGGATGGCGAGAAACTCTTCCTACACCTCAAGCTAATATCTCAGGAAGCGTCCATGGACTTCTCCATGGCATCAGCTGGATCCTCCAAGCGACCCCCTTCAGCAAGTCCAGTCTCTGCTCTCTGGAACAAAGCGAGGATCAAGAAATACAAGGATAGTAGACCTCTATAAGATGGCAGACCGTGTCTATCACCACCCCGCCCTCGCTAGGGCACTCTTTAGTGGTACAGCAGTCCCGTTTGTTGATGAAGCTATATACGCTCCTAACCCAAGTTGCCGAATTGTTGGCCCCCCGTTGCTTAATCTCCAAGTTCTTCAGCAGTCCTTGTTCACAAGTAACCCAAAGGACAAGGCGGAGAGACTCTCTTTTCTGCTCCCCTACCTGTCCCGTTTTCACTTTTAGTCATGATGTTCTTTTCGGGGATCGGGGCCCTAATCTGTAGAGGTCTCACCCTCCCTGAAGGACATTCACAGGGAACCCCGGAAATTGAGGTCCACGCTAACTAATGGACCAATGGCATGACCAGATCCGGGGGTCCCCAACAGACAACCAAAGGGCCTCAAGCTCACTCTTATATCCTCAGGGGCTCCCCCCCTATTTGCGGGGAGGGAGAGACACCCGAAGGAGAACCTGGGGGCTAATCCCCCATAGAAGCTCTTCAGGTTACATTATCTGCATTTTTTTCTACCCAATGTTTATTAGATAAGTTACTATTAGCTGGGTTTTTCAAATGCTATGGTTACACACTGACACAAGGGTCCGGGGTGACCCCCTACCTTCACCCTAGAATATCTACTATGGGTCCCCCCCAGGGAACGACCCCCAGTACTCTCTCCTATCCTCTCGCAATCCCTGATTCTATGGGACAGGATGAGAACTGAGACCTCGCTGACCTCGGAAAGTCTAGCCCATATCTTTAACAACCCAGACTTCATCCCTGGCCAAGATATCAAAGCTTTTACATGGTGGTTGGATAAGGGGTTGTATCAAATCGGACACTTTTTCAATTCCTCTGGACCAATTTCCCTGAAATTCTGTGTGTACCAGCTGGAGATCCCGACCCTAAAACACTACTGATTTCATCAGAAACAACATTTTTTTCACAAAATCTGGAAGGGGAAACCTGCCCCACCCAGATTCACACCCTATGAAATATGGTGTGGACAGACCACAGGACAGAGGGGTGGAAAACGGCCTACAAATACACTGGGACATGGAGAAGTGGCAGGCATCCTTTTCTAGAGCCTTTAAGGGAATAAGGAATATATCCCTAATAGAATCGAGTCTCAAGGTAATGACCAGATGGTACCTCACCCCTGCCAAATTGGCTGCCATGTATCCCACAGCAAACTCTCCGTGCTTCAGTCAACTTATAGGCTCAACGACCCATATCTGGTGAGAATGTCCCAGAATAAGGTCATTATGGAAGAGGATGTTTGCTCTGATCCAGGACCTCCAGGTCCCAAGAACCCCTGCCAATGCCCTCCTCAACGCAAACCTCCCCAAGACCTCCAAAACCAACCACAAATTAATCCACTTTATTTTACTAGGTGCCAAGCTTACAATAGCCAAAGCATGCAAGCAACCCAGGGTCTCCTTCCGAGCTGCCAAACTTAAAATATGGTGGATTATGTCCCAGGAGAAATTGAACAGCATCTTACTAGATACCACAGTTCAGTTTGAATCGATCTGGGAAACCCTGGGCCCTACACCTGGGCATCTCCCTCATCCCTGGGGTACGGACATAACTATTACCCATCTTCACTTCACCCTCACATCACATCACCATCTCTTCTATTCCCAAACCACTAACCTACCCCTCCTCCCCTCCTTTCTCCTCTACACTATGGCCCTCTATGACAACCGGAGAGACCCTTCAGACGAAGCCCCTCTAGGTCTATTGGATAAAGGGCCCTTCCTTTTGGACATAAAGGCTAGGCACTTGAACCCTTTATCCGTATGCAAGGCTCAATGCTCGATCACGGTGAATGTTAATCTCTGGTTGTTTGGAGGAGGCTCTCCAGGCATGGTGTGATCCCTTTAGGGCATCACCAAATACCCAGATACAGATACCAAAAAGCTGGAATGTAACGCGGGCAATACAGTATCGACCCACAGGGCCGTCTTTAATATTGATTGGACCCTGGGCAAAAAATTTCTTGGGGCCCCTCCCCCCCATGCGGTTTTGCTCTCCACCTGCTCTGACACCTGAGACATACAATAAATAGCAGCTAGTAGCTCTGGTTGCTAGAGGTTACAGTGTATCATTACCGCTCACTGACTGGTTGCCAGTTGTTACAGTGTATCATTATCGCTCACTGACTGGTCGCCCAAAGGTACAGCACACATTACGGCTCACTGATTAGTTGCTAGAGGTTACAGCACATGATTTCTGCTTGTTGATTGGTTGCTAGAGATTACTGTGGATATGACCTCAGGGGGGCATTATATACATATCAATGCTGCCGGCCACCGCTATTTACATATGAATTCCGGTAATTTACATGTAAATCATCTGTACACCAAAATAGGGCAGAGCTTTAGTAGCAGCACTTCACACGGAGATATCGGGACATAGCACGGGACTAAAACCTCAAGGGAATTTAAACCAGGATATTTGGCAAGTGTGAGGCAGCTGCTTTGGGCCCCACAACAATGACAGGGCCCAGGGCAGCTGCCCCTTTTGCCCTGCCTTAAAAACGGCCCTGCCGACCCAGAGATAACGGCCCTTCCCTACCTCAACAGTTGCTCTTACTTATAATCGTATTGGTTCTTATTATACGTCGCTGGAGGTAGTGTTGTTTCATGTATTCTTGTGTTGAACAAATAAAAACCTTTGAAAGTAAGACGGAGCCATAGACATGTGTCATCTCATAAATTTGGGTCTCTGTAGGCTTCATACACAATAACCCGTTTTTGATGTCTTTTGGGTGTAAAACAGAAATCTGTGGAAACCTGCACATAGCAAACCGCTCGCCTGCAGGCACTGAGCCCGTGCCTTGGGCCCCCTCGTCCCCCCAGCGGGCAGTCTGGCCGTGTCCTGATATATGTGTGTGTGTGTGGTGTGTCCTCTGAAAGGCAAAGTGACCGCACAGCAAAGATTAAAGTCCTTCCAGAAACATTTCACCCTCAGCTAATAATTAAATAGTTACTAGAACAAAATCAGCCAAACGTATCCTCGGGGCAGAGGCTGCTTGTCTGTCTGTCTTCTCGTCCCGACTAATCTATATATTGCCAAACGATGGACGTCCAATCGCCCCACATGGACAATCCCCCAAAAAAGGTCCTTCTCCTGGACCCAAACCCCTCTGATCATCTCCTCCATAGCCGTCCCTCATCTAGGTCTGAGCTATGTGATGATACATGTCTGTGTCTGTGTGGCTGAACCCGGGGGAGCTTTACAATAAAAAATAAATAAAAAAATAAACATTTGAAGTGTATGTCCTGCTGCCAGAACCTTTTTTTTTTTATTATTTTTATTTTTTTTTTATTTATTTTTTTTTATTTATTTTTTTTTATTTTGCACACGTTTAGAAAATCACTTTAGGCCTCCTGAAAAAAACAACAACAAAAAAAAAAAAAAAAAACAACAGTTATATTATTTTTTGAAAGTCGACACCCTAGAGCAGTGATGGCGAACTTTGGCACCCCAGATGTTTTGGAACTACATTTCCCATGATGCTCTGGCACTCTGCAGTGTAGTTGAGCATCATGGGAAATGTAGTTCCAAAACATCTGGGGTGCCAAGGTTCGCCATCACTGCCCTAGAGAATAAAATAGTGGTAGTTCCATTATTTCATGTCACACAATATTAGCACAATGGTTCAGGAAAACGCAAATTTCAGTAAAAAATACACTAAAGTTCATTTTAGTGCACATAAACACATAGTTACATAGTAGGCGAGGTTAAAAAAAAAAGTCCATCAAGTCCAGCCTATGTGTGTGATTATATGTCAGTATTATGTATTACATTGTATATCTCTGTATGTTGCCGTCATTCAGGTGCTTATCTAATACTTTCTTGAAACCATCGATGCCCCCCCCCCCCCCCCCCCGCGCGCTGAGACCACCAGCTGTGGAAGGGAATTCTACATCCTTGGCGCTCTTATGCCGCGTACACACGATCGGAATTCTCGTCGGAAAAAAATTCTGATGGTTTTCCCGACGGTATTCGGCTCAAGCTGTCTTGCCTACACACGGTCACATCAAATTCCGATCGTTTATAACGCGGTGACGTACAACAGGTACGACGGGACTAGAAAGAGGAAGTTCAATAGCCAGTAGCCAATAGCTTCCGTCTCGTAGTTGTATCTGAGCATGGGTGATTTTTGGCGTGTCGGAATTGCATACGCGCGATCGGAATTACCGCTAGAAAGTTTTCCCGTCGGGGGAAAAAATTGAGAACGCGCTATCAATTTTTGGCTGGCGGAAATTCGGACAGCTAAATTCCGATGGAGCGTACACACGGTCGCATTTTCCGATGAAAAGCTCTCATCGTTCTTTTTCTGGCCGGAATTCCGATCGTGTGTACGCGGCATTACAGTAAAAAATCCTCTACGTAGTTTAAGGTTAAACCTCTTTTCTTCTAATTTAACGTGTCTTAATAAAATCACTTCTGCGAGTGCGCATAAGTGCAGCATCATCAGTGCCCATCAGTGCAGCCTCATCAGTGCCCATCAGTGCAGCCTCATCAGTGCCCATCAGTGCAGCCTCATCATCAATATATTACCTGATTTTGTTTAGTAAAATATAAAAGATGAGGTTGCAATGAGTAAACAGATACCAAACATTCAGGTGCTTATCTAATAGTTTCTTGAAACTATTGATGCCCTCCCTCTGAGACCACCTTCCGTGGAAGGGAATTCCACATCCTTGGCGCTCTTACACTAAAGAACCCTCTACGTAGTTTAAGGTTAAACCTCTTTTCTTCTAATTTAACGTGTCTTAATAAAATCACTTCTGCGAGTGCGCATAAGTGCAGCATCATCAGTGCCCATCAGTGCAGCCTCATCAGTGCCCATCAGTGCAGCCTCATCAGTGCCCATCAGTGCAGCCTCATCAGTGCAGCCTATCAATATATTACCTGATTTTGTTTAGTAAAATATAAAAGATGAGGTTGCAATGAGTAAACAGATACCAAACATTCAGGTGCTTCAATTGCTTATCTAATAGTTTCTTGAAACTATCGATGCCCTCCCGCTGAGACCACCGCCCGTGGAAGGGAATTCCACATCCTTGGCGCTCTTACAGTAAAGAACCCTCTACGTAGTTTAAGGTTAAACCTCTTTTCTTCTAATTTTACGTGTCTTGTCAAACTCCCTTCCGTGAGTGCCCATAAGTACAGCCTCATCAGTGCCCATCGGTGCAGCCTCATCAGTGCCCATCACTGCAGCCTCATCAGTGCCCATCAGTGCAGCCTTGTCATTGTCCATCAGTGCAGCTTATTAATATATTACCTGATTTTTTTTAGTAAAGTATAAAAGAGGAGGTTGCATCGAGTAAACAGATACCAAACATGTCAAAACCTAAAACTGTGTCTGTCTGGGGAACGGTGACAAACTTCAGTACTGTATATTTTTCATAGGCGATGCTTTAAAAGCTCTTACGGGTCATCAGTTTCAAGCCAACTGTGAGTAATGGGCCTCGGATTATTGATCTTACCCCATGGCGTGTGTGGCTATGTGTACAATTTGTATCTCAATCAGTGTTTTTGCACATAGATGCCTTTGACCAGAGGCGTCGCTAGGGGGTGGCTATTGGGGCTATAGCCCCGAATCTGGGGCCCATAGCCCCGAGTTTCTTGCCACAGGGTCCCTGCCTAATCAGCGGGCCTTGACCATGGCTGCGGCAGGCAGGCTGGCTGCACGAGAGAGGCGGAGGAGAGGAGAGGAGAGAAGCGAGCAGGTAGACGAGCAGAGTTGACATCATCTCTCTCTGACCGCTCCACATCAGCGCTCTTCACTGCCGGGCCTCTTCATTGTGGAAGCGAGGTGCAGAGAGACGATGTCATCTCCCACTGCCCGCCCCGCATCACCCCTCTCCTGCCCTCACTAAATGGACCAGTGCTGCCAGCCTGCCACCAATGCAGCGACAATGCACATTTGGTGGCACTGGCTGGCATGGCAGGTTACAATCCACATCAGTTGGCAAGTGACAATCCACATCTAGTGGCAGATGACGTGGCAAACTGCAAATGGTGGCAGGAGACGTGGCAAGTGACAATCTGCAAATGGTGGCAGGAGACGTGGCACGTGACAATCTGTAAATGGTGGCAGGAGACGTGGCAAGTGACAATCTGTAAATGGTGGCAGGAGACGTGGCAAGTGACAATCTGCAAATGGTGGCAGGAG
Source organism: Lithobates pipiens (assembly GCF_037356315.1). Classification (NCBI taxonomy): domain Eukaryota; kingdom Metazoa; phylum Chordata; class Amphibia; order Anura; family Ranidae; genus Lithobates; species Lithobates pipiens. Next base: position 7,207,480 of record NW_027507788.1, read on the forward strand.
ACGTGGCAAGTGACAATCTGCAAATGGTGGCAGGTGACGTGGCAACTGACAATCTGCAAATGGTGGCAGGTGACGTGGAAAGTGACAATCCACATGTGGTGACAGGCGACATGGCAAGTGACAATCCACATCTAGTGGCAGGTGACGGTGGCAAGTAACAAGCTGCATCTGGTGACAGGTGACTTGGCAAGTGACAATCCACATCTGGTGACAGGCGACATGGAAGTGACAATCCACATGTAGTGGCAGATGACGTGGCAAACTGCAAATGGTGGCAGGTGACGTGGCAAGTGACAATCTGCAAATGGTGGCAGGTGACGTGGAAAGTGACAATCTGCAAATGGTGGCAGGAGATGTGGCAAGTGACAATCCACATCTAGTGGCAGGTAACGGTGGCAAGTAACAAGCTGCATCTGGTGACAGGTGACGGTGGCAAGTGACACACTGCATCTGGTGGCAGGAGATGTGGCAATTGACATGCCCAGGGCTCCCACGGATTCTGCATTATGGTTATGGAGTTGAACCACTTGTTTACCACCCGTGTGCCCCCCCCTCCAAGGCCTGCAAAAAGGTTGGTGACCGCTGCTATGGGCTCAGGCCCCAGATCTTTTGCAGACCTAGCAACACCCCTGCCTCTGACGTGTGCATTTACATTTATACGTTTGTGTATGTGGGGGGGGGGGGGGGGGGTGGGTGTTTGTAGTCCTGTCCTATAGTTTATGGCTCAAGTTATACACATATCTTTTTTAAAGAGATAGGCCCCTTTCACACATGCGGACATTATGTCCGTATTTCATCCATCCGTTCGCGGATGAAATACAGACATACATGCATTCCTATGGGATAGCGGGTGTCTGTGGATGAACATCCTCAGACATCCGATATCGTCCGCCTCCGCAACTGTCCGATTCTGCAGACGGAGGAAAATCCTATTTTTCTATCCGTCTGCAGAGCGGATCGGATGAACACGGACAGACGGTCCGCGCTCATCCGATCCCCATAGAGGAGAGCGGAGAGCTGACAGGGCGGTCCCCGGCGCTGAGCAAGCAGATCATCACGGGGCGGATCATTACTAATCTGTCCCGTGTGAAAGGGGCCATAGAGCTTTCTTTTGGTGGTATTTAATCACCACTGGGGTTTATTTTTTGCTAAACAAGCGAAAAAAGACCAAACATTTTGAAAAAAAAAAACATTTTCTTAATTTCTGTTATAAAATTTAGCAAATAAATAATTGTTCTTTTCATTGATGGGCGCTGATAAAGCTTCACTAACGGGCACTGATAGGCTGCATTGATGGGCACTGATGAGGCTGTGCTGATGGACACTGACAAGGCTGCACTGATGGACACTGATGAGGCTGTACTGATGGACACTGACAAGGCTGCACTGATGGACACTGATGAGGCTGTACTGATGGACACTGACAAGGCTGCACTGATGGACACTGATGAGGCTGCGCTGATGGGCACTGATGAGGCTGCGCTGATGGGTATTGATAAAGCTGCACTGATGGGCACTGATGTGGCTGCACTGATTGACACTGACAAGGCTGCACTGATGGGCACTGATGAGGCTGCGCTGATTGGCACTGATAGGCTACACTGATGGACACTGACAAGGCTGCACTGATGGGAACTGATAAGGCTGCATTGATGGGGCTGCACTGATGGTCTCTAATGAGGCGACACTGATGGGCTCTAATGAGGCTGCACTGATGGACACTGATAAGGCTGCTCTGATGGACACTGATAAGGCTGCACTGATGGGCATTGATAAGGATGCACTGATGGGGCTGCACTGATGGCCTCTAATGAGGTGACACTAATGATCATTGATGAGGCAGCTCTGATGGGCACTGATAAGCTGCACTGATGGGCACTGGTGGGCACTGATAAGCTGCCCTGATGGGCACTGATGAGGCTGCACTGATAGGAACTGATATGTGGCACTGATATGTTGCACTGATGGACAATGATTGGCACTGATGCGTCTGCACTGATAATCAGTGTAAATGTGCCCTGTTACAGGAAATCCAGTTATCGGTTCTGGGGTAAGCAACCTGGGGGCCCTTCAGCTGTTGCAAAACTACAATTCCCATCATGCCTCTGGGAGTAATTGTAGCTGACAGACTTGCAAAGCCTCGTGGGAAATGTAATTCCACAACAGCTGGAGCGCCCCAGGTTGCCTACCCCCCTGCCTTATACAGTGACAGCACTGAGGAAAGGAAACACTGATAACTACCATTTGTTTACTGGCATGTGATCAGCTGTGATTGGAGACAACTGATCACATGGTGAAGGGCCGCTGTGATTGGCCCTTCACCTCGATCTGTGATCAGCTGTGTCTGAATGGGGCAGGCAGCGGGGCTGGGTTCTGGGAGGACTTCAATAGGCGCCCTCCTAGAAATGTGCAATCGCGCTGTAACCGTCATTCGTCTATATCGCTGGCAAGAAGTTAAATATTTATTCTCATTAGGTCCCTATTTTAGTCAGAATGTATTATCATGATTAATATTCTTATTATTAGTATCATCTGTATTATTTTTTACCCAACCGATGAACTGAAATGGTATGACCCTATGGAGGACATATTGTACTGATATCGGATTGATATGGAGATGTCCTTATAAGGTGCGTTTGGACCCTTAAAACACATTGGATACTTTTTGGATTGTCCCCAATCTAAAGAAATTCAATTTGTATCTGGACCTCTTTCAGTGGTGCGGCTCTTTCATCCAACCCTACCGGCACTAGGGACCGGCCTCGCAAAAGACAACCCCTCCATGGACCAAGGGTGTTTTGTTCACAGCCTGTCAACTGGAGATGGGGGGGGGGGGGGGGTGCAGCCTGTCACCTGAAGATAGCGGTGTACAGGGCTCCCCAGTGCTCTGTGACAATCCTGTCCTTGGCCTTGCTCTCCTCCCTCCCCTTCTCCTCCTTCCTCTCTGTAGCTCATTGGCTGAGTGACATGACCACAGAAAGGGAAGGGAGAAGGGGAGCAGGCGCCCTCTGGTGGTAGGAGGGTGGCAGTGCAGATTGCGCAGGCTTGTTTTGCCCCTGCGCGGCTCAGTCCCCAATACAACAGGGAGCGGCACTGGTCCGTGGCCCGGGGGTTGGGGACCTCTGAACTAGGGCACCTGCGAAGGCTTGATGAAGACCACCATCTTTGTAAAGTCAGCCGGCTGGGTCAGAAGACTCTAGTCTTTCTTCATCAAGCCTTCACAGGTCCCTTAGTGCATTCTGCCCAGCTTTTATTAAAGAGGAAGTAAACCCTGATGAGTTTACTTCCTCTTTTTTTCCCTGCAAAGGTAAAGCATAATGGACTACTATGCATCGCATCGCATCGCATCGCATAGTAGCCCATTATGTGTCACTTACCTGACACAGGAGCCAGCGAAGTCGCGCTGTCCCCTGTAGTCCGCCGCATCCATCTTGCTGGTGGCGTCTCGCAGCTCCGCCGCTGTCATTCGGCGAAGCCGCGATGACGTCACTCCCGCGCATGCGCACGGGAGTCGACAAATGCGGCAGCTCCATTTTTGGAACTGCCGCGTTCAGTGCGCCTGCGCGCCGCTGTCTACGGCGCATGCGGGCAAATACGGGCAAATATCTCCTAAACCATATAGGTTTAGGAGATATTGCTTGGACCTACAGGTAAGCCTTAATCTAGGCTTACCTGTAGGTCAAAGTGGTTTGTAAGGGTTTACAACCACTTTAATATTGACTGCAGAAGTCCTAAAGAAGTAGGAGGCCTTTCCCCCAAAACACGTTGACTGTATTTGACACTCTTAACCATTAATTGTTTCAAAAAGTCCTTCAAATTAGATGGCCTTTTGTACCAAGTTCTCCTCCGTATTCGTCCATCCAGGACCGTGGTTCAGATCTTGGACGCAGCGATACGTCTTCTCTTCCATCACACCGGCATGCACCGATTACAATATCGAATGATGACTCTTCATTTCCTCCTGTCCAGCTGGGCGACGGGCACCGCTTCCCTCTCTCCGCTGTGTGCAGCCCTCTCCCCCACCTGAAACCCGAGCGCCCGTCCTAATCCCCCCCGTCCTAATTAATCCCATTGTACACTCCTATTAATGAAATGCAGGCAGGTATCTTTAATCTCTTCTCCTTGAAAGACATCCCGCCCCGGACAATAACGCATTGTTGGGTGGCTGAGGGGGGGGGGGGGGGGGGTGGGGTAGTCGCCAAAGCTTCAGCCATTTCTATTATTTATTAACTGAGAGAGAGAGAGAGAGAGAAACTTCAGGAGGACTTCTCCGGAGACAATGCGGGGAAGAACTTCGCAAAATGCGGTCAGTGGATATAAACCCCAACGTATTTGCCCCCTTTTTGGTTAAATATATAATTGGAGGCGTTTAATTATACCTGTTGATTAGAGTTGGGGCGAAAAGAGTTCAAGCCGAGCAGAGATTGGCCTGTTTGCCCCGTTCGGTGAACACCCGAAGGGGGCCCCCAGATCCTGGCCCTCCCTCCCTATGTGAATGAGTAGGTGTCAGGTCACCTTGAGGCGAGGTGACAGATGCACACCGTAGGGATCAGGAGTGCACCGCAAGGTTGTGGACCCTACGGCTGACTGCTGCAGACGGGGGACAGATCCCACTGGGGTTAGAGCATAAGATTCCCTGGGGCGCGGAGTCTAAGAGCCAGCAGGTGTTCACCAGCGCCTCCAGTGGTGAGGATGGACTTGGCTGCAGCTGGCTCCAGGTCGCGACCCCCAGGGTCTCCCAGCTCACACCCACAGTAGGCAACAGGAGGATAGGGATGGTGAGGGACAAATCCAAGGTCGGGGCCACAAGCAGACAAGAATAGTTGGGTACACGCCAAAAGGTCAGGATCACGGGCAAACAGGGATAGTCAAGACACGCCAAAGTCGGTAACGGAAAACAGTAGCAGAGCACACGGCAGGAAACAGGAAGCTAACACACAAAGGAATACACAATGGTTGATCAGCCCTGATGGCCTGCAGTGCACAGGTTAATATAGGGCTCCCTGATAGGGCCTGGGGTGGAGCCATGCTTAGAGGAAAGGTTATAAAAACCACCAGGTGGAAGTGGCTGGCCTCTTAGTCTGAAGACACGAGGGAAGGTAAGCAAACACAGGAAGATCACTGCATAACCATGACAGTAGGAGTACATTGTACCTTTACTCATTGTTAAAGGGGGCTTCCAGATTCTGATAAGCCCGCTGTCCGCAGACCCCCACAACCACCGCCCAGGGTTGTGAGGAAGAGGCCCTTGACTCCATCAAAATGGGGACAAAGTGCTTTCAGGCATTAGAATGCGCACTTTTGTACAGCGTTTTTAAAGTGTTTTGGGCTTTTTTAAATGATCCAATAGAGAAAAATATAATTAGTTTCATCACTTGTTGCCATGTTTCTCAGCTTTTTCACCTGCTTTTATTTATTTTTTACATTTTTTTATTTATTTTTTTACTTTTTTTGTAAATTAGGATTAGGGTTAGGATCAGGATTAGGGGTTAATATTAGGGTTAGGGATTAGTATTAGGGGTTAGAATTTGAGTTAGGGTTAAGGGTTGGGGCTATTATTTCTCTATTTTTTATTAATAATTATTTATTTTTAATTTATTATTATTATTATTATATTTATTATATATTTATTTATGATGATTATTATTTATGTATGTATTTCATTTGTTTTGTTTTTTATTCATTACTTTTTTTTTTTTTATGTTTATTTATTTAGTGCCTAAGCGTTTGGCATCAGGCAACTTATAGTGAAGATGGGAAGCATTTACTCATTTATTTTTATTTATTTATTTATTTATTTATTTATGATTATTGTAATTTATTGATGCATTTTTTTTAAATGTATTTAATTATTATTACTATTTTTTATTTTTATGAAATTATTGCAATTGAGCAGAAAAAACATTCAAAAACATGCAACAAAATACACTAAAATGCCCAAAAACACGCAAATCAAGCATTTATTTTTGTTATTTTTTTATTATTATTTATTCTATTTATTATGTATTAATTCATTTATAATTTTTTTTATTTATGTATCTTATTTGCATTTGAGAAGAAAAACATAAAAAAAAAAAAAAAAAAGCTCCAGAACATTTTTGGCTTCAGGCGACTTGTATTGGAGATGTGAACCATCTCCATAAAAAATAATAGTTATTTTTTTCTACTCCAGCGTTTTGGAGGTTTGATCTGCAAAACGCTGAGGTAAGAATGAGGCCCACAAGGGAGAAGTGCGTTCCCGCGTGGCGTGGGAAACGTGCGTTTCCTGCACCACCAGCGCTATGAATGGACCCTGAGAGGTAATAATGTTTCACTATAAACAAATACTTTTTTTTTTTGTTATAAATTGTTACAAATTGTATTCCGTATTGACAAATAAATATTGTCTTGTTTATGAACACCTCCCCCTGAGCAGGCAGCTAAGGCCGGCCGAATCTATAGAGGGCTCTTCTGTATTTTGTCTGATATCAGGTGACCAGGAAGCGCCCCCCCCCCCCCCCACCTTCTAGGTGAAGGGGGATGGGTTGAAGGTGTTGTCAGGTGTGCGTTGGTTCTCTCCTCCCCTGCTGCCGTCCTGCCTCTCATCACCCCCCCCCCCCAACCACCCCTCCCGTATCTTCTCATTCCTTCCCCACCTCATCCCCTCAGGACTTCCAGCAACTTGCGTTTCTCTTCCATGAAATCACCTTCCTTGCAGGTTCCCGCAGACATCTTACCCTTCAAACTTTTTTTTTCTTCATTCTCTTTTTTTCTCACCCGTTGTCTTCATCTCTCGGCCCCTCTGTCCCCTCTTCTGTAGACAATGCTGTCACCTCTCCATCACTCTGTCCTCTCTTCTGTAGACAATGCTGTCACCTCTCGGCCCCTCTGTCCCCTCTTCTGTAGACAATGCTGTCACCTCTCGGCTCCTCTGTCCCCCCTTCTGTAGACAGTGCCGTCACCTCTCCATCCCTCTGTCCCCTCTTCTGTAGACAATGCTGTCACCTCTCGACACCTCTTTTGTAGACAACGTTGCTACCTCTCCATCCCTCTGTCCTCTCTTCTGTAGACAACGTTGTCACCTCCCGGCCCCTCTGTCCCCTCTTCTGCAGACAATGCTGTCACCTCTTGTCCGCTCTTCTGTAGACAATGCCGTCACCTCTCCATCCCTCTGTCCTCTCCTCTGTAGACAATGCCGTCACCTCTCCATCCCTCTGTCCTCTCCTCTGTAGACAATGCCGTCACCTCTTTGCCCCCCTTCTGTAGTCAATGCTGTCACCTCTCCATCCCTCTGTCCCCTCTTCTGTAGACAATGCTGTCACCTCTTGACACCTCTTCTGTAGACAACGTTGTCACCTCTCGGCCCCTCTGTCCCCTCTTCTGCAGACAATGCCATCACCTCTCCATCCCTCTGTCCCCTCTTCTGTAGACAACATTGTCACCTCTCGGCCCTTTTCTGTAGACAATGCCGTCACCTCTTTGCCCCCCTTCTGTAGACTATGCTGTCACCTCTCGGCCCCTCTGTCCCCCATTCTGTAGACAATGCCATCACCTCTCCATCCCTCTGTCCCCTCTTCTGTAGACAATGCTGTCACCTCTCAGCCCCTCTGTCCCCTCTTCTGCAGACAATGCTGTCACCTCTTGTCCCCTCTTCTGTAGACAATGCCGTCACCTCTCCATCCCTCTGTCCTCTCCTCTGTAGACAATGCCGTCACCTCTTTGCCCCCCTTCTGTAGTCAATGCTGTCACCTCTCCATCCCTCTGTCCCCTCTTCTGTAGACAATGCTGTCACCTCTTGGCCCCTCTGTCCCCTCTTCTGCAGACAATGCCTTCACCTCTCCATCCCTCTGTCCTCTCTTCTGTAGACAATGCCGTCACCTCTTTGCCCCCCTTTCTGTAGACAATGCTGTCACCTCTCGGCTCCTCTGTCCCCCCTTCTGTAGACAATGCTGTCACCTCTCGGCCCTTCTGTCCCCCCTTCTGTAGACAATGCCGTCACCTCTCCATCCCTCTGTCCCCTCTTCTGTAGACAATGCCGTCACCTCTCCATCCCTCTGTCCCCTCTTCTGTAGACAATGCTGTCACCTCTCCATCCCTCTGTCCTCTCTTCTGTAGAGAATGCTGTCACCTCTCCATCCCTCTGTCCTCTCTTCTGTAGACAATGCCGTCACCTCTTTGCCCCCCTTCTGTAGACAATGCTGTCACCTCTCAGAACCTTTGTCCTCTCTTCTGTAGTCAATACCATCACCCCTTGCACCTTCTTCTGTAGACAATGCTGTCACCTCTTGTCCCCTCTTCTGTAGAGAATGCTGTCACGTCTCAGCCCTTCTGTCCCCTATTCTGTAAACAATGCTGTCACCTCTCGACACCTCTTCTGTAGACAACGTTGTCACCTCTCGGCCCCTCTGTCCCCTCTTCTGTAGACAATGGCGTCACTTTTTGTCCTCTCTTCTGTAGATAATGCTGTCACCTCTCAACCCCTCTCGGCCCCTCTTCTCTGGACAATGCTGTCACCTCTCAACCCCTCTCGGCCCCTCTTCTCTGGACAATGCTGTCACCTCTCAACCCCTCTTGGCCCCTCTTCTCTGGACAATGCTGTCACCTCTCGGCCCCTCTGTCCCCTCTTCTGTAGACAATAGCATCACTTTTTGTCCTCTCTTCTGTAGATAATGCTGTCACCTCTCAGCTCTTCTGTCACCCTCTTCTGTAGACAACACTGTCACCTCTCGGCCCCTCTGTCCCCTCTTCTATAGACAATACTGTCACTCTCCCAGCTGACTGTCGTCTCTCCTTATCAGCACATCTCCTCATTCTCACGTCCGTCTGTCTCTCTTTCCAGTGGAATGGTCGCCACAGACCCCCGGCCTCCTCGGCTGAGATTTGAGGGGGAGCAAGCAGCAGAGATCCAGTAAGGTAGGTGAGATTACACGTCTGTTCACACCCTATGGAATGATCGTTCCCACAGGCTATAGAAAAGGCAAAGTGCGCGCAAAGACACGATGACTTTGCAGTGAAATGTTGTTGCGGAGCACAGGAGCCGTCTACTACCGACTTAAATTCCTTTATCCTGAAAAAAACTGACAAACACGTTACAAGTTGTTGCAGGAAAAGCCTGTTTTCATAATGTTTATAGTGAAGAAGATCAAGTCAGGAAAGTCGTAAGCTTTACAAATTTTTCCCTTACTTGAATAGTTGCATGTAGGTCTCTCTGATCTGTAGGCAATAAGGAATCCATAATCAAGAATCCAGGAAGTCAGGAATCCATGCAATCAAGAATCCATGCAATCAAGAATCCAGGCAATCGGGAATCTATGAAATCAAGAATCCATGTGATCTGGAATCCATTCAATCGGGAATCCATGCAATCCAGAATCCAGGCAATCAGGAATTCAGGCAATCAGGAAGCCAGGCGATCAATAATCCGGGCAATCAGGAATCCAGGCAATCAAGAATCCCTGCAATCAGGAATTCATGCAATCAGGAATCCATGAAATCAAGATGCCATGTGATCTGGAATCCATGTAATCTAAAATCAAGGCAATCAAGAACCCACACAATCAAGACTTCAGGTGATCAGAAATCCATGTAATCAAGAATCTAGGCAATCAAGAACCCATGCAATCAAGACTTCAGGTGATTAGGAATCCATGTAATCAAGAATCCAGGCAATCAAGAACCCATGCAATGAAGACTCCAGGCGATTAAGAATCTAGGCAATCAAGAATCCAGGCAATTAGGAATCCAGGCAATTAGGAATCCAGGCAATCAGGAATCCAGGCAATCAGGAATCCAGGCAATCAGGAATCCAGGCAATCAAGAATCCAGGCAATCAAGAATACAGGCAATCAGGAATCCAGGCAATCAAGAATCCAGGCAATCAAGAATCCAGGCAATCAGGAATCCAGGCAATCAAGAATCCAGGCAATCAGGAATCCAGGCAATCAGGAATCTGAGCAATCAAGAATCCAGGCAATCAGTAATCAAGGCAATCAGTAATTCATGCAATCAAGAATCTGAGGAATCAGGAATCCATGAAATCAAGATGCCATGTGATCTGGAATCCATGTAATCTAAAATCAAGGCAATCAAGAACCCACACAATCAAGACTTCAGGTGATCAGGAATCCATGTAATCAAGAATCTAGGCAATCAAGAACCCATGCAATCAAGACTTCAGGTGATTAGGAATCCATGTAATCAAGAATCCAGGCAATCAAGAACCCATGCAATCAAGACTCCAGGCGATTAAGAATCTAGGCAATCAAGAATCCAGGCAATTAGGAATCCAGGCAATCAGGAATCCAGGCAATCAGGAATCCAGGCAATCAGGAATCCAGGCAATCAAGAATACAGGCAATCAGGAATCCAGGCAATCAAGAATCCAGGCAATCAAGAATCCAGGCAATCAAGAATACAGGCAATCAAGAATCCAGGCAATCAGGAATCCAGGCAATCAGGAATCTGAGCAATCAAGAATCCAGGCAATCAGTAATCAAGGCAATCAGGAATTCATGCAATCAAGAATCTGAGGAATCAGGAATCCATGAAATCAAGATGCCATGTGATCTGGAATCCATGTAATCTAAAATCAAGGCAATCAAGAACCCACACAATCAAGACTTCAGGTGATCAGGAATCCAAGTAATCAAGAATCCAGGCAATCAAGAACCCACGCAATCAAGACACCAGGCGATTAGGAATCCAGGCAATCAGGAATCCAGGCAATCAGGAATCTAGGCAATTGGAAATCCAGGCGATTAGGAATCCTGACAATCAGGAATCCAGGCAATCAAGAATCAAGAATCCATGTTATCTGGAATCCATGTAATCTTAAATCAAGGCAATCAAGAACCCACACAATCAAGACTTCAGGCGGTCAGGAATCCATGTAATCAAGAATCCAGGCAATGAATAACCCATGCAATCAAGACTCCAGGCGATTAGGAATCCAGGCAATCAAACTGTAGATGGAGTCGGCAATCTGGTAAAAGAAGAGGCACAAAATCCTTCATTGAAAGCTTCAGAGTTAAATGTGGTGCACAAAAAACGCTGATATATTTCTTTCCTCAAGGGGCCCTTGTCATAGCTAGGACTAAGGCCACTCAAGGGCAGAAATGCGTCAGTGTTTTACATGTATCTTGGGACTTTTAACTCCAAAGTTTTCAATAAAGCATTTTGTACTGTTTTTTTTACTGGTTTCCCGACTCCATCTGCAGTTTGATCGCATCTATTAGCGGCTTGTGGAGGCTGCAGTTGTGTGCTGGTTATATGTTTATCCACTTGGTTCTGGATTGATGAGCAGTTGCTGCTTTGTTTCAATTTAATAAAAAAATAATAATCTATGCAATAAAAATTCAGGCAATCAGGATTACATGAAATCAAGAATCCAGGCAATCAGGGATCCATACAATCAGGAATCCAGGCAATCAGGGATCCATACAATCAGGAATCCAGGCAATCAGGGATCCATACAATCAGGAATCCAGGCAATCAGGGATCCATACAATCAGGAATCCAGGCAATTAAGGATCCATACTATCAGGAATCCTGGCAATCCAGGCAATCAGGGATCCATACAATCAGAAATCCTGGCAATCAGGGATCCATACAATCAGGAATCCATACAATCAGGAATCCAGGCAATTGGGGATCCATACAATCAGGAATCCAGGCAATCAGGGATCCATACAATCAGGAATCCAGGCAATCAGGGATCCATACAATCAGGAATCCTGGCAATCAGGGATCCATACAATCAGGAATCCTGGAAATCAGGGATCCATACAATCAGGAATCCAGGCATTCAGGGATCCATACCATCAGGAATCCAGGCAATCAGGGATCCATACAATCAGGAATCCTGGCAATCAGGGATCCATACAATCAGGAATCCTGGAAATCAGGGATCCATACCATCAGGAATCCAGGCATTCAGGGATCCATACCATCAGGAATCCAGGCAATCAGGGATCCATACAATCAGGAATCCAGGCAATCAGGGATCCATACAATCAGGAATCCAGGCAATCAGGGATCCATACCATCAGGAATCCAGGCAATCAGGGATCCATACAATCAGGAATACATGAAATCAAGAATCCATGCAATCAAGGATCAATTAAATCAGGAAACCAATCAGTTAGGATCCCATGCTATCAAGACTCCGGGACTTTCGGAATCCATGTAATCAAGAATCCAGGCAATCTGGAATCAATGTAGTCAATATCCCAGGCAATCAGGAATCCATACAATCAAGAATCTGTGCAATGAGAAATCTAGAGTAAAGCCCCATACACACTATCAGATTTTCTGTTAATTTTTTTTTTTTCCTTCAGATTTACCAAAACTATATAATACGAGGTCAAACCTTAGATTTACGTGGTTAATATGAGGTCAAACCTTACATGGTTTTGGTAAATCTGAAGGAAAAAATATCAGCAGAAAATCTGATAGTGTGTATGGGGCTTTACAGAAATCCACGCAATCAGGAACACATACAATCAGGAACCTTTGATCTCAGGCCCAGGCTGTCCAGAGAACCTCACCTCCTGGCCATCTCCCGGTGATTAGCTTTGCCATGTGTGATGTAATTGTCTAGTGCTGGCACCTCGGTGGCCAGGAGAAGCTCAGGTATTGGACAGTTAATTGTTGGGGGGGTGGGGCTTAGTGCCAGGAAGGGGGCGAGGCTTAGTAGCGACTTGGAAAAAAAAAAGTCATGGCGCTGTGTACAGCCCAGGCCCGGGGGCCCCATTTCCCAGGTAAGTTTTTCGGCCCTGTAATAGGAACAAACCTCATTTATTAACCCCCGAAAACAGGCAGAATGCTGGTGGTGGTCCCAGAATGTACCCCAACCTGCTTGTAGAAAATTTCCGCTTACAGTGGATCAGTAGCCGTCCAATTATCTGCTGTTTATGATATTATGGCCTGCAGATGGTTAAGAAGAGGACATGCTGGGGGGGCAGACAAAGGAGCTCTTATGGGGAGATAATTACCGATACTAACCCAGGTCTCTCTTCAAGGGTGTCCAGACCTCTCGTTACATTCCTGGGATGGTACATGACCGGTCCTCAGACATGGTACAGAAAGACGGTGAGTTACCCATCACTTTAATTAAAAATAAACACAATAAAAATCAGAATCCAAAGTATTTGGGTGAAACCTTCAGCCAACTACAGCGGCCGGTTGCCGATACGAGTCGGCTGCGCGTGCGGCACTGGAAGAGGTGATGTTTTGCGCTCGTTCCCCGTTCATACTGTGTAACGTGAGCTGAAACCACCGTTTGTAGTCTCTATCGGAAGCTCAAAATGACAAGGTGACAACATAGGAGCAAAATTAGGAGACAGGGAACAGAGTGTTGTCACCCAAAGGACCTTCCCGGTGGGATCACCGGGGATTATTTTAGTGCAGGGATATGCAGTTGGCGGACCTCCAGCTGTTCCAAAAGTCCCATCATGCCTCTCTGGGTGTCATGCTTTTGGCTGTCAGAGTCTTGTTGTGCCTCATGGGACTTGTAGTTCTGCAACAGCTGGAGGTCCGCTGATTGCCTATCCCTGTTTATAGTGAATATTGCATATTAAAAAAAAAACTATGAAAATAAATCTTGACAGCCAACCGATGCTATGTTTCTAGCGATGAAAAGATCGGATCAACGGTGCGGCAATCTGTCGGGAACCAGACTTAGTCCACTTTTATTTTCTTGAAATTGTGAAAAGATTTAAAAGCCTCAATAGCTGTAAAGAATTAAATTCCATGCCATGGAGTTATCAATCAAAGTCTCTTTTTAAAAAAGAAAAAAAAATGTTATGCTATGTAATGTGATCGGATCCTGGACTTGCACTAATATTTTGGTCCAAGGTGTATGATGTGTTGTTTTGTCTGGTTTTGTTTGTTTGTTAAAGAGGGATTCCACCAAAAAAAAAAAATATTAATAGCCAGCAGCTATAAATACTGCAGCTGCTGACTTTTAATAAATGGACACTCACCTGTCCCGGGTTCCAGCGATGCCGGCAGCCGAGGCCGATCGATCGCTCGGCTCTCGGCTGCTGTCGCCACCATTCTAGGTGAGGGAATCAGGAAGTGAAGCGAATCGGCTTCACTTCCCGGTTCCCTACTGCGCATGCGCGAGCCGCGCCGCGCAATAGGAAATCTCCGCGCTGTCACTGGGACCCGTGTGTGTCCCAGCAGACAGCGCAGCAGGGCAGGAAATGGCGTAGACTCCCACGGGAGTCTATGCCCGGAAGTGGGTGAAAATACCTGTCTTTGACAGGTATCTCCACCCCCTCCCCCCTGAAAGGTGTCAATTGTGAGGGATCCGATCAGCGGAGGGATCCGATCAGCGGAGGTTCCACTTTAGGGTGGAATCCCGCTTTAAGAAAAGAAAAAAAAAAGATTTATAAGAAAAAAAAAAAAGCTGAGGGAAAGCCTAGAAAAAAGAAATGACGAGTGTAGAACTGTGTAGAATGCTCTGTTGGGGTTGATTTATTAAAACTGGAGAGTGCAAAATCTGACGCAGCTCTACATAGACACCGATCAGCTTCTAACCTCGGCTGAGCGTTGACAATAAACCTGGAAGGTGATTGGTTCCTAATTTTTGTTTCATACATTTTGTGATTGGTTTCTATGCAGAGCTGCACCAGATTTTGCACTTTATTTATGTTGTTTATGTATTTGTTTATTTATTTATTTATTAGTTTTTTTTTATTTATTATTAGATTTTATTTTATTTATTTATCCTTTTATTTATCCTTTTTCAATATCCTTTTATTTATCCTTTTTTTAATATATATATATATATATATATATATATATATATATGTATATTTCTATATATATTTATTCATTAGGTTTTATTAGATTTTATTTATTAGATTTTGTTTATTATTAGATTTTATTTTATGTATTTATCCTTATCCTTTTATTCATCCTCTTTTATTTTATTTGTATATTTATTTTATTTATTAGGTTTTATTTATTGGATTTTATTTATTAGATTTTTTTATTTATTATTAGATTTTATTTTATTTATTTATTCTTTTTTATTTTATTTATATATATATATATATATATATATATATATATATATATATATATATATATATATATATATATATATGTTTTATTTATTAGGTTTTATTTATTAGATTTTATTTATTAGATTTTTTTATTTATTATTAGATTTTATTTTATTTATTTATCCTTTTATTTATCCTTTTTCAATATCCTTTTATTTATCCTTTTTTTAATATATATATATATATATATATATATGTATATTTCTATATATATTTATTCATTAGGTTTTATTAGATTTTATTTATTAGATTTTTTTTATTTATTATTAGATTTTATTTTATGTATTTATCCTTATCCTTTTATTCATCCATTTTATTTATTAGACTTTTTTTTATTTATTATTAGATTTTATCTATTTATCCTTATCCTTTATTTATCCTTTTTTATTTTATTTATGTATATATTTTTTTTATTTATTAGGTTTTATTTATTAGATTTTATTTATTAGATTTTTTATTTAATACTAGATTTTATTTTATTTATTTATCCTTATCCTTTTATTTATCCTTTTTTTATTTTATTTATATATACATATATATATATATATATATATATATATATATATATATATATATATATATATATATATATATATATATATATATATATATATATATATATATATATATATATATATACATATATATATATATATATACATATATATATATATATATATATATATATATATATATACATATATATATATATATATATATATATATATATATATATATATATATATATATATATATATATATATATATATATATATATATATATTTATTTATTTTTTTTAGATTTTTTCATTTATGATTAGATTTTATTTTATGTATTTATCATTAACCTTTTATTTATCCTTTTTTATTTTATTTATATATTTTTTTTATTTATTAGGTTTTATTTATGAGATTATTTTATTTATTATTAGATTTTATTTTATTTATTTATCCTTATCCTTTTATTTATAATTTTTTATTTTATTTATATATTTATTTTTATTCATTAGGTTTTATTTATTAGATTTTTTTATTAGTTTTTTTATTTATTATTAGATTTTATTTTATTTATTTATCCTTATCCTTTTTTTATCCTTTTTATATATATATATCTATATATATATATATATATATAGATATATATATATATCTATATATATATATATATATATAGATATATATAGATATATATATATAGATAGATAGATATATTTTTTTTTATTAGGTTTTATTTCCTTGATTTTTTTATTTTATTTATCCTTTTTTTTTCTATTTATAGAGATACAATGTATCCTTTCATTGTATTTGCCAATTTTGATCATATTTCCTGTGCCTCCTTCTGCTGCTAGTGAGTAAAGGTTGTCACTGGACCCCGCTGAGGATTCTGGGAATGACGGTCTGCATTTTCATCTCATTGGCTGGAATCGGAGTCACAATTTGGGCAGTAGGTAAGACGAAGCCCGTTTTTGTCTCTTTTGTTTTTATTTTTGAATGTCACATAAAATATTTGTATACAGTGTTTTTGTAACTGTTTTAGGTTTAGGCTCCTTTCCTGTGGGTGGCCGGGGGGGGGGGGGGGGATGATTAAAAACAGACAGTTGATTGGTGCTTTTATTGCCCCCTGACCACCCACCTTCAAGCAGGGACAGTGCGGTAATTTTTAATGGTGTATAAATATATATATTGTTTATTTATTAGGTTTTATTTATTAGATTTTATTTATTCAATTTTTTTTTTAATTATTATTAGATTTGATTTTATTTATTTATCCTTATCCTTATATTTATCATTTTTAATTTATATATATATAAATATTAATATTAAAATATTATATTTTATATATATATATATATATATATATTTATTTTTTATTTTATTTTTTATTAGGTTTTATTTATTCGATTTTTTTTTTAATTTATTATTAGATTTGATTTTATTTATTTTATTTATTTATTGTATCATATTTATTTAATGGTACACGAAGAGCTTCAATGGTGGTTACCGCCAAACTCTTCTATGTAAGCGAATAGGCTGCGCTGCAACCGCGGGCGAATGCTTTTTTTAAATATATATATTCTTTCCGATTTTTATTTTGGTAGGGCGGGCTGTCGTATTGCTACACAACAGTTGAGCATTGCTGCTTGCAGTACAATGCATGCTAGCTCCCTCTGGTGGCTAATCTACAAATTTCAATATTCCATCTATTAAAAAAGAAAAATATGGACAAAGCAAACATGTAAAAATGATGAAAGTCTTACAAATATAAGCTTTTCTGTTTGGGCTTTGGCGGGTGCAAATCTTTGGAACCCCCATTAGAGGGAGACAAACAATTAAATATCAACAATGTTTAATGTTTGAGGTTTATTGTTCCCGTTCTCGGAATCCCACCTCACCCTTTTCTGTTTGTCTTACAGTGACGTATGTTCTAAAGTACGAGACAACAAACATCTACATAGGTAAGTCATCTTGGGGATAATTGTGTTTGGAAGGGGAACCCCCCCTCCCCCCCTCTCCACACAGCTCACAGTAACAAAGTCGAGGCTGTCAATCACAGGCTGTGTGCCGGAGCTCCCTCCCCTTTTTTTCTCTTGGTGTCATGAAAACTTTCAGAAGTGATTCACGCTGATAGCAGAGGAAGGAGGCAGCGGACAGAAATGACACTTAGTGCTCTGGACTGAGACAAGTAGACACCATAGAGGGATGTGCTTTGTTCAGATTTTGTGTCCGGGGTTTACAATCGCTTTAACATTTGATTCCAGTTGAGGAGGGCAATCTCTGATTGGACGGGACACACGGGGCGATGCGATGTATCCAGTACTCACCAGCTTTGCTTCTATGTTGTCTCAGTCCAGGTGAACTCACCAGATCACCGGCTCACCGTGTACGATGAAAAGGAAAAGACGTGGCGCTTGGTGTGCTCGTCTCTCGCCAATGAGGCAGTGGCAACACTAAGCTGTGAAGAGATGGGATTTATTAGGTAATGGACTCTGCTCCTCCCCCTCTACGACTCTCCTCTCCTGAAATACTCTGGTCTGCTGGAGGACTCTTCTCCTTCCTCTATAACTCTTCTCTCCTGAAATACTCTGCTCTGCTGGAGGACTCTGCTCCTCCCACTCTATGACTCTCCTCTCCTGAAATATTCTGCACTACTGGAGGACTTTGCTCCTTCCTCCGTAACTCTCCTCTCCTGAAATACTCTGCACTGCTGGAGGACTCTGCTCCTTCCTCTATAACTCTCCTCTCCTGAAATACTCTGTTCTGCTGGAGGACTCTTCTCCTTCCTCTATAACTCTCCTCTACTGAAATACTCTGCTCTGCTGGAGGACTCTGCTCCTTCCTCTATAACTCTCCTCTCCTGAAATACTCTGCTCTGCTGGAGGACTCTGCTCCTTCCTCTATAACTCTCCTCTCCTGAAATACTCTTCACTGCTGGAGGACTCTGCTCCTTCCTCTATAACTCTCCTCTCCTGAAATACTCTTCACTGCTGGAGGACTCTGCTCCTTCCTCTATAGCTCTCCTCTCCTGAAATACTCTGCTCTGCTGGGGGACTCTGCTCCTTCCTCTATAACTCTCCTCTCCTGAAATACTCTGCTCTGCTGGGGGACTCTGCTCCTTCCTCTATAGCTCTCCTCTCCTGAAATACTCTGCTCTGCTGGAGGACTCTGCTCCTTCCTCTATAACTCTCCTCTCCTGAAATACTCTGCTCTGCTGGGGGACTCTGCTCCTTCCTCTATAACTCTCCTCTCCTGAAATACTCTGCTCTGCTGGGGGACTCTGCTCCTTCCTCTATAACTCTCCTCTCCTGAAATACTCTCCTCTGCTGGGGGACTCTGCTCCTTCCTCTGTCTATCTCTCAGTCGGTGTCATAGAAACCTTCATGCTTCTGTGTTGTCTTATAAGGTCTATGAGTTATCAGGAGCTGCGAGCGGAGACAGCGGGAGCCAATGACACGTCAGGATATTTTTGCGTGCAGGAACCGCAGCTGACCGGCGCCAGGAGACTTCTAGAGGTCCTCACAGTGTGGTGAGTCTCCGATTGGTCACTTGAAATGACATACGGGTGCGTCCCACAGACCTCACCGGTCCGGGTAGGAGGAAGCCGGTGATAGATTAGTACATAACGGAAAGAGAATTCCACTTCCGGTATTTCTCCCGCAGTCCCAGTGAGCGTCTCCGAAACTCGTCTCCACAAGAACTTCCCACCGACCACAAGAACACCAATATAAAGTATACAAAGTATATAAAGTATATTCCTCCCGCCATTGTCACTGACTCCATTCTTCTGATTTCCTCCTCAGCGACTGTCCAAGTGGGAGATTCCTCTCCGGCCAGTGCCAAGGGAACAAAGAGATTTGGGTCTCGCTCATCTCCCCTACATACCCTTTCTTTTCTTCTCTCCTCCCCTCTGCCTTCTTCTCTTCACCCAATTTGTATCCACTCCACCTCCTCTCTTCTCCTTTCCTTCCCCTTCCCTGCATCTCTTTCACTCACCTCTCCTCTTCTCTCCTCCCTATGCAACTCCCTCCCATCCTCTCCTCACCTCTTCCACTCCACCTTCACTCCCCTCCTTGCCATCTACTTACCTTTCCTCATTTCTTCATCCCTCTGCTCACCTCTCCTCTCCCCTGTTCTCCAAAATCATCCCCATCTCCCCTCCTCTCCTCTCCACTCCCCTCTCTTCTCATTATTATTATTATTATTATTTATACACGATTTATATATCAATTTTTATATATTTTTTTATTATATATTTATATAATCTCCTCTCCCCCTCCCCTCTACCCTCCTCTTCTCCCCCCCTCCCCTCCTCTCCCCTTTCCCTCTCCTCTCCCCTTTCCCTCTCCTCTCCCCCTCCCCTCTCCTTTCCTCTCCCCTCTCCTCCCCTCCCCTCTTCCCTCCCTCCCTCCCCTCTTCCCTCTCCTCCCCTCCCTCTCCCCTCTCCACTCCTCCCCTCTTCCCTTCCCTCTCCTCCCCTCCCCTCTTCCCTCTCTTCTCCCCCCCCCTCCCCTCCTCTCCTCTTTCCCTCTCCCCTCCCCTCTCCTTTCCTCTCCCCTCTCCTTTCCTTTCCTCTCCCCTCTCCTCCCCTCCCCTCCCCTCTTCCCTCTCCTCCCCTCCCCTCTCCTCCCCTCTTCCCTTCCCTCTCCTCCCCTCTTCTCCTCCCCACCCCTCTTCCCTTTCCACTCCTCCCCCTCTTCCCTTCCCTCTCCTCTCCTCCCTCCTCTCCCCTCTCCTCCCCTCCCCTCCCCCTCTTCCCTTCCCTCTCCTCCCCTCTTCCCTTCCCTTCCCTCTTCTCCCCTCCCCTCTTCCCTTTCCACTCCTCCACTCTTCCCTTCCCTCTCCTCCCCTCCCCCTTCCCTCTCCTCTTCTCTCCTTCTTCTTTTCTTTGCCTCCATTTCTTCTCTGCTCCAATCCTCATTTTTTTTTTATCATGTGTCCTCAGACTGCGGTCGCAGGAAGATGGCGGTGGACAGAATTGTGGGCGGACAGAACGCCGCTCTGGGTCGCTGGCCATGGCAGGTCAGCTTACGTTACAATGGAGCCCATTTGTGTGGGGGCTCCTTGATCTCCAGTGAGTGGGTCCTCACGGCTGCGCATTGTTTCCCTGAGTGAGTATTCAGTGTGAAAGGCCCAACAATGCCGGGATAATGGAGGGATAATGGAGGGATAATGGAGGGATAATGGAGGGATAATGGAGGGATAATGAAGGGATAATGGAGGGACAATGGAGGATAATGGAGGGATAATGGAGGGATAACGGAGGGATAATGGAGGGACTGTCCAATGCGACCCGAATATCACTTTAAGTGACCCTTATTGGTATCTAGGGGTGTATGGGTGTGTAAAAAGTTCCGTAAGTTCACGTAAGACTTTTGCAGGATCTTTAGAAATGCAAATTGGTAACACTTAACAATATAAAGTTTTAAGTGGGGGTATCTGTATATGAAATCTAAAAATGGAAAAACAGTATCTGACAAAAGTAAGTACACCCCTCACATTTCTGTAAATCTTTTCTTCTATCTTTTCATGTGACAACACTGAAGAAATGACACTTGTCTACAATGTAAAGTAGTGAGTGTACAGCTTGTATAACAGTGTAAATTTCCTGTCCCCTCAAAATAACTCAACACACAGCCATTAATGTCTAAACCGCTGGCAACAAAAGTCAGTACACCCCAAGTGAAAATGTCCAAATTAGGCCCAATTAGCCATTTTCCCCTCCCTAGTGTCATGTGACTCATTAGTGTTACAAAATCTCAGGTGTGAATGGGGAGCAGGTGTGTTAAATTTGGTATTATCACTCTCACTCTCTCATACTGGTCACTGGAAGTTCAACATGGCACCTCATGGCAAAGAACTCTCTGAGGATCTGAAAAAAATAATTGTTGCTCTACATAAAGATGGCCTAGGCCAGTGATGGTGAACCTTGGCACTCCAGATGTTTTGGAAACTACATTTCCCATGATGCTCTGGTACCTTGCATTGTAGTGGAGCATCATGGGAAATGTAGTTCCAAAACATCTGGGGTGCCAAGGTTCGCCATCACTGGCCTAGGCTATAAGAAGATTGCCAAGACCCTGAAACTGAGCTGCAGCACGGTGGCCAAGACCATACAGTGGTATAACAGGACAGGTCCCACTCAGAACAGGCCTCGCCATGGTCCACCAAAGAAGTTGAGGTCACGTGCTCAGCGTCATATCCAGAGGTTGTCTTGGTTGGGAAATAGATGTATGAGTGCTGCCAGCATTGCTGCAGAGGTTGTAGGGGTGGGGGGTCAGCCTGTCAGTGCTCAGACCATACGCCACACACTGCATCAAATTGGTCTGCATGGCTGTCATCCCAGAAGGAAGCCTCTTCTAAAGATGATGCACAAGAAAGAACCACAAACAGTTTGCTGAAGACAAGCAGACTAAGGAGATGGATTACTGGAACCACGTCCTGTGGTCTGATGAGACCAAGATAAAGGTATTTGGTGTCAGATGGTGACAAGCGTGTGTGGGGGCAACCAGGTGAGGAGGACAAAGACAAGTGTGTCTTGTCTACAGACAAGCATGGTGGTGGGGGTGTCATGGTCTGGGGCTGCATGAGAGCTGCCGGCACTGGGGGGCTACAGATCATTGAGGGGACCATGAATGCCAACATGTACTGTGACATACTGAAGCAGAGCATGATCCCCTCCCTTCAGAGACTGGACCGCAGGGCAGTATTCCAACATGATAACCCCCCCAAACACACCTCCAACACCACCACTGCCTTGCTAATGAAACTGAGGATAAAGGTGATGGACTGGCCAAGCATGTCTCCAGACCTAAACCCTATTGATCATCTGTGGGACATCCTCAAACGGAAGGTGGAGGAGGGGAAGGTCTCCAACATCCACCAGCTCCGTGATGTCATCATGGGGGAGGGGAAGAGGACTCCAGTGACAACCTGTGAAGCTCTGGTGACCTCCGTGCCCAAGAGGGTTAATGCAGTGCTGGAAAATAATGGCGGCCACACAAAATACACTTTGGGCCCTATTTGGACATTTTCACTTAGGGGTGTACTCGCTTTTGTTGCCATGCTTTAGACATTAATGGCTGTGTGTTGAGTTATTTTGAGGGGACAGGAAATTTACACTGTTATACAAGCTGTACACTCACTACTTTACATTGTAGACAAGTGTCATTTCTTCAGTGTTGTCACAAGAAAAGATAGAATGAAATATTTACAAAAAATGTAATGGGGTGTACTTACTTTTGTGAGATACCGTGTGGAACGGCATTTGCAATTACTTGAAATTTGTTCCTCGCTGAAAACAGTTCCCCTTCAAGGTAACAGAGATTATGATGTCTGTATCTGTGCAGGAGAAACCGCGTCGTGAGTCTGTGGCAGGGAGGTGTGTCACAGAGCTCCTTACAGGGGCAACAACTGGCAGTGAAGGGCGTTGTGTACCACGCTGGCTACTTACCTTTCATCTACCCAGACAGCGAAGAGAACAGCAATGACATAGCGCTGGTGCATCTCCTGACCCCCTTCACTCTGACAGGTACCGCCAACCTTTCCTTTGTGTTAATTGCCTTTTCTACATCTTTATATATTAATGCCAGGATTGATTTTTACCAGAATATGTGCAGCCGGTTTGCCTTCCAGCCTTGGGCCAGCAGATCACAGACGGGAAGATTTGTACGGTCACCGGATGGGGCAACACCCAGTACTACGGTGAGTATCCTCCGTGAGATCCACCTGTAATGGAAATATGACTTTTACATCGCAAATATCTCTTCTCAGGTCAACAGTCCGACATCCTGCAAGAGGCGTCGGTGCCAATTATCAGCGGCACGGTGTGCAACCAGCCGGACTACTACGACAACCAGATCACCGGGAAGATGTTCTGCGCGGGATACACAGAAGGCGGGAATTGACGCTTGCCAGGTGATTGGGATAGGGGATAGATCAGACATATTTTTTGGAGTATAAAAGGGGCTTATTGTAGACGGTTCCCATCTCAGTGATGTCCATTTGGTTTTGGTCAGTGATATCGGTGGAATATTTTGCCGCTCGGGACGGGTCTCTCAGTTGCCGTGTCTGTGTTTTCTACAGGGGGACAGCGGCGGCCCCTTCGTGTGCGAGGACACCATCTCCCGCACTGTCAAGATGGCGGCTGTGTGGCATTGTCAGCTGGGGAATTGGCTGCGCTCTTCCAAACAAGCCTGGGGTGTACGCTAAAGTAGATCAGTACCAGAGCTGGATCTACAGAGCCATGAAGGGTGGGTGAGCCAATTCTGAAATGAAAAAAAAAGAAATAATAAAAAATGAAATAAAATCAAAATTGTGATGAAAATTGTTACCTACTCTGTCTGCAATGAAGAGCAAAAACATTTCTACTCTATATACACTATTGTCTAATTTTTGTGCTTTCTCTCCTTTTTTCTCTCTTTCCCCCTCCTCTCTCCCCTCCCCCTCTGTCACTCTCCCCTTCCCTCTCTCTCCCTCTCACCCTTTCCTTCCCACTCTTTCTTTCTACATCTCCTTCTTCTTTCCCTCTCCTCCTCTTTCTTGCCCTCCACCACCCCCCCCCCCCCTCTCCCCAGCTCCCTCTTTTCCCTCTCCCTCTTTTCCTTCTCCATCTCTCTCTTTCTCACACTCTCTTCCTCTCCCTCTTTCCCTCCCTTCTTTTCCTCTCATTTTCACTCTCTCCCCTCCCCCTCTTCCCACTTCCCTCTCCCCTCCCCTTTTCCTCCTTTCCCCCTCTCCCTCTCCTTCACCCTCTTTCCTTCTATATCTCCCTCTCCTTCTTTCCCTCTCCTCCTCTTTCTCACCCTCTCTTCCTCTCCTATCTTGACCTCTCCCTCATTCTCTATCCCTCTCCCCCTCTCAATCTTTCCCTCTCCCCCTTTTTTCCGTTTTCCTTCTCCCTCTTTCCCTCTCCCTCTCCCTCTCCCCCTCCCCTCTCTCCCATTTTGCTTCTCCTTCTCCATCTCCCTCTCCACTTCTTTCTCACTCTCTCTTCCTCTCCCTATTTCCCTCTTCCTCTCTCCCCCTTTCCCTCTTCCATTTTCCCTTCCCTTCTTTTCCTCTCTCATTTTCCCTCCCCCCTTTCCCTCTCCCCCTTTCCTTCTCCCTCTCTTCATCTTTCCCTCTCCTTTCTCCCTTTTCTCTCCCCTTTTCTCTCCTCTTTTCCTCCTTTCCCCTCTCCCTCTCCCTCATTTTCCTTCTCCATCTCCCTCCCCCCTCTTTCTCACCCTCCCTTCCTCTCCCCTTTTCCCTCTTTATGTTACACTCTCCCCCTTTCCATCTCCCATTTTTCCTCTCCCTCTTTCCTTTCCCTCTTTCCCCCTTTCCCTCTACCTCCTTTCCCTCTTCCTCGTTCCCTCTCCCTCTTTCCCTCTCCTTCTTCCCCTTTCCCTCTCCCTCTTTCCCTCTCCCTCTTTCCCCTCTTCCCCTTTCCCTCTCCCTCTTTCCCTCTCCCTCTTTCCCTCTTCCCCTTTTCCTCTACCTCTTCCCCTTTTCCTCTCCCTCTTCCCCTTTTTCCATCTCCCTTTTTCCCTCTCCCTCTTCCCCTTTCCCTCTTCCCCTCTCCCTCTCCCTCTTTTCCCTCTCCCTCTTCCCCTTTCCCTCTCCCTCTTTTCCTCTCCCTCTTCCCCTTTCCCTCTTCCCTATTTTCCTCTCCCTCTTCCCCTTTCCCTCTTTCCCTCTCCCTCTCGCTCTTTCCCTCTCCCTCGTCCCTCTCGCTCTTTCCCTCTCCCTCTTCCCCTTTCCCTCTTCCCCTTTCCCTCTTTCCCTCTCCCTCTCCCTCTCCCTCTTTCCCTCTCCCTCTTCCCCTTTCCCTCTTTCCCTCTCCCTCTTTTCCTCTCCCTCTTCCCCTTTCCCTCTCCCTCTTCCCTATTTTCCTCTCCCTCTTCCCCTTTCCCTCTTTCCCTCTCCCTCTTCCCTCTCGCTCTTTCCCTCTCCCTCTTCCCTCTCGCTCTTTCCCCCTTCCCCTTTCCCTCTTCCCCTTTCCCTCTTTCCCTCTCCCTCGTCCCTCTCGCTCTTTCCCTCTCCCTCTTCCCCTTTCCCTCTTTCCCTCTCCCTCTTCCCTCTCGCTCGTTCCCTCTCCCTCTTCCCTCTCCCTCTTCCCCTTTCCCTCTTTCCCTCTCCCTCTTCCCTCTCGCTCGTTCCCTCTCCCTCTTCCCTATTTTCCTCTCCCTCTTCCCCTTTCCCTCTCCCTCTTCCCTCTCGCTCTTTCCCTCTTTCCCTCTCCCTCTTCCCTATTTTCCTCTCCCTCTTCCCCTTTCCCTCTTTCCCTCTCCCTCTTCCCTCTCGCTCTTTCCCCCTTCCCCTTTCCCTCTTCCCCTTTCCCTCTTTCCCTCTCCCTCGTCCCTCTCGCTCTTTCCCTCTCCCTCTTCCCCTTTCCCTCTTTCCCTCTCCCTCTTTCCCTCTCCCTCTTTCCCTCTCCCTCTTTCCCTCTTCCTCTTTTCCTCTCCCTCTCCCTCTTTCCCTCTCCCTCTTCCCTCTCCCTCTTCCCTATTTTCCTCTCCCTCTTCCCCTTTCCCTCTCCCTCTTTCCCTCTCCCTCTTCCCTATTTTCCTCTCCCTCTTCCCCTTTCCCTCTCCCTCTTCCCTCTCCCTCTTCCCTCTCGCTCTTTCCCTCTTCCCCTCTCCCTCTTTCCCTCTCCCTCTTCCCCTCTCCCTCTTTCCCTCTCCACACACACACACATATATATATATATATAGGAAACGACAAGGCATTGCTGCACAAAAAATGTTTTAATGAAAAATATAATCAAAGCATCCAATGTATATTGGCCGTCATCAATCACTATGATGGCCTATATACTTTGGATTTTTTGATTATATTTTTCATTTAAACCTTTTTTTGTGCAGCAATGCCTCAAAAAGGCATTTCATTTCCTTTCATTTCCTATAATATAAGCCTGTATATATATATATAAAAGGAGGGCTTGATTTCTTGCACTTGTTACTTCGACCGATGTGCATCTCACCCTTCTGAACTTTTATATATATATATATATATATATATATATATATATATATATATATATATATATATATGTATTTATTTTTTGTTAGACCAAAGCAGATGCCACGGGGATCACGGAGATGCAATGATAAAGGACACCCGCCAACAATGGAATGGCTGGATCTAGATTTCTGCCGGACGGAACCAGCAGCGGCGGCAGTGACTGACGGATCTCGCGTCCTTGTTGCCACGTTTTATAATCGTCATTATATAAGGTTTAAAGAAATACGCTGCTACAATGTTATTATTCTGGTCATGAGCCACTCAGGAGTCTGACAACCCTACGATCCAGGACAACCTACTGAGGAGCACTCAGACACTTTGAAAGGAAAACTCCATCTTCATCCGAATCCCCCCCCCCCCCTCCTAATCCTCCAATCGACTGCTCTATTAATTCTGGTAATCCATGACGATATTTCGGCTTCTCTCTCTTCTTGCCTTCCCAGGATTGAACTGTGTATCACATTTCATCGGTGACTGTGAAGAGTGCGCACGTGCTCAGTGACTGAAACCAGCCACATTGCATTGCCGGGGACAGGGGGGGGCAGGAGGGACCGCTGCCCCGGGCACAGACGGGGCCGCTGCCCCGGGCACAGACAAGCAAGGGGACAGAAGAGACGCAGGGTGGTACACCCATTCTAAGGCATGTGTTAACAGTGGGAGAGAGGGTGCAATTCTGGATCCTTGCCCTGGTACTGCCACATTGTACATAGTAAATAACAGGAGAGGGGCCGGCTGTTGGCTTCCACATCAGACCAAAGAAGAAACACAAAGTGTGTTTATTGTTATGGGAATATAAAATATCTCGCTAAAAGGGACAATAAAGGCAATAAAAACCCAGACAGAGGCTCTAACCCTTCTCCACTCTATCTGAAACAAAATATACAAGTTTTGGCTGGAGCTTGGCTTTAAATTAAACCCACGATGAGGGAAATGCTGATATGTTGGTCCTCTGGTTCAATACTTTGAACTAGTATATACTTGTACCGGTGCACATAAACCTTGAGCTCCGGCTAGTGACTTTGCCTAGGCTGAGATGATTCCATCAGTCCGCTGCAGGCAGGAGGAAGCATTTCCTCAGTCTCCCCTTCCCCAGTGATCAGACTGTACATTCCCCTTCCCCAGTGATCAGACTGTAACTTCCTAGAAGGAGGAGGAAGCATTTCCTCAGTCTCCCCTCCCCCGGTGATTGTAACTTTGTGGAAGGAGGAAGAAGCATTTACTCAGTCACCCCTCGCCAAGTAATCAGACTGTACATTGTAACTTTGTAGAAGGAGCAGGAAGCATTTCCTCAATCCCCCCTCCCCCAGTGATCAGACTGTACATTGTAACTCTGTAGCAAGTCACAAGGTGAGAGGCCGCAGCAGGGGCTGATCTGTATCAAACATTAAATGCAATTATATGCTCAGAAAAATTAATTCAATGCATACTTACATAAAACTAGTATAAATATCGGAATCTGTCTTTATATCAGCCACCTGTATAGCTCTGCAGCACCAGTAAGCACCTACCTCTCACTGGACTACTGCACAGATCTGGAAGAAATAAACAAAGCTCACCGAGATTCAAGAAGAATACACACGATGAATGGATTTAGCCAAAATTTGCTTATCCCCGAGTCCAGCTTAAAGTTCCAGTCTGTGAGATGATGTCATTAGTTTGCTGCAGGCAGGAGGAAGCACTTCCTCAGTCTCCCCCCAGTGGTCAGACTGCAACACTGTAGCAAGTCACAAGATGAGGGGTGGCAGCAGGGACCTGATCTGTGTAAGACATTTGTGAGCAAAGAACAGGCAGGCACTAATTTCAAAAAGGTGGACACTGTATGGCTAAAGATTGTAATGGTGACTTCCATCACATCCCGATATAACGATAAGAGAAAGAAACTAGGTAGGATGGGATTTTAAAGGTGCTGTTTGAGCCCAAAAACGAAGTATAGCATTATAATATTTTATTTGTACAAAGGTTAAAAAACAAATACATATAGACAAAATTCCATATATCTGACAATAATTTCAACCAATGCTTGTTAGATTAGATTTGATTCCATATGGACTAACATTAAACACTTCCTGAAGAAGTCATTTTGGCGAAACATGTAGGAGACTACATGTTTCGTCAAAATGGCTTCTTCGGGAAGTGTTTAAGTGTGAATAACATAACGAAATAAATAAAAAAAAAATGATTACAATTAGAAGAAGTACATATATAAGTCAGTATATGTAACATATCAAATACAACATCACATACCAAAGCCTCCAATGGTCTGTAGCCAGATGGAGTCAGCGGGCCAAGGATGGAGGAGTAATAATCTCAGAGAGCCGCATTACATAATGCTTTCCGTTCCCCTCCATCCTTGGCCCGCTGACTCCATCTGGGTGCAGACCATCGGAGGATTTGGTATGTGATGTTGTACTTGATATGTTACATGAACTGACCCACGTATGTATTTGTACTAATTGTGATAATTTTTTCATTTAGTTATGTTATTAACACTTAAAGTGGTTGTAAAGTCAGAAGGTAGGATGCAGTAAGAAAAAAGCCTTCTGTGTGACGCATCCCCCACCCCCCTCATCCCCCTAATACTTGCTGGAGCCCCATCTCTGTCCAGCGATGTCCAGAAGTGTCTCGGCCATCCGAGACTCTCCCTCCTGATTGACTGAGACACTACAGTGGCGCCATTGGCTCCCACTGCTGTCAATCAAAGTCAGCTAGCCAATCAGGAGAGGGGGTGGGGCGGGGACGCGGCTCCATGTCTGAATGGACACAGGGAGCAGTGACTCGGCCCCCGTAGAAAGCTGCTTGTTGTGTGGGCACTCAATAGGAGGGAGGGGCCAGGAGCACAGAAGAGGGACCCGAGAAGAGGAGGATCTGGGCTGCTCTGTGGAAATCCACTTCAACAGAGCAAGTAAGTATAACATGTTTGTTATTTTTATAGAAAATAAAAAGCTTTACAATCACTTTAAACACTTCCTGAAGAAGTAATTTTGGAGAAACATGTAGACTTCCACATGGGAGGGGCCAGGAGCACAGAAGAGGGACCCGAGAAGAGGAGGATCTGGGCTGCTCTGTGGAAATCCACTTCAACAGAGCAAGTAAGTAACAAAATAACATGTTTGTTATTTTTATAAAAAACAAAAAACAAACTTTACAATCACTTTAAACACTTCCTGAAGAAGTAATTTTGGAGAAACGTGTAGTCTTCCACATGGGAGGGGCCATGAGCACAGAAGAGGGACCCGAGAAGAGGAGGATCTGGGCTGCTCTGAGGAAATCCACTTCAACAGAGCAAGTAAGTATCACATGTATGTTATTTTTATAGAAAAAAAAAAAAATTACAATCACTTTAAACACTTCCTGAAGAAGTAATTTTGGAGAAACATGTAGTCTTCCACATGGGAGGGGCCATGAGCACAGAAGAGGGACCCGAGAAGAGGAGGATCTGGGCTGCTCTGAGGAAATCCACTTCAACAGAGCAAGTAAGTATAACATGTTTGTTATTTTTATAGAAAAAAAAACTAAACTTTACAATCACTTTAAACACTTCCTGAAGAAGTAATTTTGGAGAAACATGTAGTCTTCCACATGTTTCACCAACATGGCTTCTTCAGGAAGTGTTTAATTATTGCCAGTATGGAATCAAATCTAAAAAATCAAGCAACGGCTGAAATTTTTGTTATATATATGGAATTTGTCTATATGTATTTGGTTTTTAACCTTTGTACAAATAAAATATTATGATTTTTATACTTGGTTTGTGGGCTCAAAACAGAACCTTTAAAATCCCATCCTACCTAGTTTCTGTCAGACAGGCACCAATATCTGTGTCATCTCTGAGCCGACATCTCAGTCCACGAAGTAAATGGTGACCCTGGATGATGCCTGAACAAAGATGGCACTTTCTTTCTGGAGAAATAACGCAGATGAAGGCATTTGTGGGGTGAGGTGGGGTGGGGGGGGGGCGGGGGAGGGGGTTACTATGATAAAGAATAAATACTTGGAATTGTTACACTGAAATCTTACTATGCATACTGCACTTAACATGAAATAGTATATCTGATGACAGGTCCACTTTAAGCTCCAGCTAAATCTTAATCCAATAGCAGATTTATAACGTGAGCCTCAGTGTGAATGGGTCCTCATGAAAGGACTAAATCTATATGTTCATTTTTTTTGGGGGGGGGGGTCTCTTTTGACGGTTTATACCAATCAGCTTTATACCAAAGATTTGTATAGATAGAAGTATTTTATAGTATAAGAAGTTATGTGTTTTATTATAGAGAACTCTGATCTACTATCAGTTTTATTTAATAAAATAGTGCAAAGAAACCGGCGTGTTATCAGCCAATCAGAAGAGGGCTGACCAACAGGATACATTGTAGCACATGATTGCTCTTTGCACTTTGTCTTTCTTCTATAGCAGCCTTTCTCAACCTTTCTACCCTCGAAGAAAACCCTTGCAATCATTTTCAGGTCCCAGGGAATCCCTGCTAAACGTAGTCCATTGGTGGTCTTAGAGAAATTGCCCCCTCCGGTGGCGGTGGACAGTGGGAAAAAATGCTCCTTTTGCAGACATGGCTCTGGCTATGCCAAGTGGCGTTGGACCTGGAACCATGCAGGCACCATCACATGACAAGGTCATTTAGCCACAGCTCAAGGAACCCTTAGCCACCTCTGGAGGAGCCCTAGGGTTCCACGGAACCCAGGTTGAGAATGGCTGTTCTATAGTCTAATAGTATCTTTTTTAATAAATAACATTTTTTTTCAGGAATCAGGGAGGCGATACCAATCACCAGTTGGATCAAACTCATGGTAGCATTGAGAAGACCGAAAAAGGCCGGGGGCCGAGGGGTAGGCAGAACAGATGGCTGTCTTTGAGCACTTTAGCAGGCAGGGGGCGCAAAAGTTGTAGGAGCTACAACAGTGGTTGTCAGCTTATGAGCTAAAGGGGGGCCTCAAATGCGGCCCCTGACATCACCAAAGGGCCGTGCATAATGTTCAGTTTATGTAATGCTGAAGTGCAGAGCTAATAGAGGGTGAGGGCAGGATCCATGGTTGGCAGGGGAGATGCTGCAGAAGACCATATGAACCTGGGAAGATGTTACATGAGGCTAGTAGAGATCAAGGTGTGGGACAATGGGTGGGCAGGAGGGGCAGGTGCCTTGAGTACAGCGGAGCAATGGGGGCAGAGAATGGACACAGGACAGTAAAAACCTATTCTACGGCATGCATTAACGATAGGGGAAGGGCAGTTTTACATCCTTGCCCTGGGCGCTAGACAAACCTGTCCCGGTACTGAATGCTACTACCCTCATTGTTCCCACTACAGACTGCTGAGGTCCGAGCAGGGTCAGGACAAAGGGGTGGGCAAGATGGGCAGCTGGCCTGGGCACTGTGGTAGCCTGTGAGGTGGGGGGGAGGGTGCCACAAGGAGATTGGGGGGGGGGGGGGGGATTTGTGTTGGGTTGGGGAATTTGGGAGGGAACAGGAGATACGAATTGTTCTAGGAGGGGAAATTTGGGCTGTGTGCCTGGAGTGGTGATTTGGGGCGATTTGTGTTGGGAGGGAGGATGGGGGAAGAGGATTTGTGCTAGGAGGGGGGATTTGGGGAGTTTGTGCACTAGGAGGTGAAATGGTGTGGGGGGGAGGGTAGGGGAATTGTGCTAGGAGGGGTAATTTTAGGAAGGGGGATTTGTGCTAGTAGGGATGATTGGGAGGGGAGGTATTTGTGCTAGGAGGTTGGATAGGGGGAAATCCAACGCATGGTGCTCATACAT
Source organism: Lithobates pipiens (assembly GCF_037356315.1). Lineage (NCBI taxonomy): Eukaryota > Metazoa > Chordata > Amphibia > Anura > Ranidae > Lithobates > Lithobates pipiens. The sequence continues at coordinate 7,239,803 of NW_027507788.1, forward strand.
CTGTGGGGGGGGGGGTGCAGCTTGGCATGTTCGCTCTGGGCTTTAGATGGGCTTGTCCCAGTACTGGGCTCGAGACCTGCACATCATATACCAAAGGGCTGCAGGTTTGGCACCAGTAACGTACAACCTACGCTGTAGCAGTAGTTCGCAGTTCAGGGGAGAGGGGGCTCTCTTTGGCCTTTTCACCTTGGGTGTTAAAGGGCCTTGTCTCCTCACTGATATAAATCATATCAATCATTAATCTTAAGGTTTCTTTCATACTTTGCACATGTCAGGAATGCACACAAAAGTGCATGCTTTCCTGACACCTGAAGAAACGCGTTGCCCTTCAGCAGATGCCCGGTGGAGCCATTACCTCTTAATGGCACCTCCACACATCTGCAAATGCACATGCCAAAATGCATAGTGCCGCAGAACCATACGTTGCGGTGTTACCAATTTTGAATAAAAGGTTTTATGGACTTCATTTGCTCCTGTAGGGCAGCCCATTGAAATGGATGTGCACGCGTTTCGTCAAAGCTGCATGGTGTGACCTGAAGCCTAAGTCATTGAATTTTAGGCCTGTGCCTGTGTGTTTCCAAAGTCACCCCCCCCCCCAGGACTGGCGCCCTGTAGAAAACCCGGCTTTGAACGCCTTTGTACCTGTAGAGGTACAAGAGACTTCTGTCATGTCACTTAAGGTCCACAACACCACAGGACGGTTCTGTCTACTTAGTGAAAGGGACGTGTTGTAGGAGTTTAGGATTTGAGGGACCGCTGTTGAGTTTTTAGAAGACTGCAGGAGACCAAGTTACCTAAAGACGGTTAGAAACTGATTTTTAAGTTACCGGAAACTGCTAGAGACTGCTTATAGGTTACCAGAAACTGCTTATGTTACAGGAGACCGCTAAAGACTTCTACAAATGAGGAGAAAGGAGGGACTTTGTTCCACATCAGGGACAGTCCCTTGAAATCAGTTGGGACAATTGAGAGCTAGGTTGATGCTGGGGGTCTATTGTTGCAGGTGAGGATCTATTATTGTTGGGGAGGGGGTGTCTATTGTTGTTGGCTGCAGGGGATCTATTATTACTGCCTTTCGTGTTATCATTAACACATTCCATAAAAAATATTTAGCACCACAAAATAATATTTGAGTCTGCATTCTCTGAAGGGGGCGCTACTGAGAGGTGGGTAGGTGGGCGGAGAAAATGGATGGTCCTTAGGGGTGGGTAGGGGTTGGAGCAAATGGATGGTCCTCAGGGGTGATTGGGGAGTGGAGAAAATGGATGGTCCTCAGGGGTGGGTAAGGGTTGGAGAAAATGGATGGTCCTCAGGGGTGGGTAAGGGTTGAAGAAAATGGATGGTCCTCAGGGGTGGGTAAGGGTTGGAGAAAATGGATGGTCCTCAGGGGTGGGTAGGGGGTGGAGAAAATTGATGGTCCTCAGGGTGGGCAAGGGATGGAGAAAATGGATGGCCCTCAGGGGTGAGTAGAGGGGGTGGAGAAAATGGATGATCCTCAGGGGTGGGTAAGGGTTGGAGAAAATGGATGGTCCTCAGGGGTGGGTAGGGGGTGGAGAAAATGGATGGTCCTCAGGGGTGGGTAAGGGATGGAGAAAATGGATGGCCCTCAGGGGTGGGTAAGGGATGGAGAAAATGGATGGTCCTCAGGGGTGAGTAGAGGGGGTGGAGAAAATGGATGGTCCTCAGGGGTGAGTAGAGGGGGTGGAGAAAATGGATGGTCCTCAGGGGTGGGTAGGGGATGGAGAAAATGAATGGTTTTCAGGGGTGGGTAGGGGATGGAGAAAATGAATGGTTTTCAGGGGTGGGTAGGGAGTGGAGAAAATGGATGGTCCTCAGGAGTGAGTAAGGGGATGGAGAAAATGGATAGTTCTCAGGGGTGGGTAGGTGGGTGGAGAAAATGGATGGTCCTCAGGAGTGAGTAAGGGGTTGGAGAAAATGGA
>NW_027507788.1:7246742-7251742 GCF_037356315.1 Lithobates pipiens
TAAAAAGAAAGAAGGCAGCGGGGAGCTCAGCAACACCAAAACAGCCGGAAGACCGCGGAAAACCGAACTGTGGTGGGTGACCGAAGAATTATTTTCCTGGTGAAGAAAACACTGATACTTACAGGTCATCTCCCCAGCCCAGCTCAGGTCCTGAATGGGAAATTAGGGGAAATCCTTGGGTAAGACCACGGCACCGGGGTTGAGGCGGGAAAAACCCACCACAGACGGGGGACAAACAGCCGGAAAAACAAGCCAGGTCGCCAGAAAACCACCCCTGTGATGGTGCATGGTAATCTGCAAAAAATGTGTTGATAAATGAAGTGATTAATTGATGAGGGAATACGTGACTATGATACAAATCTATGTGATCCCACAAGGGGACTACCATGAATATAAATGTAAATAAACCCAACAAAAAAGCCTAATTGAAAAAAAAAAAAAAAAAGTATGAAGCTTGTCTGAGATGTCAGAAAGAGGGGGGCGGAGAGCTGAAGTCACACTCTGCAGAGCAGGAGAGTTCTGAGAGATGATTGGAAGGAATGGGGCACGCAGGAACAGGGCTGAGGCTGTCAATCAGAGGTGGCGTGTTGGAGCTCCCTCCCCTGTCACCATTTTACTCTTGTTGTCAAGAAAAATAGTCAGACGTGACTCATTCAGATTGCCATTTTCAGCACTCCTCACTCTTCACCTCTTCACACTCTGTCAGTGTGAGGCGAGAAGAGGCGATCGGTGGCATCTCCTCGCAGCAGAGTGTGTAGAGGTAATCAGTGCACTGATCATCAATTTAGCCCCAGCAGTGCCCACCAATCATTGTCCAGAAGTAACTCCAATCAGTGCCCAGCAGTGCCACCAATCCGTGCCCAGCATTAAATCCAATCAATGCCCATCAGTGATGCCAGTCAGTGCTGCCTATCAGTGCCCATCAGGGCCTGATCATCAGTGGTGCCCATCAGTGTCCTGATTATCAATGTAGCCCCAGCAGTGATACCAATCAGTGCCCATCAATGCCACCAATCAGTGCTCGGCAGTAACTCCAATCGGTGCCCAGCAGTGACATCAATCAATGCCCATCAGTGACACCAATCAATGCCCATCAATGATGCCAGTCAATGCTGCCTATCAGTGCCCATCAGTGCTGCCCATCAGTGCCCTGATTATCAATGTAGCTCCAGCAGTGCTACCAATCAGTGCCCATCAATGCCACCAATCAGTGCCCGGCAGTAACTCTAATCAGTGCCCAGCAGTGACACGAATCAATGCCCATCAGTGACACCAATCAATGCCCATCAGTGATGCCAGTCAGTGCTGCCTATCAGTGCCCACGCATCAGTGCTGCCCATCCGTGCCCATCAGTGCTGCCTATCAGTGCCCTGATTATCAATGTAGCTCCAGCAGTTCCACCAATCAGTGCCCATCAATGCCACCAATCAGTGCCCGGCAGTAACTCCAATCAGTGCCCAGCAGTAACACTAATCAATGCCAATCAGTGATCAGCAGTAAAACTAATCAATGCCAATCAGTGATGCCAGTCAGTGCTGCCTATCAGTACCTGCTCATCTGTGCCACCTATCATTGTCCATAAGTGCTGCCTATTAGTGCCATCCATTAGTGCCCATCAGTGCCATCTATTAGTGTCCACCGGTGCTGCCTATCAGTGCCCATCAGTGCCGCATATCAGTGCCACCTATCGGTCCCCATCAGTAAGGCATATTAGTGCCATCTCTCAGCGCCACCTTATCAGTGCCGCATATCAGTGCCACCTATCAGTCCCCATCAGTAAGGCATATTAGTGCCATCTCTCAGCGCCACCTTATCAGTGCCCATCAGTGCCGCATATCAGTGCCACCTATCAGTCCCCATCAGTAAGGCATATTAGTGCCATCTCTCAGTGCCACCTTATCAGTGCCCATCAGTGCCGCCTCATCAGTGCCCATCAGTGAAGGATAAAAAAATTACTTTTATACAAAAACTTTTTTTTTTTTTTAAATGCTCGATCTTTTTTCCATTTTTTTAGCAAAAAAATAAAAAACCCCCAGTGGTGATTAAATACCACCAAAAGAAAACTCTATTTGTGGGAAAAAAATGATAAAAATGTCATATGGGTACAGCGTTGCATGACCTCGTGATTGTCATTCAAAGTGTGACAGCGCTGAAAGCTGGCCTGGGCAGGAAGGGGGTAAAAGTGCCCCGGCATTGAAGGGGTTAACATTAGTATTGGGGTCGCTGTTAGGAGTACTTTTTTTTTTTCTTTTTTCTTGGCACCAGAACAATGAAAGAGCTTCTGTAACCCTTGCGGTGCCATTTAAGACCCATTGCACCAATAACCCCCCCCCCCATCTCCATTACCTCCAATGTATTTTGCCCCTACTTTTTAAGAAACATTAAAATTCCCAATTCTGCTCATCAATACCTTTAAATTTATTTAAAAAAAAATAATTAAGTAAAACAGAAAAGAAATATACTGTCTTGGTCAATATTAAAAGCTTGAATGGTGGATATACTGGTGGTAATTACACGAAAAGACCAGCAGAGGTCACTATTCAGTCTCTGATAGACATACATCTCTGTGACATCCTCAGAGCCCGGATAGCTCAGTCGGTAGAGCATCAGACTTTTAATCTGAGGGTCCAGGGTTCAAGTCCCTGTTTGGGCGATTGTCTTTTATCAATGATTGTGCAAAGACAAATATCTGTGCTTCAAAAATTCGGGTGCCAAGCGATGGGCTGCTGATAAGATAAATCATGAAGTACACAATAAAAATGCCATAAACTTGGCCACGCATGTTACAATCCCTGCACAATATCCTTTAGATTTTCTAGACACAATGTAGTTAGTTTGTAGGATGAGACCTCACACTACAGATTGTACAACCAGATTGCAATGTATGTTGCTAGAAATCTTGTCATCCTACACTGAACCGGCTTCCTAAAAATAAAAAAACGTAACCTAAAAACATGTTCTTTTTTTTTTTAATTTGTTGTGCAAAAATGATAAACCTTCACACAGCCACAAAGTCACCATGCTTTGTGTAATATGAATATTTCCTATGGTCGTAAGCGCCATCTAGTGGCCACAATGCAGTATTTTCCTGAAATACTTTGTTCGGAAAAACACCTCATTACAGCCACTGGGTGGCGCTTGCAATTGTTGGAAATAATCATATTACAAAATACACAATTGTTCAAACCCCCCCAATGTACCTTTAGCATCCTCCCAGACCCTATCACTTAAAGCAGGGATCCTCAACCAGTGGCCCGGGGGGCACATGTGGAGCCCATCCACCCGCTACGCTCATTGTGGCCCTCGAACGGTTACCAAGTCGCTTAAGTGGCCCTCGCTCTTCAAAAAGGTTGGGCACCTCTGACTTGAAGAGTATGTTACACCAACATTTCATTTTGCCCATACCCTGTGTGTCTGTACTTGTGCTAAAACATATCCTGTCCTCTTTGTATCGCTTCCTTTGTGTGAAATCCCTGGTATTCCTGCCACTCCCACTGCTTTCCTATTTCAAACTGACCACACTAGGCCCGAGAGCACATCCATCCCAGCGTAGTCAGTTTTCTGGCTGTGCTGGGAGAACAGCCTGCCTGCCCTCCAATGGTGGTGAGAACAGCCTGCCTGCCCCCCCCCCCCCCCTGCATAGCTTTTGATTGGAAAGATCCGTGTACTGCTTTCGTCTTGCCTCCCGTTGACATTCCTCCACCTGCAGCTTTTGTTTCAGAAGATTGGTGTACTGCTTTCTCCTTGCCTCCCGCTGACATTCCTCCACATGCAGCTTTTGTTTTGGAAGATGGGTATACTGCTTTTTCCTTGCCTTCTTCTAACAGCCCCCCCCTGCACAGCTCTTAATTGGGAAGCCCCCTGCTGACATTCCCCCGCACAGCTCTCGTTTCGGAAGATCGGTGCACTGCTTTCTTCTTGCCTTCCTCTAACACGCCCCACCCTGCACAGCTCTTGATTGGCAAGACCTGTGTACTGCTCTCTCCTTGCCTCCCGCTGCCACCTCCCCCATGCGCAGCTTTTGATTGGGAAGATCAGTGCACAGCTTTCTCCTTGCCTCCAGCTGACATTCCTCCCCCCTCCACAGCTCTTGTTTTGGAAGATCGGTGTACTGCTTTCTCCTTGCCTCCCGCTGCCACTTCCCCCATGTGCAGCTTTTGATTGGGAAGGCCAGTGCACTACTTTCTCCTTGCCCTAGCTGACATTCTCCCCCCCCCCCCCACACACAGCTTTTGTTTTGGAAGCCCGGAGTACTGCTTTCTCCTTGCCTTCTTCTAACAGGCCCCCTCCTCGACCATAGCTCTTCATTGGGAAGATCAGTGAGCTGCTTTCTCCTTGCCTCCCGCTGCTCCTTCCCCCACATGCAGCTTTTGATTGGGAAGATCCGTGAACTGCTTTGTCCTTGCCCCCCGCTGACACCCCCCCCCCCCCCCACCCCCGCACAGCTCTTGTTTCGGAAGATTGGTGTACTGCTTTCTCCTTGCCTTCTTCTAACAGGCCCCCCCCCGCACAGCTCTTGATTGGGAAGCTCCATGCACTGCTTTCTCCTTGCCTCCCGCTGCCACTTCCCCCCTGCGGTGCAGTTTTTGATTGGGAAGATCAGTGCACTGCTTTGTTCTTGCCCCCCGCTGACATCCCCCCCCGCACAGCTCTTAATTGGGAAGATCCGTGTACTGCCTCCTCCTTGCCCCCCGCACTTCCGCCACTTCCCCACCTGTACAGCTCTTGTTTCAGAGGATCGGTGGACTGCTTTCTCCTTGCCTGCTGTTGACATTCCCCCCTCCCCCCCACACAGCTCTTGATTCATAAGATCCGTGTACTGCTTTCTCCTTGCCTTCTGCAGCCTCCACTCCTAGCTCTCTAAGCCCCCCATCACAAAAAAAAAAAAAAAAGGTATTTTGAAAGTTTTTATTTTTAATATCTATACATTTTACCTTTCATTTTTAATTTAGAGCAGGTGGTAGGGTTGCCACCTGTTCGGGATTCACCCAGACAGTACA
>NW_027507788.1:7256742-7264719 GCF_037356315.1 Lithobates pipiens
TGTTCCCTTAAATTGTGTGTGTTTTTTTGTTCCTGGAGATTAAATAAATTAATTAATTAATTAATTAATTAAATAAAAAAATAAAAAATAAAAAAAACACCAAAGGTGAGGGGGGGGGGGGAACCCTGGAATAAAGGAGATCCTGAGAGGCCAGATGCGGAGTTCAGCGGATCTTCTCCATAGCATTCGCCCAGCGCTGTAAATTGAGCCATTAAATTAATCTACCTGACTAAAAGCTAATCTGCTCCTCGGGGTGTCCATTTCATTGTACAATTCACACTTAAGTCAACAGAATTTCTCCGGTTACACCGCAGAGAACAAAGCGCGCCCGTCTTTAATGACCAATTCAGCATTTTAAGTGACCATAAAACCCTGAATGAGACGAAACTGGGGAGGGACTTGACATGTATCTTGCAGGGTCTAATAAATACACGTACCAAATAGGTTTTAAAAAATAATAAACACATATTTAATTTCCATATACATATGGTTAGCTTTAAAAAAATAAAAATAAAAAAATAAAAGTTGAATACAACTGGTTAAAACCAGTTAGGCCCCTTTTCACACTGGGGCGGTGTGGGCGTCAGCAGTAAAGCGGCGCTATTTTTAGTGCCGCTTTAACGTAGTTTCAGCGGCAGTATTTGGCCACGAGCGGGGTGGTTTTAACCCCCGCTAGCGGCCGAAAAAGGGTTAGAACCGCTCTCAAAATGCCGCTGCAGGGGTGCTTTGCCAGCGGTATAGCTGCGCTGCCCAATTTATTTCAATGGGTAGGAGTGGTGAGTACACCGCTCCTTCACCGCTCCAAAGATGCTGCTAGTAGGACTTCCCCTTTTTTTTTTTTTTTTACCATCCTGCCAGCGCACCGCTCCATTGTGAAAGCCAGGTGAATGGAGCTGCTTATTTCAAGTCTCTCTCCCCACCTTTTTTTTCCTTCTCTTCCCACCCCCCCTTTCCTTTATCTGTTCCTTCTCCCTCCACCCCCTTTCCTTCTGTGTTCCCTCTGCCCCCCCCCCTTTCCTTCTGTTCCCTCTGCCCCCCCCTTTCCCTTCTGTGTTCCCTCTGCCCCCCCCTTTCCTTCTGTGTTCTCTTGCCCCCCCTTCCTTCTGTGTTCCCTCCTGCCCCCCCTTTCCTTCTGTGTTTCTCTGGCCCCCCCTTTCCTTCTGTGTTTCTCTTGGCCCCCCCTTTCCTTCTGTGTTCTCTGGCCCCCCCCTTCCTTCTGTGTTTCTCTGGCCCCCCTTTCCTTCTGTGTTTCTCTGGCCCCCCCCTTTCCTTCTGTGTTCTCTGGCCCCCCCTTTCCTTCTGGGTTTCTCCTGGCCCCCCCTTTCCTTCTGTGTTTCTCTGGCCCCCCCCTTTCCTTCTGTGTTTCTCTGGCCCCCCCCTTTCCTTCTGTGTTTCTCTGGCCCCCCCCTTTCCTTCTGTGTTTCTCTGGTCCCCCCCTTTCCTTCTGTGTTTCTCTGTCCCCCCTTTCCTTCTGTGTTTCTCTGGTCCCCCCCTTTCCTTCTGTGTTTCTCTGCCCCCCCCCTTTCCTTCTGTGTTTCTCTGCCCCCCCCCTTTCCTTCTGTGTTTCTCTGCCCCCCCCTTTCCTTCTGTGTTTCTCTGGCCCCCCCCCTTTCCTTCTGTGTTTCTCTGGCCCCCCCTTTCCTTCTGTGTTTCTCTGGCCCCCCCCTTTCCTTCTGTGTTTCTCTGCCCCCCCCCTTTCCTTCTGTGTTTCTCTGGCCCCCCCCCTTTCCTTCTGTGTTTCTCTGGCCCCCCCCCCCTTTCCTTCTGTGTTTCTCTGGCCCCCCCCCTTTCCTCTGTGTTTCTCTGGCCCCCCCCCCTTTCCTTCTGTGTTTCTCTGCCCCCCCCCCCTTTCCTTCTGTGTTTCTCTGGCCCCCCCCTTTCCTTCTGTGTTTCTCTGGGCCCCACCCTTTTACTTCTGTGTTTCTCTGGCCCCCCCTTTCCTTATCTGTTCCTTCTCTCTTTCTCCCCCCCCTCCCCTTCCTTCTGTGTTTCTCACCCCCTCTGTCTAAGAAGGTGGCCAAGACCATACAGCGGTATAACAGGACAGGTTCCACCCAGAACAGGCCTCGCCATGGTCCACCAAAGAAGTTGAGGTCACGTGCTCAGTGTCATATCCAGAGGTTGTCTTTGAGAAATAGAGAGATGCTGGCAGCACTCATACATCTATCTCTCTATCTCTCTCCTTGTTCAGGGCCTTCCTGTTATAGGGGACTACAATTGGTCATGTAACACACATCATGCAGACGTGGTCCACCGTTGTCACCATCCCCCCCAAGAAGCCATCACTGGAGTGCACATAGCAAGAAAGGGGCTGCAAGAGATCAGCAGCCGTAGGGTAAAAAAGGGGAAGAATGGATTTAAAAATAAATAAAAAGCGTAGCCAGTATAGCGTCATCACATTTTCAGAATTGATAGAATTGTGCCGCAACAAGTGACCCTGAAAACATTTTTTAAATATTGGCTGCTTTTCGCTGAGTCACTGAACGATCTCCTAAATAAAGATCTCCCTCCTGGTGAGGAGCGCATCCTGGGTGCGCTCTAATTCTCGCACCATTTCTCTCCGCTGCCCTTCGCTCGCCATGAATACCTCCGCTTGTTCTCCCACAATTGCCCTCTGTGCGGCTTTGTCTCCACCATTGGGGCTGGCAGGTCACCAGCGTTTGGTTTCTTCAAAGTTGGCCAAAGTGCTGAATTTCCTTCCTCTCCTCTCTGTACGGCAGGTTAACCCTCCAAGGGAGCCATGTTGTATCCGCCACCAATCAGGAGCCAGGATTGGTTTGAAGACCATATTCATCCCTGGTTTTGTTATTGCAGTGCGGACACACCAATAGGCCTAACGTTATGACCACTGACTGGTTAGGTGAATAACATTGATTATCCCCCTTACAATGACATCTGGAAGTGGGCAGGATAGATTAGGCAGTAAGTGAACATGTTGTCCCCAAAGTTGATGTGTTGAAAGCAGGAAAAAATGGTCATCAGTTTGTTGCATTTCATGTAAGAAAGGACTCTGATGAGGGCACTCATGTAAGGGTGTGGGGCTCTGAGGATACTCATGTAAGGGGGGCTCTGATGGGGACCCTCATGTAAAAGGGGGGGTGACTCCAATATAAGGGGACATTGCTGAGGACTCCAGTATAAGAGGGGGGCATTGATGAGGGGCTCTGATGGGGACCCTCAGGTAAGGAGGGACTCTGATGGGGACCATCAGGTAAAGGGAGGGGCTCTGACGGTGACCCTCGGGTAAGGGGAGGGGCTCTGATGGGGCACCCTCGGGTAAGAGGGGGGGGACTCAATATAGGGGGACATTGAGGACTCCAGTATAAGGGGGGACATTGATGAGGGTCTCTTATGGGGACCCTCAGGTAAAAGAGGGACTCTGATGGGGACCATCGGGTAAGGAAGGGGGGGACTCCAATATAGGGGGACATTTATGAGGACTCCAGTATAAGGGGGGACATGGGGGGAGGGGGGGGGGGCTCTGGTGAGGGGGGGCTCTGATGGAGGGGCTCTCGGGTGAGGAGGGGGACTCAATATAGGGGGACATTGAGGACTCCAGTATAAGGGGGGGACATCGATGAGGGGCTCTGATGGGGGGCCCTCAGGTAAGGAGGGACTCTGATGGGGACCCTCGGGTAAGGAGGGTGGGAGACTCCAATATAGGGGGACATTGATGAGGACTCCAGTATAAGGGGGGACATTGAGGAGCTCTGATGGGGACCCTCGGGTAAGAAGGGGCTCTGATGGGACCTTCATGTAAAGGAGAAGCTCGGGGGGGGGGGGGGGGTGACCCTCAAAGGGGGTGGGCCTCTGATGGGGGGTGGGGGACCCTCATGTAAAGGGGGTGGGCCTCTGAGGGGGGGGCCCTCATGTAAAGGGGGTGGGCTTCTGATGGGGGGGCCCCTCATGTAAAGGGGGTGGGCCTCTGATGGGGGGCCCCTCATGTAAAAGGGGGTGGGACTCAAGTTTACCTGGCCATTTCCTTGCAGCGTGTTTCTGTGCGCATCGGGAAAGCACATGATCCACACCCACATGGAGAAGGTGTCACCCTGTATTGTGGCAATGCCCATTTCCTGGTGCCTCCGTGGCAGCATACACCTGGCTGGTTACTCCGCCCACAACCACGTGTATACTGCCATGGAAAGGCACCAGGAATGAAAAATTGCAGAAAGTTAAGTCTCCAATTTATTAAAAAAATCTTTAGGACTTGTTGCCGCAACGCTCACATGTGATTGGGCCCTCCAGAGGTTTTGGAAGCTTTGCTCTGAGCCCAGCTACAAGGCTACCGGCTCACGTTCAGAAGTTGCCGATCGACGCTCTCTGCACTTTGAGCGCAGAGCACCTCGGCGCCGGCTGTGTTGTAATTGTCAGAAGTTGGTTGAACTGGTTTCCTCCCTCTCATCGGTATATGATGTCCCGAGGGCCTTGCAAGTCATTGGAATAATAAAGCTTGTTCCTGCAGAGGCTGGACTCCTCCTCCATTGGAGGTCACACCCCATGTGTTCTGCCAGAACACCGCACTGTCTGCATGCTATCAGCAGCTCTGCAAACATCGGTTTGATGTGCTGAAATCCATAGCATGGGGCCATCTTTGTTGTAGGGATATGCAGGATGAAAATGCTTGTCTTCTGGCTGTCTGTGGCTTCAAAACCTGAGTTGCTGATCTAAAAATAACGCATGTGCAGACGGAACTCCTTACCTCTGTATTTGTTTTGGCTAAACGAATCCAAATACACAGAAGCCATACGATCACCCTGACAGCCAGGCAACTTGCATTCTCTTTCCCCCTCCCTCTCCCCCCTCCCCCTCCAGGACTCCTTGTTTTTCTTTACACTGAATATGGTTCTTAATGACGTTGGCTGGATGTTTGGGGTGGTTGTCCTGCTGCAGAATAAAATTGGGGGCCAATCGCCCGCCTCCCTGATGGTATGGCATGATGAAGTATCTGCCTGTATTTCCTCAGCATTGAGGACACCATTGATCATGGCCTAATCTCCAACTCCCATTTGCACAAATTCAACCCCAAACTTGCAAGGAACCTCCACCATGCTTGGCTGCAGACACTGCGTGCAGTGGCATAACTAGAACCTTCAGGGCCCCGATGCAAGAAACCATGAAGGGCCCCCCTGAACCCCAGCCAAGGCCCTTCCCTCCGAGTCCGGCGGTGGAACTCCAGGGCGTGGTCACAGGTATGACCTTTGTGAGCCCCTGTAGTTCCACCACTGGTATCAGCAGTTTTTATTTATTTATTTTTTTACATTTTTTTTGGTGCCCCATTGGGGAACTGTCCCTAGCAGAATGGGGTCCCCATCCCCAGAAGAGATGAGGGCCTTTTCTCCAGGGCAGATGAAGTTACTGCCCCCAGGTGAGAAGGGGGTCCCTGTCCCCAGGGGGATATGGAGGGGGTATGTAATAGTGTGTGTGCTAGATGCCTATGCTGCTGCCGGCCATATGTACAGGGGGCTACATGGGCCCGGTTGCGGTCACGACTGCTGCACCCCCTATAGTTACGCCCCTGACTGCGTGGTTGAGTCGCTTAGCCTTGGTTTCCATGTCCTATGCATTAAAACATAGGAACTAGGACGCAGAGCAAAAAAAAAAAGGCAGCAGGTGCTCTGGACTAATGTTAAATATTCAGCTGTAGCAGGAGGCAGTTTGTTGGGGGGGGGGGGGGGGGGGGGCGGTACATTAATGGGAGTCTGCAGCCAACTGTGAAGCATGGTGGAGGTTCCTTGCAAGTTTTTTTGGGGCTCCATTTCTGCAAATGGAGTTGGAGATTCAGTGAGGATCAACAGTGTCCTCGATGATGAGAAATGCAGGCAGATACTTCTCCATCATACCATACCACCAGAGAGGCCTGTGATTGACTCCAAATTTATTCTGCAGCAGGACAACCCCCCCCCCCAACATACGTCCAAGTTTTAGCTTAAAGAAGAAAAAGGAGTCCTAGAAGTGATGGTTTGGGCCCCCACAGAGCCCTGATCTCTCCATCATGGAGTCTGTCTGGATTTGAGGCATCCGACATCCACAGAAGATCTGTGCTTGGTTCTACCTGCCGAGTTCTTCAACAACTGCGTGCAAGCCTACCTAGAAGAAGGCAAGGGTGGTCACACCAAATATCGATTGGATTTCTTTTCATTTACTTTCCATTTTGCTAATAGATTAAAAAATAAAAATAAACGTATGGCTTCTTATTTGAAAAGCGTTCTTTGTTTACAAATTATTATTATTATTTTTTTTTTGCACAATTCTGTAAGTATTCTAGTGTTTGGAAACAGAGTTCTCCCTTGTGTCTGAAGAGCGTACATCCTATCCTCTTCATCTCCCAGAGATGCCACCCATCGCCCCGGGGCCGCTTCAGCTTGTATTAACTGGATATGAGTGGAAAACTACAAAACGCGATGCAACGATAAGGCTCGCATTGCTAAAGTCCATCCGTGTTTTCATAGACTGCTGGAGCAATCCAGAAGAAGCCGGTAAAGGGTGATCCTCCCGGGGTGTTTTCCTGAGGGCTTCTAGGATGCCGATTTTTATTTTTTTATTTTTATTTTTTTTTTATTTATTTATTTTTTTTTTTTTGTTTTTCTTGTTGCACCTTCTACCCTGAGACATTAAATGCAAGATGGGGGGGGGGGGGAGGGAGATGGGGTGCTCCTCCTGAAACCAGCTCTCAGGTCTTGACCTTGAGAAAGCAAGCCAAGCCAGGAGCCTATATTATTAATTGTAGTAGTAATAATATTATTGTTTATAGTATTATACTTTTTACATTATTTTATTTATTTTGTTTTGTGTGTGTGTGTGTGTGTATCTTTCAAAACTGAGGGGGGAAAATCGCATCGGCTAAACGCGTCACTATTTTGAAGATGCCTTCTGTTCCAGTGGCGGCTAACATTTTGGGGTTTCCTATTATATTACATTCTGGTGTCCATAATAAAAAAAAAAAAAAAAAGAAGGCACACAGGACTTTATTTAAAAAAATTTTTTTTTAAAGTGATATTAACACTTTCATGCCTAAAGCCTATGTCTGACATTTTTGTTTTACAAGTTAAAAAAATCAGTACTTTTTGCTAGAAAATTGCATCTCCCTCTCTCCAATATTTTATGTCATTATATTTTATGTATTTTTTTTTAATGCGTCTCCTATGGAGGAGATTTTTTTTTTTTTAATTTTTGTACCGTAGTTTGTCACCATTCCACGAGTGTGCGCCATTTCAAAAGCGTGATATGTTTAGGCTTCCATTTACTCAGCGAAACATCATCTTTCACATTATACAAATAAAATATTAAAATTTTATTTAAAAAAAAACAATTGTGTGTGTATCTGTATGTTACCACGTTAGAGTTATAGGAGAGGCCTTTCACCAGAATTATTGCTCTCACTCTGACTATCGCAGTGATACCTCACATGTGTGATTTTGAACACCGTTTACATTTGGGTTGCGATTTGCGTATGTACTTTTCTTGCTGCACTTTATTATAATAATTATTATTATTTTATTTTTTTTTATTTTTTTTGTGTGGTTTTTATTTATTTTAATTTTTTTTCCCATTTGTCCCCTTTTTAAAAAATAAATAAAAAAAAGTAACCATTCTTTGTGACAGTAATAGGTGATGACAGGTACTCTTATGGAGGGGATCAAGACCTCCGATCCCTCCTTTTGCACTTAAAATTATTCAAATAGGCAAAATTGATGAAAAAAAAATTAAATATATGGAACCCTATGGACTAAGACTGGGGTGCCATTAAAATGCATGTGTGTAAAGGCAGGCACCCCAAGGTATTTGAAAATATTGTGTGTATGTATACATGCAGGGGGGTTTAGAGGCAGGAAAAAAAAAAATAAAAAAAAAACGCCAGAAGCCCCTAGGAGCAGCTGTAAAAAACGTCCAGTGTGTAGGAGGCTTAAAAAATATATTAAAAATATGTGGGCTTTTGGATACAGAGGGAGGTTTTCCAACTTTGTTGACAATCTCCTT
>NW_027507788.1:7264919-7309919 GCF_037356315.1 Lithobates pipiens
AAAGACATTTCTCTACAATCCGAATGTAGAGCTGTCCACAGGGATGGCTTTCCCCAGGAGGGGTTTGTAGGCAGGGCCGGGGTTTGGGGGTGAGAGGATGGGCAATCAACTGGGGTCCCCACATTCTTAAAGTTTGAATTGTATTCTGCTTGGTGCCGAATAGCGACATGCATGGTGTCTGGTGCTCAGAGAGGGTAGGGGAGTATGGTGGCAGAGAGTGCGGAGAGCTCCAAGTAGACCCCTGTGACCAGCAGAGTATTGGGGTCGGGGGAGGGGGGGGGGTGTGAGTGCAGAACGCTGTATAGTGACGAGCATAATCTGGGGGCCTCAGAGGGATCCCAGTGAGGCGCAGAGAGGAAATGCTCTATAAGTGGGGTGGTGGTGTGAAAAGACACTGATGGTGGTGGAGAGGCCACTGTGAGGAACTCCCACCAGTTGGGGTGGTGGTGAGCACTTTGGAATGACTGGCGGGGTGGGGGAGGGGGTCTCGGTAAGGGCCAAAGGGAATGTTCTATGATTAGGGTGTCAGAGTGGCAATCACAGTGGGAGTGATCAGACGGGCCCCTGTAGAGAGCAGGGGGTAAGAGATGCTCTATAAGTGGGGTAGTGGTGCTAAGTATTGCCTGGTGATGGGAGTGGTGGAAGGGAATGAAGGGGAGGAGACCTTTATAAGTGGGGTGGTGGTGTGGAGACCTTCTATAAATAGGGCGGTGGTGTGGAGACCTTCTATAAATAGGGCGGTGGTGTGGAGACCTTCTATAAGTAGGGTGGTGGGGAGGCACTCTATAACTGAGAGGGTGATGATGCAGAAATGTTTTATAAGTGGGGTGGAGGTGTGGGGACACCTTTTATAAGTTGGGTGGTAATGATGTAAAGACATTCTACAAGTTGGGTGGTGGTGATGGTGTGGAGACCTTCTATAAGTTGGGTGGTGATGGTGTGGAGACCTTCTATAAGTTGGGTGGTGGTGATGGTGTGGAGACCTTCTATAAGTTGGGTGGTGGTGATGGTGTGGAGACCTTCTACAAGTTGGGTGGTGGTGATGGTGTGGAGACCTTCTACAAGTTGGGTGGTGGTGATGGTGTGGAGACCTTCTACAAGTTGGGTGGTGGTGATGGTGTGGAGACCTTCTACAAGTTGGGTGGTGGTGATGGTGTGGAGACCTTCTACAAGTTGGGTGGTGGTGATGGTGTGGAGACCTTCTACAAGTTGGGTGGTGGTGATGGTGTGGAGACCTTCTACAAGTTGGGTGGTGGTGATGGTGTGGAGACCTTCTACAAGTTGGGTGGTGGTGATGGTGTGGAGACCTTCTATAAGTAGGGTGGTGGGGAAACGCTCTATAACTGGGATGGTGTTGATGCAGCGATGCTCTATAGGTGGGGTGGTGGTGCTACATGCTGCATGAAGACTGGGGCTGTTGGAGGGGACTGGGAGGAGGAGACCCTCCTATAGATGGGGTGTTGGTGTGAAGATGCTCCATGAGGAAGGGGGTGGTTAGTTGGATCGCAGGGGAGGAGATGCTCTATATGTTCGGTGGAGGTGCGGAGAGACTGTATAAGTGATGTAGTGCTATGTGCTGTATGGCAATGGGTGCGGTGGGGGGGAAGAAAGTGTTGAGTAGCAGGCATGGTGACAGGTGCTTGGGGGGGGGGGGGGGGTCTCTAGTAAGGAGTATGTTGTGGGACCCAGTGAGAGGTGCCTTTTGGGGAGTCCCTAGTTGAGGGGGTGCCTTTGGGAAGTCTTTAGATGAGGGGGTGCCTTTGGGGAGTCCCTAGTTGAGGGGGTGCCTTTTGGGGAGTCCCTAGTTGAGGGGGTGCCTTTTGGGGAGTCCCTAGTTGAGGGGGTGCCTTTGGGGAGTCCCTAGTTTGAGGGGGTGCCTTTTGGGGAGTCCCTAGTTTGAGGGGGTGCCTTTTGGGGAGTCTTTAGTGGAGGGGGTGCCTTTTGGGGAGTATAGAAACTATAATCAAGAGTCCAGTATTTGTAAGGAATGAGCACACATTTGCACCATTTCACTTACTGACTTTTTTTCCCTCTCTCTCCTGCAGGGAGCGCCAGTCGCTGCTGAACATGACGTCCATTCAAAAACTTTTTTAAATTTTTTTTTTTTTTTTTTTTAATTTTCTTTATAACAGTTTGTGCTTCGCAGACTTTGACCCCCCCCCCCCCCCCCCATCTTTGCTATGTAAACTATTTTCTGTAACATTTTTAACTACTAATTCAATAAAGTCGGTTTGTTTTCTCACAGCGTGTTGTCTTCTTTGAAATCGGTCGGGGGTGCGTCCTCCGATTCCTGTCCGCAGAGCCCCCCCCCCTCCCCCTCCCTCGGTAGGTGTGTTGTGGTTGAACGTTTATGATGGAGGGTTTAAAGGAGAAACTCCATTGGGTGAAAAGCATTGTAAATCTGCTAGTCCATCCATCGACCCCCACCCAGAATGTTAATGGTGTTGTCCAATGGTGCCCCCTGTGTTCTTTCCTCTAGGGGGGGCTCTAATACAGGAGATGTGTTACCGGTGTGTGTGTATGTATATGTATATGTATGTATGTATGTATGTATGTATATATATATATAAATTTATTTATTATAGCGCCCCCCCCCCCCATTCAGATATAATATTTCCTGCTTGTGTGATTGGCTCACTGATTTTCCCAGAAGTCTGCGCTAAGATACAAATCAGATTTTGGGTATCCTCTGCAACAAGAATGTCTGTCTGTCTGTCTTTTTTTTTTTTTTTTTTTTTTGAGATGTTCCTGAAGGGAACTCACATCTAAAGGAATGCAGACCCTGCCACTTTCCTCATTAGAACCCTGCAGGTGCAGCAGCTGATTGATGATAATTTTATAAAATCACTCCCATTCACTTTGTATTCCCAAAGTCAGATTTTAGGCATCCCCTGCAATAGGAATTTCAGTTTTGGTCAGAAAGTCCCAAAAGGTTTAAACACTTCTAAAGGGATGCAGACCCTGCCGCTTTCTTTAGAACACAGAGTGCACCGGGTGATTTAGAATAAACCAGGTCCTCCCGTTCTGAATCAGTCTGCACAGGATATGGGGAAACGAACCGCTATTTCTTCAGCGCAACATAAGGTTGGAATCTGCTACAAAGTTCGTTACAATCCCTGCAATGTACAGAGATCACCCAGAGAGGGGGAGGTTTGGTCTCAAAAAAAGTGGAGTTACCCTTTAATCCCCTTCCTGATGAGTGTATGCATACCTGTATATGCTCCACAAAAGTGGGTCTTCAATGGGGACACAAATACACTATATTACCAAAAGTATTGGGACGCCTGCCTTTACATGAACCTTAATGGCATCCCAGTCTTATTCCGTAGGGTTTAATACTGAGTTGGCCCCACCCTTTGCAGCTATAACGGGTTCAACTTTTCTGGGAAAGCCGTCCACAAGGTTTAGGAGGGTGTCTATGGGAATGTTTTGATCATTCTTCCATTGGCGCATTTGTGATTTCAGGCATTGATGTTGGATGAGTAGGCCTGGCTTGCAGTCTTGGATTGAGGTCAGGACTCTGTGCAGGCCAGTCAAGTTCCTCCACCCCAAACGCACTCATCCATATCTTTATGGACCTTGCTTTGTGCACTGGTGAGCAGTCATGTAGGAACAGGAAGGGGCCGTCCCCAAACTGTTCCTACAAAGTTGGGAGCATGAAATTGTCCAAAATGTCTTGGTATGCTGACACCTTAAGAGTTCCCTTCACTGAAACTAAGGGGCCAAGCCCAACCCCTGAAAAAACAACCCCCCCACCGTAATCCCCCCCTCCACCAAATTATTTGCACTGGTGCACAAAGCACGGTCCATAAAGACATGGATGAGAAAGTTTGGGGTGAAGGAACTTGACTGGCCTGCACAGAGTCCTGACGTCAACCCGATAGCACACCTTTGGGATGAATTAGAGTGGATACTGTGAGCCCGTCTGTCTTGTCCAACATCAATGCCTGACCTCACAAATGCTCTTCTGGAAGAATGGTCAAACATTCCCATAGACACATCTCCTAAACCTTGTAGATGACCTTCCTATAAGACTTGAAGCTGTTGTAGCTGCAAAGGGCGGAGCCAACTCAATATTGAACCCTCCGGACTAAGACTGGGATGTCATTAAAGTTCATGTGCCTGTAAATGCAGGTGTCTCAATACTTTTGATAATTGCGCGTGTGCTGCGCCATTTGAAGACGACCCACTTCGGATCTGCTACTAACAATCAGTAACCAGAAGGCCGGCTTCCCGATCATCTGAGCAGTGCGATGGCCTCCGATTGGCTATCATAGTGATCAGTCACTGTATGGCCTGCCTTTTGTGGGGGGAGGGGGTTTCGTCACATCGATTTTTCTAAGTTTCCAGTTTTCTTCTCTAGTATACAATGTATCTTCTCTTTTCGAGGGGGAAAAAAAATACATTGTATACTAGAGAAGAAAATTGGAAACCTAGAAAAGTGTGTGAAGAAGAAGAAGAAAAAATTCAATTCAATAGCCAGATGAGGGTTTGATCGGGGTCAGTGTCCGGATTAGGGTTGGGGTCAAAGTTCAGGGTCAATGTATTTTAGGTAGGATTAAGCACTTGCCAACCGCCTAACAGGGAAAATATGTCATCTGATCGATTGTTTAATACCGGGCTTAAGACTGCAGCTAAATGCCATAACTCCAGTATTGGAATTTCCCTCAGGCGATGATCTTTCTGATTTAAAAGCGATTCTAGCGGTGGATTTGCCGCTGGATAACTTTTTGCAATTTTTTTTTTTTTTGGAGCCCCATGGTGAAATATCCAGGTCCTTAACAGACCCCTGATGTCTTACTTTTGAAGCAGAGACTGTTCCTTTTTTTTCTGCAGCAGGGGAAGTCTGTACAGCACGGGGTGATTAGGGAGTGCCCAGGTACACCTGGCACACCTAAGATATAATATTATATACACACGCATACATATATAATGTGTGTGTGTGTATATATATATATATATATATTTATTATTATTATATATTTTTTTTTTCTTCTAAATATCTATCCAGTCGGTGTTGCTGTAGGACACCAGAAGTAAGGTGACAACAAGCCCAACAGAGGTCCTAATCCTTCCCACATCGAGAGAGAGGGGGTGATTTGCACTGACAGCTCCCCCTGGTGGATATTTTACTAATTACTATATTTAAAGCAGACGGAAAACCAAGCTTGCAAAAAATAGAAAAGTACTTTTATTAGTAACCCCGCTGAGAATATTGGGATAATGTGTAAATAACATTACTTGAAATTTATATCACTACTGATATTGTGGGGGGGGTGTACAAGGCTGATAATTAGTGAAACTCCACCTCTTGTCTTCGATCTCCTATCGGCATTTAGCCACTGTGTTGATAGTAAAATTGTGAACCTTTATTACCCCCCCTGGGTCCTGAACCATACGTCTACTCTACATTTATGTAAAGAAAAAAATAACTTTTTATTGGGGGTTTTTCAACCACCTTTTGTACAACACTGTCCTAATGGATTATTTCTTTGTTTGTCTTGACCTATGTTCATATGTTTCTTCTTTACTACCTTTGTGTAGTTATTTATAATAAAACGTTATTGAATTTTAAATTCTAATTCTTATTTTTTGAATATTATCTGATACCGCAATAGTCCCTACTGTTCCCACTAAATCTTAGGAAATCTTCTCCCAGAGTTTTTTTTTTTTCCTATTCTGTGAGCTTTATGCTCTTTTCTGTTTTGTACCCCCTGGGTCCTGGTGTGGGCATTGCCAGTACTGTGACTCTGATGTCCTCCAGGGGCTGCAGTGTGGCACATGGGGTGGTAATACTGAATATGTATATAATAACAAGCCTCATCCAAGCATCGCCCCAAGTAACATTGAGGTCCAATAAGTCCGATCAGGCGAAGGACAGAACAAGCCGAGTAAAAATCCTGGAGTTCAGAGCTGCCGTTGTTGTTGTTACTATGTATCCTCCAGGAGATCTTCTGTCCCCTCTGGCAAAACAGTGACAGTCTATATACTGAGCGCCCATTGTCTGATCCTCTCACCGGTCTGTATTGTAAACTCTTCTCCTGTCTCGCTTTATCCTGTTTTGTCCTGAGTGTGTTTGCAGTAAATAATGTCCATAGAAACGTATAAGTATCGCTGCTGTACGCCGGAGTGGTGTTGGTGCTTCCAGTGTGATCTGTACATGAGATGCCCTGAGAGGTCGCGATGTTCTGCAAGGTACATGGATTTCTGTATTCTATAGAATATCAGATCTATATATGTATCTATTGATCTCATTCCCTTCTTCCCTCTCCTTTTTTTTTTTTTTTTTTTTTCTTATTTATATTTTCTCTCTCTCTCTCTCTCCCTCCCCTCTTTTCCTCTCCGCTCTCTTCTTGTTCTCTCTCTCGTTCTCTCTCGTTCTTTCTCTCGTTCTCTCTCTCTCGTTCTCTCTCTCTCGTTCTCTCTCGTTCTTTCTCTCGTTCTCTCTCTCTCGTTCTCTCTCTCTCTCGTTCTCTCTCTCTCTCGTTCTCTCTCTCTCTCGTTCTCTCTCTCTCTCGTTCTCTCTCTCTCTCTCGTTCTCTCTCTCGTTCTCTCGTTCTCTCTCTCGTTCTCTCTCTCTCTCGTTCTCTCGTTCTCTCGTTCTCTCTCTCGTTCTCTCTCTCGTTCTCTCGTTCTCTCTCTCGTTCTCTCGTTCTCTCTCTCGTTCTCTCTCTCGTTCTCTCGTTCTCTCTCTCGTTCTCTCTCTCGTTCTCTCTCTCGTTCTCTCTCTCGTTCTCTCGTTCTCTCTCTCGTTCTCTCGTTCTCTCTCGTTCTCTCTCTCGTTCTCTCTCGTTCTCTCTCTCGTTCTCTCTCGTTCTCTCTCTCGTTCTCTCTCGTTCTCTCTCGTTCTCTCTCTCTTTTTCTCTTTTTCTCTCGTTCTCTCGTTCTCTCTCTCTCTCGTGCTCTCTCTCTCTCGTTCTCTCTCTCGTTCTCTCTCTCGTTCTCTCTCTCGTTCTCTCTCTCGTTCTCTCTCTCGTTCTCTCTCTCGTTCTCTCTCTCTCTCTCTCGTTCTCTCTCTCTCTCTCTCGTTCTCTCTCTCTCTCTCTCGTTCTCTCTCTCTCTCTCTCGTTCTCTCTCTCTCTCTCTCGTTCTCTCTCTCTCTCTCTCGTTCTCTCTCTCTCTCTCTCGTTCTCTCTCTCGTTCTCTCGTTCTCTCTCTCGTTCTCTCGTTCTCTCTCTCGTTCTCTCGTTCTCTCTCTCTCGTTCTCTCTCTCTCTCTCTCGTTCTCTCTCTCTCTCTCTCGTTCTCTCTCTCTCTCTCTCGTTCTCTCTCTCTCTCTCTCTCTCGTTCTCTCTCTCTCTCTCGTTCTCGTTCTCTCGTTCTCTCTCTCGTTCTCTCGTTCTCTCTCGTTCTCTCGTTCTCTCTCTCGTTCTCTCGTTCTCTCTCTCGTTCTCTCGTTCTCTCTCTCGTTCTCTCGTTCTCTCTCTCGTTCTCTCTCGTTCTCTCTCGTTCTCTCTCTCTTTTTCTCTTTTTCTCTCGTTCTCTCGTTCTCTCTCTCTCTCGTTCTCTCTCTCTCTCGTTCTCTCTCTCGTTCTCTCTCTCGTGCTCTCTCTCGTGCTCTCTCTTTTTCTCTCGCTCTCTCTCGTTCTCTCTCTCTCTCGTTCTCTCTCTTTTTCTCTCTCTTTTTCTCTCGTTCTCTCTCTCTCTCGTTCTCTCTCTTTTTCTCTTTTTCTCTCGTTCTCTCTCTCTCTCGTTCTCTCTCTCTCTTGTTCTCTCTCTTTTTCTCTCTCTTTTTCTCTCGTTCTCTCGTTCTCTCTCTCGTTCTCTCTCGTTCTCTCGTTCTCTCTCTCGTTCTCTCTCGTTCTCTCTCGTTCTCTCTCGTTCTCTCTCGTTCTCTCTCGTTCTCTCTCGTTCTCTCTCTCTCTCTCTCTCTCTCTCTCTCTCCTATTGTAAATCTGTCCCATGACCCCTCTGACTTGCTTTGCATCTGATAAATCTATTTTTTGTATATAAAAACATAACCAGCTTTATTTGCCTCCTCTCTCTCAGGTTTTCCATTGCATTCTTCTGATTCTCAGTGTGATTATAACAGGTGAGTAGAATGGATTGTTATCCTGAAGAGTTGGGTCATCCCTGAGATGGAATGTAAAAGGCCCTCCTGTCCCAGGGGTCCACAGCGCCCCCTAGTGCCACCTTTCACTACTGGGCATGGGCAGTCCATATATCTGTTACATGGGGTGTTTTTTTTTGATTTTTTTTTTTTTTCTTTACACCATCCAATTAAGTCTGAGCTTATTTCAGAGCCCTTAAATGTATGTTCCTTTGCATGGGAGGCGATGGTTTTTATTGGTTGTACTTCAAGATTGTATCAGCTTTTTCATTTTGCAGATTTTTTTTAAAGCCCCAATCCGATCCGGGGTAATTTTATGAAAATTTGTCTCTTGATTTCTATTGGATATATATATATATATATATATATATATATATATATATATATATATATATATATATATATATATATATATATATAATTATTATTATTATTATTCTTTTTTTATTTATATATATATATATATATATATATATATATTTTTAACACTCCCATCTGCTTCCCCTCACAGGATGTGCTGCAGAATCGGATCCATTTCACTATGGTGAGTACGGCATTAAGTCTTCCACTGAGGTGTACTGAATGGACCAGCTGAAATCCACTTTGTGGGCGGTCCCATCGCGTCTTCTTCCTTCCTACCCAATATCTTTCAATTGAGAGATCTAAGGGGCCAGGCAGAAAATTGTCAGTCGAACAGGGGCTGCATCCGGCCCACCCGGCAGATCTGTCCATTTGTGATGTATAGTGCGGATTGGGGAATCTGTTAGATTTTTTGTTTTTCCCCCCCCAGCTCGCACAAACACAGATACACATATATACAGCCCCTTTGAAAGAAGGTCCACTTTCATGGGGTTACATACACTATATTACCCTTTAACCCCTTCCTGATGTGTATGCATACCTGTATATACAGCCCCACAGAAGCGGGTCGTCTTCAGTGGCGCAACACACACATATTATATTACCAAAAGTATTGGGACGCCTGCCTTTACACACACTTGAACTTTAATGGCATCCCAGTCTTAGTCCGTAGGGTTCAATATTGAGTTGGCTCCGCCCTTTGCAGCTATAACAGCTTCAACTCTTCTGGGAAGGCCGTCCACAAGGTTTAGGAGATGTGTCTATGGGAATGTTTGACCATTCTTCCAGAATGTGCATTTGTGAGGTCAGGCACTGATGTTGGACGAGAAGGCCTGGCTGGCAGTCTCCACTCTAATTTATCCCAAAGGTGTTCCATCATGTTGAGGTCAGGACTTTGTGCAGCCCATTAGTAGCCATAGCAACACAATACATTGGTGCCATAATAGTCCTAACTTTCTGAACAAGTAAATCCAGTCCTTTATGACGTTGGCTGGTCGAGTCTTTTCTTCAGAATGTATCACCAGAGGCATCTGTGTGTGTTTTTCTTCTCTCCTCAGATTACAAATCTCTCCGCATTGGAGGTTTAGTGTTTTCAGGAGTGATGCTGACTACAGGAATTATAGTTCTTCTGAGTAAGCAAATTTTACGTTTTTTTTTTTTTTTTTTTTTCTTTAAAAGGATTAAAGTGTATCTAAACCCAATAACAAAAGTAATTTATTGCACTTTACCAGCCCATAGATGTTTTTTATTTGTATATTTAACAGATAAAATGAAGCAAAAAAGAGAGGAGTTTTATTATTTGGTTTTACCTCCACTTTGAGGTGTGTTTATGAAAAAAATTGCATGGCTGTTCCTCCATTGAAAATGCATGTAAATTCATATAAAGATGTGAAAATAAAAAAATGAAATGTTCTCAAGCTATATTTCTTGCACTGAGTGAAATGTGGAAAATACTGCATTATGGCCACTAGATGGCAGTGAGGAGCTTACTTTTTCTTATGAGAGTCAGTGCCATCTAGTGGCCACAATAGAGTATTTTCTGGCGCACAGTTTATCCTACCTTAAGGGTGCAAAATGATTTTGTTCTTTAGTGATAACCATTTTTGTTGAAAGGGTTGTATTTATTTATTTATTTATTTATTTATTTATTTATTTTTTTTTTTTAATCACATCCATAAAAACTGCATGTACATTTGTTCTATGCAAATGTAGAAAAATAAATAGCTTTTCGTCTGTATTATCTACAATTCGAATGTGCGAAATCTAGTAATACTGCATTATGGCCACTAGATGGCCATAATGCGGTAAAAAAAATACAGAAAACACTGCATTATGGCCACTAGATGGCATTGACGTAGGAAATAAGTAAGCTCCTCATTGCCATCTAGTGGCCATAAGGCGTTTTTTTTTCTGCACAAGCAGATTATTTTTCCTGAGTGCAAAAGGATTGGGTTTCCTCATCTATCAAAACTGCAGGTAAACCTGTTCTTTGGGAATGGGAAACAAAATTGAATGTTCTTATGCTATATTCTCTGCAGATCAAATGTGTGAATGGGGAAAATACTGCATTATGGCCACTAGATGGTGCTGACCATCATATGAAAATTTAGTATGCTGCTCAGCATGTACATTCACTCTGTGTGAATGGAAAAAAAATTAAAATGTGCTCAGGCTATATTCTCTGCAGATCAAATGTGTAAATGGGGAAAATACTGCATTATGGCCACTAGATGGCAATGAGGAGCTTACTTCTTTCCTACGTCAATGCCATCTAGTGGCCATAAGGCGGTATTTTCTGCACATGCAGATTATTTTCCCTATGAGAGCAAAATTATTGGGTTTCCTCATCCATTAAAACTGCATGTAAACCTGTTCTTTGGCAATGGGAAAAAGAAAAAAAAATGTGCTCAGACTATATTCTCTGCAGATCAAATGTGTAAATTGGGAAAATACTGCATTATGGCCACTAGATGGTCCTGAGGAGCAAACTTTTTTTTTTTTCTATGATAATTAGTTCCATCTAGTGGCCATAAGGCTGTATTTTCCACGCACACAGTTTATCCTACCGTAAGGGTGCGAAATGATTTTGTTCTTTAGTGCTAACCATTTTGATTAAAAGGGGTGTATTTTTGAGAAAAAAAAAATTGCATAGATGTTCATCCATCAAATGCATGTAAATGTGTTCTGTGCAAATTTAGAAAAAATGTGTTTGGTTTTTTTTGGTCTATTATATCTGCAATTCGAATGTGCGAACGCAGAAAATACCGCATTATGACCACTAGATGGCAATGAGGAGCTTACTTATTTCCTACGTCAATGCCATCTAGTGGCCATAAGGTGGTATTTTCTACACAAGCAGATTATTTTTCCAATGACCGCAAAATGATTGGGTTCCCTCCATCAAAACTGCATGTAAACCTGTTCTTTGGCAATGGGAAAAAAAAAAATGGAATGTTCTTGGGCTATGTTCTCTGCAGATCAAATGTGTGAATGCAGAAAATACCGCATTATGGCCACTAGATGGCAATGAGGAGCATACTTATTTCCTACGCCAATGCCATCTAGTGGTCATAAGGGGGTATTTTCCATGCACACAGTTTATCCTATGTTAAGGGTGCGAAATGATTTTGTTCTTTAGTGCTAACCATTTTGATTAAAAGGGGTGTATTTTTGAGAAAAAAAAAATTGCATAGATGTTCATCCATCAAATGCATGTAAATTTGTTCTGTGCAAATGTAGAAAAAAAATGTTTTTTTTTTTTTTTTGGTCTATTGTATCTGCAATTTGAATGTGCGAATGCAGAAAATACCGCATTATGGCCACTAGATGGCAAAGAGGAGCTTGCTTATTTCCTACGTCAATGCCATCTAGTGGCCATAAGGGGGTATTTTCTGAACATGCAGATTATTTTCCCTATGAGAGCAACATGATTGGGTTTCCTTATCCATCAAAACTGCATGTAAAACTGTTCTTTGGCAATGGGAAAAAAATGGAATGTTCTTGGGCTTTGTTCTCTGCAGATCAAATGTGAGAATGGGGGAAAATGCCGCATTATGGCCACTAGATGGCAATGAGGAGCTTACTTATTTCCTACGTCAATGCCATCTAGTGGCCATAAAGTGGTATTTTTTTCTGCACAAGCAGATTATTTTTCCTATGAGAGCAAAATTATTGGGTTTCCTCATCCATGAAAAGTGCATGTAAACCTGTTCTTTGGGAATGGGGGGGGGGGGGGGGGGGGAATCAAATGTTCTTGGGCTATGTTCCCTACACATCTAATGTGTGAATGGGGAAAATACTGCATTATGGCCACTAGATTGCTGACCATCATATGGAAATTTAGTATGCTGCTCAGCATGTGCATTCACTCTGTGTGAATGAAAAAAAAAATGTGCTCAGGCTATATTCTCTGCAGATCAAATGTATAAATGGGGTATATACTGCATTATGGCCACTAGATGGTGCTGACCATCATATGGAAATTTAGTATGCTGCTCAGCATGTGCATTCACTCTGTGTGAATGAAAAAAAAAAAATGTGCTCAGGCTATATTCTCTGCAGATCAAATGTATAAATGGGGTATATACTGCATTATGGCCACTAGATGGTGCTGAGGAGCAAACTTTTTTTCTATGATAGTTAGTTCCATCTAGTGGCCATAAGGTGGTATTTTCCACGCAAGCAGTTTATCCTACCTTAAGGGTGCAAAATGATTTTGTTCTGGGAAAATACTGCATTATGGGCACTAGATGGCGCTGAGGAGCATATGAGGAGTTCTATGATAGTCAGTTCCATTTAGTTGCTGTAATCCAGTATTTTCTTGTTGCACACAAATTGTCCTCCCTTTTATGGGAGCGAAATGATTGCGTTTCTTTAGTGTGAACAGGTTTTATTGAAGGGGGCTTATTAAAACTGCATGTCCGTTTTTTGTGCGAATGGGCCAAAATCGAATGTACTCAGGCTACATTCTTTACAGATCGAATATGTGAATGTAGAAAATACCCCATTATAGCCACTAGATGGCAATGAGGAGTTTACCTATTTCCTATGTCCTCCTGTGGCCATAATGCACTATTTAATGCACAGATTATCTTCCCTATGTGAGCAAAATAATTGGGTTTCTTTTGTGCTTTTTATTTTATTGAAGGGAGGATGTTTAAAACAAATTGCTTTGCTGTTCATCTATCAAAACTGCATGTAAGCTTGTTCTTTTGAGAATGGGACAAAAATGGAATGGTCTCAGGTTTATTTTCTCTGTAGGTTGAATCTGTGAATGTGTGAAATACTGCATTATGGCCACTAGATGGTGCTGACTATCATAGGGAACATGCAAGCTCCTCTGCACCATCTAGTGGCCATAATGTGGTATTTGCTGATTTTAGTTTATCCGAACCCCCGTTGCTGCTCTGTAGTTTGGTGTTTGACTGAATGAATGGCGGGGAATGATTGCCGACAGATGGGATCTGCATGGTGTCAGCTACACAGTACAATGTACAGCAAGGAATTGCATATGACCAAAGCATTGCGTGATACCGATAACATTAGAAAGTTCCAACCAATTGCACCCTACGAGGATTATACGCTAACCTGTTTCCTCCATCTTTTCAGCTGATCTCAACATTTGGAAGAGGAAGAAAAGCGCATCAGCAGAGGTAGATTGTCCTTTGTTCTTCTACTCATTTCCTCAAACTGGCTATTGAGACTTGTTTGGCTGACTATCACAAAGCACTATATCACCAAAAGTATGTGAACCCCCCTTCCCTCCAAATTATGGCGTTCAGATGTGCCCAGTGAAGGGTACTATTAATACGACATTGTAGACCATGTCGTATTAATGGTCCCCTTTACTGAGAAAGTGGTGGAACAGAAAAGGGTCTTAAATAGTCGTAACAGTTTGGTGAAGACCCTTTTCTTTTCCACCATGACTGTGCCCCTTTGTACAAAGCCAGCTCCATAAAGACATGGTTTGACCAGTTTGGTGTGGAGGCACTCCTGTGTCCTTCACAGAGCCCCGACCTCAACCCTACTCAACATCTTTGGACCTCAGCCCTACTAAACACCCTTTTTTGATCCACCATGACTGCCCCCTGTGTACAAAGCCAGCCCCATAAAGACATGGTGTGACCAGCTTGGTGTGGAGGAACTCAAATGTCCTGTACTGAGCCCTGACCTTATCCCTACTGAACCCCTCTGGACCTCAACCCCATTTTCTGTTCCAGCATGACTGTGCCCCTTTGTACAAAGCCAGCTCCATAAAGACATGGTGTGACCAGCTTGGTGTGGAGGAACTCAAGGTCAGGGCTCAGTTCAGGACATTCGAGTTCCTCCACTCCAAACTGGCCAAACCATGTCTTTATGGAGCTGGCTTTGTACAAAGGGGCACAGTCATGCTGGAACAGAAAATGGGGTTGAGGTCCAGAGGGGTTCAGTAGAGATAAGGTCAGGGCTCAGTACAGGACATTTATCTCTACTGAACCCCTCTGGACCTCAACCCCATTTTCTGTTCCAGCATGACTGTGCCCCTTTGTACAAAGCCAGCTCCATAAAGACATGGTGGGACCAGTTTGGAGTGGAGGAACTCCAGTGTCCTGCACAGAGACCCAACCTCAACCCTACTGAACATCCTTTTCTGTTCCACCATGATTGCCCCCTGTGTACAAAGCAAGCCCCCTTAAGACATGGTGTGACCAGTTTGGTGTGGAGGAACTTCAGTGTCCTGCACAGAGCCCTGACCACAACCCTACTGAACAGCTTTGGACCTCAACCCTACTGAACGCCCTTTTCTGTTCCACCATGACTGTCCCTGTGTACAAAGTCAGCACCATAAAGACATGGTATGACCAGTTTGGTGTGGAGGAACTCCAGTGTCCTGTACTGAGCCCTGACCTCATTCCTACTGAACCCCTCTGGAATTCAACCCCATTTTCTGTTCCAGCAACGACTGTGCCCCTTTGTACAAAGCCAGCTCCATAAAGACATGGTTTGGCCAGTTTGGGGTGGAGGAACTCCAGTGTCCTGCACAGAGCCTCAACCTCAACCCCACTGAACATCTTTGGACCTCAACCCTACTGAACACCCTTTTCTGTTCCACCATGATTGCCCCCTGTGTACAAAGCAAGCCCCCTTAAGACATGGTGTGACCAGTTTGGTGTGGAGGAACTCGAGTGTCCTGTACTGAGCCCTGACCTCATCCGTACTGAACACTTTTGAGATGAATCAGAACGCCAACTGTGAACTGTGAGGCAGGTCCTCTCATCAATACCTGACCTCCCAAATGGGCATACATTTCTACAGACACTCTACAAAGTCTTGTGTAAAGCCCTCCCATAAGAGTGGAGGTTGTTAGCCACAAAGTGAGTCAACTCCATATTAATGTCCATGATGAGGGGGGGGGGGGGGTAACCCTATATTAATGTCCCTGACGGGAGAAGGGGAAAAGGGGGGGGTTTATATTGATGGCCAAGGGGAAGGGAGGAGGGCATGCAGCTCCATATTAATGACCATGGCGTGAAACTTCATATGAAGTTGCCCTCCCCATGGGCCATTAATATTAAAATCCATGGGGTGCTACATAAAAAGGGCGATGGGAAGGGGGAGGCACTCTATATTAATATCCATGGATCCACAACTATATAGATCAGAGCAAATTAGAGGGACTTGTTCTAAACCAGGGACAGTCCCTCTAAACCAGGGACCGTTGCGAGGTATGTTAATGGCCCATGGGGAGGGAAACTCAATATTAAAGTTCATGGGGGGGCTCTTGATTAGTGACCATGGGGGCAATTGCATATTAGTCCATGGGTGCTCCATAATAATGGCTATGGGAAAGGGGGGGCACCTCTATATTGATGTCCATGGAGGGGCTCCATATTAGTGGCCATAGGCCACTTGATATTATTGGGCTCCATATTGATGACCATGGGAAGGGGGGCAACTCTATATTAATGACCATGAGGAGGGCCTGCATGTTAATGGCCCACGGGGAGGGCAACTCAATAGTAAAGTTCATAGGGGGCTCTATATTAGTGGCCATGGGGTGGAGGGCCAACTTGTTACTAATGTTCATGAGGGGGCTCTATATTAATGACTATTGGGGGGGCTCCATTAATGTCTCATGGGGGGTTCAACTCTAGATTGGTCCATGGGGGGCTCTATAATAATGGCTATGGGAAGGTGGGGCACCTCTATACTAATGTCAATGGAGGGGCTCCATATTAGTGGCCATGGAGGGCGGCAACTCTATATTATCGTCTATTCGGATGACGACATGTGGATGACCATGGGAGGAAGGGCAACTCTATTTTTATGTCAATGAGGAGGACCTCCATATTAATGTCTATTGGGGAGACCCATAATAACGGCCCAAAGAGAGGCAAACTCTCGATATAAAAGTCAATGGGTGAGGCTCCATAATAATGGCTATGGGGGGGGGTGGGCAACTCAATATTATTTTCCATTGGGAGGGCTCCATATTACTGACCATGGGAAGGGGGGAAACTATATTAATGTCCATGAGGAGGACCTCCATATTAATGTCAATTGGGGAGCCCCGTATTAACGGCCCAAAGAGAGGCCAACTCCATATAAAAGTCTATGGGTGGGGCTCCGTAATAACAGCTATGGGACGGCGGGCAACTCTATATTAATTTCCATGAGGAGGTCCTCCATATTAATGTCTATTGGGAAGCCCCATATTAATGGCCCATGGGGAGGCCAACTGCATATAAAAGTTCCATAATAGTGGCAATGGAAAGGGGGGCAACTCTATATTGATGTCCATGGAGGGGCTCTATAATAATGGCTATGGGAAGGTGGGGCACCTCTATACTAATGTCAATGGAGGGGCTCCATATTAGTGGCCATGGAGGGCGGGGGGGGATTCGCAACTCAATATTATTGTCCATTCGGATGGTGCCATGTTGATTACCATGGGAAGGAGGGCAGCTCTATTTTTATGTCCATAAGGAGAACCTCCGTATTAATGTCTAGTGGGGAGCCCCATAATAATGGCCCAAATAGAGGCCAACTCCATATAAAAGTCCATGGGTGAGGCTCCATAATAATGGCTATGGGGAGGGGGGGGGGGCGGCGGCAACTCTATATTAATGTCCATGGAGGGGTTTGTTCCATATTAGTGGCCATTGGGGGGACTTGATATTAATTGAGGGGTCCATAATAATGACCATGTTGGATCATAAGGTTCATTTGGTGGTGGACTCCATATTAACGTCCATGGTTTTGGAATTGGATTTCCAACAAGCTTGTATAGGTGTGATGGTTAGTTGTCCATGGACGTTTGGCCATACTGGGTATATTTTGGCTATAAATGAATTGGAAGTGTGTATTTACAGCATATGTACAGTATTTGTGTGTATATGTATATATATATATATATATATATATATTTCCTTTATCCCTTTTATCTCACCCAATCACTTATTTTTTTTTCTTTACACTTTTTAGGTCGCAGTGGAAGGAAAGATTTGCTAGGACCTCCTTATTGGGACACATCTAACCAAGGCACGAAGACCCCACTGAACATTCTTGTAAGACTCTTCTCCGTATTCCGGCCCGGTGAATGGCACACCAATGGCGCTCAATGGATAAATCCGTTTGGCTGAGTCGAATGCGGACGCGCAGATTTAAGAAGTTCACAAGAAGTACGTTTCTGCTATCGTGTTCTCTGCTGGTTTTACGGGCTCTGGAGGACTCCATGGCTTCCAGTGGGAAATACACAAGATTTCCTTGTTGTGACCGGGGAGCGGACAGTCAACCGGAATGGTGCCTCTGTGTGAGCATCCCATAGACAGCAGATATAAGATGGCGGCAGACCCGTAAACATGTTGAAGCCGTTTCAAAAGTCAATTTACAATCTTTCAAAGTCTGCAGATTCCAGAATAATCCCTGGTGATCCTGCCATGAAGGACCTTGTTTAGGACCTTCCTTTTATAGGGTGACAACAGTTGGCATCTGCTATGCAAGCAACTGCGTAAAGTCCACATCAAGACAGGTTTCCAGGAGTTACCTCTGCTTGATGAAAGACTTGACTCGTCATACGGGGAAGCCTGCTGATCCTGCCCATAGCCTATTTGCCTGGCTGTCATGTTTAGCCATTGGGCTTTAAGTGTGTATATCAAGAAAATTAGCCCCACCCCCCCCCCCCTTATCTACCTTTGTTCCGGTTTTGAGATTCAACCTCATAAAAAAAATGGGGATTTTCAGTGGAGGTGGTGATCACCGGGAGCCCCTGTTTCTCTTATGACCGGTTTTGGTTAAAGCTCCCCATACTCTCATTACAATCTCCTTCAGAGTTACCAAAATTTCATAACATGAGGACCTTCCTGAACTATCCAATCACAGAACCCCCCGGATGTAGAGTTATTAAGATTGCAGATATAAATTCATGGAAAACGGGGGACTGATGCATAATTATTGGTAGATCTATTTGTTGTATGTATCTATTGCTATTTGACTGTACTAGCCAAATTATTGTGTCGGGTTCCAGTGTTCTAGAAAAAATTAAAAATAACTATAAAACTGAATAGGAAAACACAAGTTGATATCTTGAGGCAAGCTTTTCATTGGGTTAGATGCGCAGTACATTCGAGTGGATGTGACTTTGCGCACTACTCTAAAATATCCACAAGCTGGCAGCATTCCCTATTCATTCAAATAGGGCATTTCTAAAACCATATTAATGACTGTAGTTTTGGGGGGGGGACAAAGGGACAAATGGAACTCTAGATTTAAGTCTATGGCTCCATAATAATGGCTGGGGGGGGGGGGGGCGCAGGTGGAGGAAAAGGACAGCAGAGCCACATTAATGTCCATGGGGATTGGAGGTTGGCTCCATGTTAATGTCCAAGAGCAGAGAGGAACTATTAATGTTCATAAGGGAGCCTTGGGGGGGGGGGGGGAGGGACATTCCATATTAATGTTCATGAGGGAGCCTCTATAACTGTCCATGGCGGGGGGGGCATTCCATATTAATGTTCAAGGGTGTGGTGAAATCCATATTAATGGTCATAGTTTTGGAATGGGATGGCCACAGATGTTTGGCCACGTTGTACAAGTTTTGGATATAGTAGATTGTATATTGCCATGGAAAGAGCAAGTACATATTAATGACTGTGATTTTGGGGGGCAGGACAAGTGGAATTTGGCAAGTCTATGGCTCCATAATAATGTCTGGGGGAAAGAGGCAGCAAATCCACATTTATGGTTATTGGAAGTTGGCTCCATGAGCAGAGGGGAACTATTATTGTTCATAGAGGGAGCCTCTATGTCAATGGAGGGGGCTCCATATTAAATGCAATGGTGGGGGAGATCCATATTAATGTTCATGAGGGAGCCTCTATAACTGTCCATGGGGGGGGGGGGGGCATTCCATATTAATGTTCAAGGGTGTGGTGAAATCCATATTAATGGTAATAGTTTTGGAATGGGATTGCCACAGATGTTTGGCCACATCGTGTCAATTATGGATATAGTGGATCAGGGTTTTTCAACCAGGGTTTCGTGGAACCCTAGGGTTCCTCCAGAGGTTGTTAGGGGTTCCTTGAGAAATGAGAACTTCCGCATCTCAGATAAGATCCCACTGACCTTTTTAGCTATCTGTAAGGGGGTAATTCTTCTCTACACAAGTGTTAAGGGGCATGCTTACCCCACTGACCATCACACTAATGTATCATGAGTTGTAGACTTAGTCATTTTTAGCAGGGGTTCCCTAAGACTGGAAAGTTATTTCAAGGGTTCCTCTGTGTTGGAAAAAGTTGGGAAAGGCTGTAGTAGATTGTACTTAACCATGTACAGGGCAACTACATATTAATGTCCATGGAGGAGGGAGTAAAGTCCATGGGAGCTCCATAATAATGACCATGGGAAAGGGACAGCAAATCCACACTTCTGTCCATTGTAAAGTTGGGGGGGGGGGGGGAGCAACTCCATATTCATTTTCACGAAGGAGCCTCTATATTGGTGTCCATTGGGTTGGCTACTCAAAATTGAAGTCCATTGGGTAAGGGGGCTCCATATTAATGTTCATGGGCGAGGTGGAATCCATATTAATGGCCATAGGTTTTGGAATGGGATGTCTGCCAATGGTTCAGCCATGTCGTGTGGATTTTGAATACAGATACTCCTCATTTTCCGATCAGCTCTCCCCACCCGAACGAAACGCTATACATCATTGTACAGTACAGAATTTTCGTTTGTGTTCTGTACTTATGCAAATTAAAACAACGTTATTGAGCTGGAGTTCTGCGTTTTTAGACCTTTTTGTCACAATACAGTAGTTAGGAATGCTTAAAATATCGATTACTTGTGACTCCTCGTTTAACAACCAATTTGTTTAACGAACGGGTCGTTGGAAGGAAACCTGGTCATTGAGGAGTACATGTATATAGTAGAGTGTACAATCGTGACTATGTGCACTACTCTAAAGTGTCCACAAGGTGGCAACATTCTCCAGTTATTCAATTTGGAAATTTGTAAAATTGGGGCTTTTTATTATTTTTTTTCACTGTAGATTTTCCCGATGATAAAACCGCAAGCCCACTATATATATATATATATATATATATATATAATATATATATAAAAACTTTAAATGTATCTGTAAAGCCGCCATGACCTCCTTTTGTAATATTAGTTGTGAAATTATTTTTGGTTCATTCAAAACATTTGGATTTTTTATTTTAAAACTGAAAGCAAAATTTCGAGTAACATTGATACCTAAAGTAGATGTAAACTGTATGACATTTATTTTGCCAACGCTTCATGTATCCAAAAGGATGGTCATGTTTTTATTCATTAATAATCCCCCAATCCTAGTGCTGCTGATCACCTGCAGCCTTTTAGCCACTTCCTGTCTCTCTCTCTGCCCCCCCCCCCCCAGCTGAACCTGATTGCTGTTGGCTGGTTTCCATGATAGTCTCAATGGTGGGTCACACCCGAGCAAGGTGCGATAGTGCAGCTTCTTGTAGTCACCACCAGGGGGTGCATGTGATCACACAGATTGGTAGATAGGGGTGACGTCACCCTATATAACAGGATGTGCCTGAACAAGGACCTTCATGGCAGGATCACCAGGGAATAGTTTGATGAAATCTGCTGATTAAAAAGAAATATTGAAAATGACTTTTGAAGCGACAAAAAACAAAACAAAACAAAAAACTTGTGTATGAGATTTTAGTGATTGGATTTACTTTTATATTGCAGCCGTTTTGATTCAGTATTGGATATGTAGATATATATGCTTTTCTCATTCTAGTAAGAAATCTACAAGGCAATCTCAGATACCTAACAGGGGAATACAGTTGAGAAGCGGGTGCAGGGGGACCAGTTGCAATGGAGAGGGAGAGACCACAGGAGCAAAGGGACAAGGTACTTAAAACTGCATTTTAGGCTCCATTAACATCAACGCATCTCTAAAGCCGCATGATTTCCAGTGCGACTTTTGATGCGACTTTGATCCAGAGAAGTAAAGAAATAAAGTCAGATTAAAGTTGCTCCAAAGTCACACTAATGTAGTGCAGGCACTTTTTTTTTTTTTTTAAAGTTGCTGTGACTTTAAGACCCCTTTCACACTGCCAGCGTTTTTCAGGCGCTATAGCGCCTGAAAAAAAGCGGCTCCTTTCTCTCCAGTGTGAAAGCCCAAGGGCTTTCACACTGGAGCGGTGCGCTGGCATCACAAAAAGTCCTGCCAGCAGCTTCTTTGGAGCGGTGAACCCACCTCTGCTCCCCACTGAAATCAATGGGGCAGCGTTGCAATACCGGCAGCGTTTTGCCAGTGTATTTAACCCCTTTTCGGCCGCTATCGAGGGATTAAAACCGCCCTGCTAGCGGCCAAATAGCGCAGCTAAAACGACGGTAAAAGCGGCACTAAAAATAGCGCCACTTTTCCACCGACGCCCGGGGTGGCTCGGTGTGAAAGCCGTCTAAGTTGCACAGATTTGAAGGATGGGCTGAGACTAGTGGCGCCTGTCCAATTAGGGCACCGCCCCCTCTCTCCAAGTCGCCCCCCTATATGCAATGGATAGATCCATGCATAGAAACTGTTTGCCGCCCCCCCCAAAAAAAAAATCGTTACCACTGGCTGAGACTGGTCATGTGACTTTGATGTCCAAAGTCACATGACAAGTCACACAGGTGTGCATGGAGCCTTCATGTTCCCCTAGACCAGTGATGGTCAAACCTTGGCTCCCCCAGAAGTTTTGGAACTACATTTCCCATGATGCTCAACTACAATGCAGAGTGCATGAGCATCATGGGAAATGTAGACCGAAAACATCTGGGGTGCCAAGGTTTGCCATCACAGCTCTAGACAAAAATGAGCAATTAACCCTGGCAAGGGTGAGTGAGAGCTCCACCACAAGGGTAGTCTTGAGATTTCCTGGAGTTTGAATGGCATGGAGGAGGAGGAGTAGAACACCCATCGGGTATCTATTGTTACTCCAGGCCATCCTTTCTCAACCTTTTCAACACAGAGGAACCCTTGAAGTTGAAATAACTTTCTGGTCTCAGGGAACCTCTGCTAAAAATGACCAACTTAAGATACATTGGTGTGATGGTCAGTGGGAAGAATGTTCCTCACACTTGAGGTCATTGGAAAGACCTACTCCGTTTATAGATAGCGTAAAAGATCAATGGTATCGATGGGAACTTAACTGAGAGGCAGAAATTGCTCCTTGCTCAGGGAACCCCTAGTAACCTCTTGAGGAACCCTGGTTGAGAAACCCTGCTCTAGGCTCTGTTAGAGAAGTTTTCCCCTCACTTTCTGCCCTGCTGACAATGGTTGCACCAGACAGGAAATGAGGAAAAATCTTCAACAAGGACACAAGTAACAATGGGTGGGATGGGACAGGTGTTAGAGATGTCCTAGGCTACATACACTTGCCAACCATCCAGACTTTGTATATGGGACTTTTTAGCTAGAACACCATTATGATTCCGGACACAAATGAATCTAAAAGTTGATACTTTATTTACACAAATGTATCTGTATAGTTTTAGGGTTTGGTCCAAGTTGAGACCCATGTTGAAGGAGGTTTAATATTATTAATACAATATAATAATAGCACCTTCATACCAGCTCTATGAATGCGGTTTTAATAGATTTTTGTGGCTTTAGATTTTAATATCAGTCAGAATGTATCTGTTATCTGAAAAGATTGCAACATTATTCAATATATGAAAGGTACAAAACAATTGTAAAGATACAAAGTGTCCATTCTTTGTGGTTATGTTTTTAATATTAGTTCTAGTAACCAGTCACTTTTCATTACCAAAGGCTTTTTTTTTTTTTTTACTTTCTGGTTGAGCAAGATCGCAATCCTTAAGGTTATGGCTGGGTAAGGTCCTCTTAACCCCCATCACAGTCCATAAGGTCAGGACTCAGGAGGCCCTCGCTCAGCCATAACCTTAAGGACTGAAATTGGGTCAGTAAGACGTTACCCAACCATAAACGTACCCAATCATAACCTTAAGAATTGTGGTAAGGTTTTCCTGATCCCCCGATCACAGCCCTTGAGGATATGATTGGGGAAGGTGCTCCTGACCACCATTATATTCATTGAGGTTATGGTTGGGTAAATTCTTCCTGAATAGGTTTCCTGTTGTAAACCTTAAGGTTACAGCTGCAAAAGGTCTTCCTGACCCCCAATCACAGTCCTCGAGGTTATGGTTGGGTAACGTCCTCCTGACACCATAACCATCCATAAGGATCAGGAAGACCTCACTTAGCTGTAACCTTAAGGACGGCAATGGGGTCAGAAAGACCTTACCCAACCATAACCTTACCACAATCCTTAAGGTTATGGCAGGGTAAGGTCATCTTGACCCCACCCTCATCACAGTCCTTGAGGATATGATTGGGTGAGGTCCTCCTGATCACCATTACAGTCCTCAAGGGTATGGTTTGGTAAATTCCCCCCGACCCTATTGCACACCTTAAGGTTATGGCTGGGGAAGGTCTTTTTGACCCCCGATCACACTCCAGAGTCAGGAGGCACTTACCCAACCATAACCTCAAGGACTGTGCTGGGAATCAGGAGGACCTTGCCCAGCCATAACCTTAAGGACTGAAATAGGGTCAAGAAGACGTTACCCAACCATAAGCTTACCACAATCCTTGAGGTTATGGCTGGGTAAGGTCCTCCTGATTCCCAGCACAGTCCTTGAGGTTATGGTTGGGTAAGTGCCTCCTGACCCCTATTACAAACCTTAAGGTTATGACTGGGTAAGGTCTTCCTGGCCCCCAGTCATAGTCCTTGAGGATTATGGTTGGGTAAGTTTCTCCTAACTACTCGAAGTTTATAGGGTAAGGAGGTCCTTGCCCAGCCATAACCTTAAGGGCTGCAATGGGGTCAGAAAGACATTACCCAAACCTTATCACAGTCCTTAAGGTTATGGCTGGGTAAGGTCCTCCCACCCACCATCAAAGTCCCTGAACTTGTGTTTGGGTGATTTCCTCCTGACCCCTTTGCATGCCTTGATTTTGAGTCTTAAGATTTGAGTTTACTGTAATGAAGTGAAGAAAATTGTTATTCTTTAGAAAATGAGGTTGTTTTCGGTGTCGTTTATATTGAAAATGAAAAATAAATCTGTTTCAGTTAAAAACAGTGCCTTTGGTTTTCATAATAGTGGTTGTGTGGTGGCTTTTATTTCCAGTTTGAGGCCTTAGCTTTTCTATCTTGTTTAGCTCATTTGTCCAGACAAGCTCACATTGAATTGTCTTTCTCTATGTACTCATAAACCACAGTGTCCCCTCCGAAGCTTGCCACAAAAATAAACTCCCTCCCCCGCACACGCACTGTGGTTAAAGCTCTGGCTTCCAACACTTTGAATTCCTGCATGGGCACCAAAGGCCCTGAAGATCCTTCCTTGTCATTGGTCTCCTCAACTTCCCAGTGTTTCCATTTTTCAAGTTGGTATATCCAGGCGTAGCCGTAGTCATTTCCCAGCAGAGCGTGCCAATGTAGACCGAGGAGAAGAGGTTGGAAGACATGGGAACCTCGGGACGGCAGCTGCTGCAACTGTTTAAACATGGAGCCATCCCACCTAACCAAAGAAGAGTCTCCCATGTATCTCACCAGGCAAGCAAACACCCCGTCCTCAGCATCGGTGAAGTGTTTGACGGCGTAGACATCCCAGGCTTCCGGAATATCGGTGAGGCGTTCCAAGCGCTTGTTCTCAAAGCGATATACTAGAGGCCTCTGTGAGCCGCTACTCATGATCAGATGTGGGGAGCCCGAGAGCATTAGGGGTTCAGCGTCCGTGTCACGGTACCAACGAGGCAGCTGCTGCTGTGGGTAGAAGCCCACACCGTTCCATCTGTAAAGGGTGCTGGCGCCAGACTTGGCACTGTCTGCGATGATGAAGTAGAGGTCCCCTTCGGTGGACGTGAAGCTCTCAACGTCGTTGGGCTTGCGGATGTCTGTAAAGTGCTGGAAAGGACGAAATGTCGTCGGGCTTCCAGGAGAGGGGTCTCGGCGGTAGACGTAAGTGCCACCAAATAACTGGGCCACCACAACGAATAACTGCTTGCCAATTACCAAAGGCAGGCAGGAGACCACCGCAATACCTGCAACCATGGGGAAAAAAAAAAAGATGTAAGGAAAATTGTAAAACTCAACATCTACATCTCCACAGCCTGACAGAGATTGGAACCCTTCCCCATTCTATCCAAAATGAAATAAAACTTGAACTGGAGTTGAGCTTTAAATAGGGCTGGTGGTTCACACCACACTTTTTTGATTTGGATGCATGCGTTCTGCTGCGTTTTTGATAAGTTTAATGCGTTCCAATGCAGGTTTTTCTGCCAGTTTCCTTCCCCCCCTCAGTCATGCGATTTTCTTGCGACTCTGATGTTATAGGTTTTTGGTTTTGGCCAACAACACTAGCTAGTGTGACCTAAATCCTTTCACTTCCTGGGTTCTGTGGCACTCCAGTGCTGTGGCAATGCAAGCACGACGTGCGTTTGCAGCACATGTCTAACACGCGCCGTGTTTTGCGTCTGGAAATTTGCAGATGCAAATTCAGCCTAAATGGCAACATGAAGGATGCGCTTTTTCCCAGACTTACGGCGGCACGCGTGTTTTTGGCATTCTGAAATGCCCAGATGCGAATGAAACCCAATTATGAATTAAACCCCAATCACGATTAGCAGAGACGTGTTTTGCCAGGACCAAGAAGGTTCTTGAGATACTTTGGGGCATTTGTCCTGCATAGGGTAGCCGATTCATTTGCACGCCACATGTTTTACACAAAAAAATTGAAATGCGTGTTTCCGCTATTGGTGTGAATGGGATTTGCTTGGAAGGAGAGGTGAGTGGTCCGATCGGGTCTGTTTTTCAGCTAGACTCAATTGGACCTTCCATTCTCCTCTGTAGGCAGTCAGATGTAGATGGACCTGGCTACCTCCGATCTGATGAAAACAGATGGAGGGGGATCAGTTTCCCTCCATCTGATTGGATCGGAGGGCAGCCAAGTGTAAACGGGCAGCCGGTTCATTTACATCGGGCTGCCTATAGAACAGAGTGGGGCTGGACCCGTCATCCAACCACTCAGCTCAGCAGGGGATCAGTGGGCAGATCCCCTGCTGAGCAAAACTGGATGTCGCCCGTGTGAAGGGAGCCTAAAAGACGACTTACCTCTCTGCCTTCACTTAACTCAACCCAAAAAGTTATGGTTCCCTGAAATCTGGTGGGAAATGGACATTACCAGGAGTGTCAATTAGACATGTGAAATTAGTTTTGTTACAAATTAGTTTAACAAAATTCGACAAATTACTGTAGTTAATTCGGAAATATTCAAATTAACGAAAGCCAGTTTAAACAAATAATTCAAAAATTTGGAGATTCAAAAATACTGAAATTCAAAAATTTGGCGATTCAAAAATACTGAAATTCAAAAAACTATTTCGGAGTTCCGAAAATTGGGAGTTCCGAGATTCCGAAATGGGGAAATTCAGAGATCAGAAGATTCGAAAATCTAATTTGGAAATTCAAAAATCAGAAGATTCGAAAATCCAAAAACAAGAATGAAAATCCCAAAATTCGAAAACTCGAAAATATGAAATAATAACCAACTAATAACTATTAATTTTTCCTTTCAAATTTGGCTGTTGGTGAACGTAATGAATACAAATTTTTGTATCTGCATCTAAACAAATGGAACGTAACAAAAAAAACAAACAAAAAACTTTTTATTAATTTGTTATGTTTCATTCATTTAGATGCAGAATTCATTATTTTGGATAATTCATAACTTCGGAAAAAATCGTATTCGTTACGTTCACCAACAGCCAAATTTGAAAGGAAAAATTAATAGTTATTAGTTGGTTATTTGAGAATTTTAAGGTTTTCTAATTCTGTGACTTTCATTTTTGTTTTTGGATTTTCGAATCTTCTAATTTTTGAATTTCTGAATGTTTGAATCTCGGAATTTCCGAATGTATGAATCTCGGAATTTCAGATAAATTTGTATTCGTTATCTTCACTAACAGACAAATTTGAAAGGAAATCCCATTACTTATAATTTAATAGTTATTATTTTGGATTTTCACATTTTCTGATTTTAGTTCTTTTCCAATTTTCAGATTTTTATTTTATTTTTAATTTCTTTATTTCCGAATTTATTTAACATAATGAATTTCTGTCATAACGAATGACCCAAAAAATGAATAATTTTTTTTTTTTTGGCAGTGCACATGTTTTACTAGTGTCGATCGCTTGGGTCTACTCCGAAGCAGTCACTGGTTCTTCCCTCTGATCCCTACTCATTACAGGGTACAGTAGGTGAAGTGGAGGTCAGTAGGAGGAACCAGTGAGAGTCGTAGGGGACCCAGGAGGATCAACCTTCCCAAAAGCTTATCTGACCGGCTTCACACTGCCCCCTGCAGGTTAGCTGTACTTTCCCATAGACTTCTATGATGTCCCGTTGTTTTGGTGCAGCTTCAAAAAGCACATCGAAGATGCAGCAATGTAGGAGTCTTGGTGCGCTTTCCGGAAAAACGCAGGACCTCTTAGAAGTCTATGGGAAATGACAGCAAAACTCACGGGTTAGCAGCGATTTGGGCAAAAGCACAGCGGGGCTGTGTGAAGCTGCCCTTAGTTTCCCACCAGTCTTCAGGAAGCACGGGAGA
Organism: Lithobates pipiens; assembly: GCF_037356315.1. Taxonomy (NCBI): domain Eukaryota; kingdom Metazoa; phylum Chordata; class Amphibia; order Anura; family Ranidae; genus Lithobates; species Lithobates pipiens. The sequence goes on from NW_027507788.1 coordinate 7,292,974, forward strand.
GGTAAGTATACACTCCTCTTTAATACATTTTCCTTCCTTGAGTAACTTTAACTCTTCATGAGGACCAAAAAAGAAAAAAACAACAATACAAAAGACTCTTCACTGTAAAATGTACCTTTAATGCTGTCAAAGTGTCTAAACTGATAGGCCACATAATCCCACTCCAGGAAGGTGCAGCGCCCCTCGAAGGGATGTGCGATCACCACGTACTTCTCCGACTGGTACTCGAAGGCCTTCACTGACAAGGATGGAAACTTGAAGGTCCATCTCTGGATAAGGTCTACAGAATCAGCAGAAAACCCCAAATTACTAAAAGGTACAGACTAGAGGAAGATTCTGAATTCAAAGTTACATCATGCTCAGTAAAAGGTAATTTTTTTGGGGGGGGAGGGGGTGGCGGGAAATTTAGTACTTAAGGTTCTAATCTTTTCCCACTCAATCCAAAAAAGTACTTTAAATAAAAATCTATGACATGGTATTCAAATTAGACCTCTTAGGATTTCCCAGCTGTGGCCATCTTGAGTAAGGGCAGGCGATTCATGTAGCATTTACTTCCTGGCAGTGGCGGCTGGTGAAGTTTTAGAATGGGGGGGCAAGACCCCGCCCCTCCAGATGTGCCCCCTCCCACTTCTCACAAGCCACGCCCCCTATAGAATCCACATTATATACCAGGCTCTAGTAAAGCAACCTGTAAATCGCACATATCTGCATTCTAAAACCTGAAAATTGCACATATCTGCAACCTGTAAAATCGCACATATCTGCATTATATAATTTGCACATAAATGCATTCTGTAAAATTGCACATATCTGCATTCTGTAATTCGCACAAAACTGCATTCAGCAACCTGTATTTGCACATATCTGCAACCTGTAAATCGCACATCTGAATTCTGCAACCTGTAAAATCGCACATAACTGCATTCTGCAACCTGTAAAATCGCACAGAACTGCATTCTGCAACCTGTAAATCGCACAGAACTGCATTCTGCAACCTGTAAAATCGCACATATCTGCATTCTGCAACCTGTAAAATCGCACATATCTGCATTCTGCAACCTGTAAATTGCACATATGTGCGATTTTACAGGTTGCAGAATGCAGATATGTGCGATTTTACAGGTTGCAGAATGACGTTATCTGCATTCTGCAACTGTAAATCGCACATATCTGCATTCTGCAACCTGTAAAATTGCACATATCCATTTTGCAAACTGTAAATCGCACATATATGAATTCTGCAATCTGAAAATCGCACGTATCTGAATTCTGTAACCTGTAAATCGCACATAACTGCATTCAGCAACCTGTAAAATCGCACATATCTGCAACCTGTAAATTGCACAAATGCATTCTGCAACCTGTAAAATCGCACATATCTGCATTCTAAAACCTGTAAACCCACATCTGCATTCTGCAACCTGCAAGTCCCACAAATGCATTCTGAAACCTGTAAATCGCACATATCTGAATTCTGCAACCTGTAAAAGCGTACATATCTGCATTCTGTAAATCGCACAAATGCATTCTGCAAACTGTAAAATCGCACTTATCTGCATTCTGTAAATCACACATATCTGAATTCTGCAACCTGTAAAACGCACATATCTGCATTCTGCAACCTGTAAAATCACACATATCTGCATTTTGCAAACTGTAAATCACACATCTGAATTCTGCAACCTGTAAAATCGCACATAATCTGCAACCTGTAAAATCGCACATCTGCATTCTGCAACCTGTAAAATCACACATATCTGCATTTTGCAATCTGTAAATTGCATATAACTGCATTAAGCAACCGGTATTTGCACATATATGCAACCTGTAAATCGCACATAACTGCATTTTGCAACCTGTAAATCGTACATATCTGCAACCTGTAAAATCGCACATATCTGCATTCTGTAAATCTCACAAATGCATTCTGCAACCTGTAAAATTGCACATAACTGCATTCTGCAACCTGTAAAATCGCACATATCTGCATTCTGTAAATCGCACATCTGCATTCTGTAAATAACACATCTGCATTCTTCAACCTGTAAAATCGCACGTATCTGAATTCTGCAACCTGTAAAATCGCACATATCTGCATTCTGCAACCTGTAAAATCACACATTTGCATTCTGCAATCTGTAAAATCACACATCTGCATTCTGCAACCTGTAAATTGCACATATCTGCAACCTGTAAAATCGCACATCTGCATTCTGCAACCTGTAAAATCACACATCTGCATTTTGCAAACTGTAAATCGCACATATCTGCATTCTGCAATCTGTAAATTGCATATAACTGCATTAAGCAACCGGTATTTGCACATATATGCAACCTGTAAATCGCACGTATCTGAATTCTGTAACCTGTAAATCGCACATAACTGCATTTTGCAACCTGTAAATCGCACATATCTGCAACCTGTAAATCGCAAATATCTGCAACCTGTAAAATCGCACATATCTGAATTCTGCAACCTGTAAAATCGCACATATCTGAATTCTGCAACCTGTAAAATCGCACATCTGCATTCTGCAACCTGTAAATCGCACATCTGCATTCTGTAAATCGCACATCTGCATTCTTCAACCTGTAAAATTGCACGTATCTGAATTCTGCAACCTGTAAAATCACACATCTGCATTCTGCAACCTGTAAATCGCACAAATCTGCATTTTGCAAACTGTAAATCGCACATAACTGCATTAAGCAACCTGTATTTGCATTTATATGCAACCTGTAAATCGCACATATCTGAATTCTGCAACCTGTAAAATCACACATCTGCATTCTGCAACCTGTAAATCGCACATAACTGCAACCTGTAACCTGTAAATTGCACATATGTAAGATTTTACAGGTTGCAGAATGCAGATATGTGCAATTTTACAGGTTGAAGAATGACGTTATGTGCATTCTGCAACCTGTAAAATGGCACATCTGCATATCGCACATGTCTGCATTCTGCAACCCGTAAATCGCACATATCTGCATTCTGCAACCTGTAAAATTGCACATATCCATTTTGCAAACTGTAAATCGCACATATCTGAATTCTGCAATATGTAAATCGCACATATCTGAATTCTGCAACCTGAAAAATCGCACGTATCTGAATTCTGTAACCTGTAAATCGCACATAACTGCATTCTGCAACCTGTAAATCGCACATATCTGCAACCTGTAAATCGCACATCTGAATTCTGCAACCTGTAAAATCGCACATATCTGCAACCTGTAAATCGCACAAATGCATTCTGCAACCTGTAAAATCGCACATATCTGCAACCTGTAAATCGCACAAATGCATTCTGCAACCTGTAAATCGCGCATATCTGCATTCTGCAACCTGTAAAATCACAGGTATCTGAATTTTGCAACCTGTAAATCGCACAAATGCATTCTGAAACCTGTAAATCGCACATATCTGCAACCTGTAAAATCGCACATATCTGAATTCTGCAACCTGTAAAACGCACATATCTGCATTCTGCAACCTGTAAAATTGCACATATCCATTTTGCAAACTATAAATCGCACATATCTGAATTCTGCAACCGGTAAATTGCTCATAACTGCATTTTGCAACCTGTAAATCGCACATATCTGCAACCTGTAAAATCGCACATATCTGAATTCTGCAACCTGTAAAATCGCACATCTGCAACCTGTAAATCGCACATATCTGCATTCTTCAACCTGTAAAATCGCACGTATCTGAATTCTGAAACCTGTAAAATCACACATCTGCATTCTGCAACCTGTAAATCGCACATATCTGCAACCTGTAAATCGCACAAATGCATTCTGCAACCTGTAAATCGCACATATCTGCATTCTGCAACCTGTAAAATCACAGGTATCTGAATTTTGCAACCTGTAAATCGCACAAATGCATTCTGAAACCTGTAAATCGCATATATCTGCAACCTGTAAAATCGCACATATCTGAATTCTGCAACCTGTAAAACGCACATATCTGCATTCTGCAACCTGTAAAATTGCACATATCCATTTTGCAAACTATAAATCGCACATATCTGAATTCTGCAACCGGTAAATTGCTCATAACTGCATTTTGCAACCTGTAAATCGCACATATCTGCAACCTGTAAATCGCACATATCTGCATTCTTCAACCTGTAAAATCGCACGTATCTGAATTCTGCAACCTGTAAAATCACACATCTGCATTCTGCAACCTGTAAATCGCACATATCTGCATTCTGCAATCTGTAAATCCCACAGAACTGCATTCTGCAACCTGTAAAATCGCACAGAACTGCATTCTGCAACCTGTAAAATCGCACATATCTGCAACCTGTAAATTGCACATAACTGCATTCTGCAACCTGTAAAATCGCACATCTGCATATCGCACATATCTGCATTCTGCAACCTGTAAAATTGCACATATTCATTTTGCAAACTGTAAATCGCACATATCTGAATTCTCTAACCTGTAAAATCGCACGTATCTGAATTCTGCAACCTGTAAATCACTTAACTGCATTCAGCAACCTGTAAATCGCACATAACTGCATTCAGCAACCTGTAAATCGCACATTTCTGCAACCTGTAAAGTCGCACATATCTGCAACATGTAAATCACACAAATGCATTCTGCAACCTGTAAATCGCACATATCTGCATTCTGCAACCTGTAAAATCGCACATATCTGCATTCTGTAAATCGCACATCTGCATTCTTCAACCTGTAAAATCGCACAGAACTGCATTCTGCAACCTGTAAAATCGCACATATCTGCATTCTGCAACCTGTAAAATCGCACATATCTGCATTCTGCAACCTGTAAAATCGCACATATCTGCATTCTGCAACCTGTAAAATTGCACATATGTGCAATTTACAGGTTGCAGATTGCAGTTCTGTGCGATTTTACAGGTTGCAGAATGCAGATATGTGCAATTTTACAGGTTGAAGAATGACGTTATCTGCATTCTGCAACCTGTAAAATCGCACATCTGCATATCGCACATATCTGCATTCTGCAACCCGTAAATCGCACATATCTGCATTCTGCAACCTGTAAAATTGCACAGAACTGCATTCTGCAACCTGTAAAATCGCACATATCTGCATTCTGCAACCTGTAAAATCGCACATATCTGCATTCTGCAACCTGTAAAATCGCACATATCTGCATTCTGCAACCTGTAAAATTGCACATATGTGCAATTTACAGGTTGCAGATTGCAGTTCTGTGCGATTTTACAGGTTGCAGAATGCAGATATGTGCAATTTTACAGGTTGAAGAATGACGTTATCTGCATTCTGCAACCTGTAAAATCGCACATCTGCATATCGCACATATCTGCATTCTGCAACCCGTAAATCGCACATATCTGCATTCTGCAACCTGTAAAATTGCACATATCCATTTTGCAAACTGTAAATTGCACATATATGCATTCTGCAAACTATAAATCGCACATATCTGAATTCTGCAATATGTAAATCGCACATATCTGAATTCTGCAACCTGAAAAATCGCACGTATCTGAATTCTGTAACCTGTAAATCGCACATAACTGCATTCTGCAACCTGTAAATCGCACATAACTGCATTCTGCAACCTGTAAATCGCACTTAACTGCATTCAGCAACCTGTAAATCGCACATATCTGCAACCTGTAAATCGCACATCTGCAACCTGTAAATCACACATCTGAATTCTGCAACCTGTAAAATCGCACATATCTGCAACCTGTAAATCGCACATATCTGCATTCTGCAACCTGTAAAATCACAGGTATCTGAATTTTGCAACCTGTAAATCGCATAAATGCATTCTGAAACCTGTAAATCGCACATATCTGCAACCAGTAAAATCGCACATATCTGAATTCTGCAACCTGTAAAACGCACATATCTGCATTCTGCAACCTGTAAAATTGCACATATTCATTTTGCAAACTGTAAATCTCACATATATGCATTCTGCAAACTATAAATCGCACATATCTGAATTCTGCAACCTGTAAAATCGCATGTATCTGAATTCTGCAACCGGTAAATTGCTCATAACTGCATTTTGCAACCTGTAAATCGCACATATCTGCATTCTGCAACCTGTAAATCGCACATATCTGCATTCTGTAAATCTCACAAATGCATTCTGCAACCTGTAAATCGCACATATCTGCATTCTGTAAATCGCACATCTCCATTCTTCAACCTGTAAAATCGCACGTTTCTGAATTCTGCAACCTGTAAAATCACACATCTGCATTATTCATTCTGTAAAATCACACATCTGCATTCTGCAATCTGTAAATCCCACATAACTGCATTAAGCAACCTGTATTTGCAGTTATATGCAACCTGTAAATCGCACTTATCTGCATTCTGTAAATCGCACATAACTGCATTCTGCAACCTGTAAAATCGCACAGAACTGCAACCTGTAAAATCGCACAGAACTGCATTCTGCAACCTGTAAATCGCACAGAACTGCATTCTGCAACCTGTAAATCGCACATATCTGCAACCTGTAAAATCGCACATATCTGCATTCTGCAACCTGTAAATTGCACATAACTGCATTCTGCAACCTGTAAAATCGCACATCTGCATATCGCACATATCTGCATTCTGCAACCTGTAAATCGCACATATCTGCATTCTGCAACCTGTAAAATTGCACATATCCATTTTGCAAACTGTAAATCGCACATATCTGAATTCTGCAATCTGTAAATCGCACATATCTGAATTCTGTAACCTTTAAAATCGCACGTATCTGAATTCTGCAACCTGTAAATCGCACTTAACTGCATTCAGCAACCTGTAAATCGCACATAACTGCATTCAGCAACCTGTAAATCGCACATAACTGCAACCTGTAAATCGCACATCTGAATTCTGCAACCTGTAAAATCGCACAAATGCATTCTGCAACCTGTAAATCGCACATATCTGCATTCTGCAACCTGTAAAATCGCACATATCTGCATTCTGTAAATCGCACATCTGCATTCTTCAACCTGTAAAATCGCACAGAACTGCATTCTGCAACCTGTAAAATCGCACATATCTGCAACCTGTAAATCGCACATATCTGCATTCTGCAACCTGTAAAATCGCACATATCTGCATTCTGCAACCTGTAAATTGAACATATGTGCGATTTTACAGGTTGCAGAATGCAGATATGTGCAATTTTACAGGTTGCAGAATGACGTTATCTGCATTCTGCAACCTGTAAACTGCGTTGTTGTTTTTTAGTCAATGGGGGAAACGGGAGATTTGTTTTGCCAAATTGTTTTTTATTTTTTTATTTTTTGCAACCAATAAGGCAAAAATTAAATAAAAATCTGTATGTAGGTTTTGTGCCCTTTTCCCCTACTGACTAAAAGGTCCTCAAATAACAAAAATAAAGTTTTGTTATTTGAAGGCCTTTTAGTCAGTAGGGGAAAAGGCACAAAACCTGCATAGAGATTATTTGTTTGCCTTATTGATTGAAAAAAAATAAAAATAAAACACAATAAAGCAAAAAAAATCTGTATTCGGATGTTGTGCCTTTTCCCCCCTACTGACTAAAAGGCCCTCAAATAACAAAAATAAATAAATAAAAAATAAAATTTTGATATTTAAGGGCCTTTTAGTCAGTAGGGGGAAAAGGCACGAAATCTGCATACAGATTTTTATTTTTTTTGCTTTTATTTATTTTTTTGCCTTTTTTTTTCTTTTCTTTTTTTTTGCCTTATTTATTGCAAAAAAAAAAAATCTGTATGCAGATTTTGTGCCTTTTTCCCCTACTGACGCAAACATTTTTAAATAATGAAAAATTCATCCAAATTTGATTTGCAATGAAACAAACTACACGTCTATCCTGGAGATTATCTTTAAAAAAAAAAAAAAACCCTGTGCCCCAAGGCATAAGGGCACAGGGGGTGCAATTTTGCCACAGAATCAAGTTTGCCAAAATGTTTTGCTCTCTTGTACTTATGGCTATTAGAAGTGTGTGATTTAGGATAGCAGGGTTCTGCCGGTACTTACTGCCGGTGACGCAGTCAAATTCTTTTTCGGACAACCCAGTCAGGTCCCGCCCCTTCATTTTGCCTGCTTCCTGGCATGGCAGCGGGGGCCAAATGGCAACGTTTTTCCCGGGTCCATGTACCCAGTGCACCAGCCACTTGATCCGACAGTCGCAGTGTAAGGGGTTTCCACGTAGATCACTGCAGTAGAGGATAGCGTTAGAATTTTATTTTTCGATGGGCAGCTACACCAACATACGACTATCATTTACTTCAAGGGTATGTCCATGTTTACTGCCTTTATAAAATACAAATACAAAAATGTTTTTGTTCCAGAAAAAAAAAAAAACTTCAGAGTTTACAAAAAGATATACAGTATATGTGTTGCAGTAAGGGTGGCAATGCCTCGTGCAACTAGTGAGTGTTAGCGCCGCCCTGTCGGACTGGAGGTCATATTCACTTCACAAAGGCAAGGAAATGTCCACCTTATACATCCTGCCAGTGACTCCTCTCCAGGCAGTGATGGTGCCAGAGTACCGTCTCCGAATCGCACTCAGTCCTATGGTGAGTTCCACCCCACAGGCTAGGGTCCTCAAAGATCAGCCCCATGCTGTGACTGAAGACCAAGTACTGGTAGCCCAGCCGCCTAGGGAGGCCCATCCCACCATCCCGGACTCTCCATCTCCTGGCCGCCACCACCACTGCTTCCAACTCAAGCTTGCTGCTCCTCCTTCCTGAACTCAACGTTACTCTGTTACCCCGAAAAGTTCCCATGCAGTTGAACAAATGGACACTTTACTTGAATTCCAGATAATAGTGTAACAATTTATCACATTCTTGGTAAACCTTCAATCTAGTTGCTTTGGTGTACTTCCCCAACTTGAGCCCCGATGCCCCCTACAGTCCATATAGGAAATAGTCCAAGTCTTTCACCCATTTAAAAGGTCCCTCTGTTTAGTAGTCCTCCAACTACATCCTTACATGTGTAGTACTCAAGCCCCAACAACTTCCTTACTCTCCGCGCTTCCACCCGTTTATGTCTAGTCTGGCAGGGGGATATATAAAGTCAGCCAGACAGGTGGAATCACACTGCAGCAAATCAGTTGACCTGCCTAGATGTGGGAGACTACAATAATGGGCATCCAGAACGCTGCTCTGCCACCCGACCCATGTACATTGTGTTGTAGGACCTCAGCCAGGGCTTCTCTACTGACCGGGCTTCTCTACTGACCACGCCCCCCCTGTTACATGTTTTGCCCTACCCACCAAAGCTTATTTATAGGAGGTCTATAATCTAGAGCAGGGATCTCCAAACTACGGCCCTCCAGCTGTTGTGGAACTACACGTCCCATGAGGCATTGTAAAACTCTGACCTTCACAACATGACTAGGCATCATGGGAATTGTAGTTTCAGAACGACTGGAGGGCCATAGTTTGGAGACCCCTGATCTAGAGCCTCTATGACTTGGCCCCATGGGTGTGGCAAAACTCGTGGGGGCATTGCCGGTGGAGAACTATCTACTCATGTAGAGTATGGGTCGGGCAAGAGCATGGCATTCTGGATGTCCATTGTTGTTGCCGGCAGAGACTATTTGAACGCCGGCACCCCTATAACTCGAGGACCAGGGGGGAAAGAGGACACACTTCTGCTTGGGGAGCAGCACTGCAAAGTTCCTTCAGGTCAATGTGTGACTATTCCTCGTGTAACTTAGTGTGAGTGATGGTGCCAACAGTGGTGGCCAACCTTTCAAACCTCATGGACCACTAACATGAATTTTACATGCCTTACTGTATAAACACAATTCTCCGTTCTCTACCCCCTCCTCCTAGATCACACTGCTGCCTTACACAGACTCATCATTGGATCTCACCAGCTCCGTGTTCCCTCCCACAGTCCGTGATCAACACTTCCATTGGAAGTCCCCTCCTCTTTCACCTACCCCTCTGCACATTACTCCCAGCACCTCCCTCTGAGTATACATCCGCCACAATGTTGATTTTTGCAGAAGAACCTCTGGGGACCACCAGCCTTTTCTCGTGGACCATCAGTGGTCCACAGATCACTGGTTGGTGACCGCTGCTTTAGAAGGCACAGAGTTGGAACCTGTCCAAGATGCAGGGCTGCCAAGTCTGATATGTTTTCAGGCCCCGGGGGCTTTAAGCGTAAGCAGTTGTGGTGGAGGAAGACCTCAGCTGTGTTATAGTCCAATGAGCCAGCAGGAGACACACAAATTCAAAGTATAAGCTACACGGCCATACACCGCATGGCTCCAAAGTAACCAACAAAATAAAAACATTCAACTGAGATAACTACAAATAAAAAATCAGCATTTACTAAAGGAAATAAGTTACTGCTATATACTTACATGTGTTTTAAGGCTGTCAGAGGCCTAAACATCCCATTTGGAAGAGACTCCAGATGATTATTAGCCAAACTCCTAAGAAATTTTGGAAAAGAAAAAAAACAAAACATAATATTTGTTTCATTCAGACAACAAAAGATTTGAAAAAGCTAGTTCAGGACACAAAATGGCATTTATGAACAAATTATAGCCCTTGGGGCTAATATAATGGGAGCCAGAAAAATCTATTGCCAGTTTTACTAAAATTTATGGCCTAACCTAGACAAACCCCCTCCAAATAGTTGAGTCCAGGGGGATTTCCAGTGAAGGACATTGCTAATGTATCACCACAAGCCTGAAAGACAAAATTGTCTAAAATGTCTTCGTATAAAACACTTTGGTGAAGACCCTTTTCTATTACACCATGACTGTGCCGCTGTGTACAAAACCAGCTCCATAAAGACATGGTTTGACCAGTTTGGGGTGGAGGAAGTCCCGCACAGAGCCCTGACCTCAACCCTACTGAACACCTTTGCAATGTATAGGAATGAGTCATCAGGTCTTCTCAACCAACATCTCCATAAAGACATGGTTTGACCAGTTTGGGGTGGAGGAACGCTAGTGTCCTCCACAGAGCCCTGACCTCCACCATACTGAACACCTTTGCGATAAACTGGAATGAGTCAGGTCTTCTCAACCAACATCTCCATAAAGATATGATTTGACCAGTTTGGTGTGGAGGAACTTGAGTGTCCTGTAGAGAGCCCTGACTTCAACCCTACTGAACAGCTTTGGATGAATTAAAATGATTCAAGTTCCTCTACACCAAACTGGTCAAACCATGTTTTTATGGAACTGTTGGTTGAGAAGACCTAAGTGCCCTTTACAGAGCCCTGACCTCAACCCTAATGAAACCTTTGGGATGAATAGAAATGCCAATTTGTGAGCCAGGTCTTCTCATACATCGGTACCTGACCTCACAAATTTCTGACGCACGCCAACAATATTGTGGAAACTTTTGCAAGAAGTGGGGTCCACAAATCAGGGGTCTCCAAACTATGGCCCTCCAGTTGTTCAGGAACTACAATTCCCATCACGTCTGTGAATGTCAGAGTTTTACAATGCCTCATGGGACGTGTAGTTCTGCAACAGCTGGGAGGGCCGTAGTTTGGAGATCCCTGGTCCAAATGGAACAACCCTTGGTCTCATATGTCCTGCGCTGACCTCATCCCCACTGAACACCTTTGGAAGGAATTGGAATGCCAGTTGTGAGCCAGGTCTTCTTATCCTGCATCAGTACCTGACTTCACGAATGGCCCTCCAAAATCTTGTTGAACGTCTTTTCAGAAGAACTAGAACTCCACACATTAACGACCATGGTTATTGGAATGGGATGTCCAAACTCTCATATAGTTGTGATGGTCAGATGTCCATAAAGCGTTGGCCATATAGTTTATATATTCTTTTTTTTTATGTACTCACAGATGGATCAGAGACCGCAATCCACGAAAGGCATTTCTAGAAATGGATTTGATATTGTTGTTTTCGATGAACCTAAAAAGTAAATAAATAAAAACATTTTACTCAACTCTAAACAGTAGACTGCACATTGTTTCTGAACTTTGGTAGTATTCTTGGCCAGCAACTCGATGAAGAAAGGATTTAAGGACAATTTTAAGGATTATCAAAATTGAGAGATTTAATTTTCTCAAAATTTTGGACAAAATTGGGCAATTTTTGCAAAATCTCCCCAATTCTGAGGAATGCAATTGAACCATTGGAAGAAGGCAAATTATGGTGCAGTGGGTTTTAAATGTGTCCCGAAGGAGACAGAAGCTCCTTTCACATATGCTGTTCCTCCACCCCAAACTCACTCATCCATGTGTTTATGGACCTTGCTTTGTGAGCTGGTCCAAATCATTTGGTGGAGGGGGGATTATGGTGTGGGGATGTTTTTCAGGGGTTGGGCTTGGCCCCTTAGTTCCAGCGAAGGGAACTCGAAGGGAACTCTTAAGGCTTCAGACATTTTGGACAATTTCATGCTCCCAACTATGTTTGGGGATGGCCCCTTCTTGTTCCAACATGACTGCCTACCAGTGCACAAAGCAAGGTCCATGTAGACATGGATGAGTGAGTTTGGGGTGGAAGAACTTGACTGGCCTTCACAGAGTCCTGACCTCAACCATCATCAGTGCCTGACCTCATAAATGCGCTTCTGGAAGAATGGCCAAACATTCCCATAGATGCACTCCTAAACCTCGTGGACAGCCAGCCGAGAAGAGTTGAAGCTGTTATAGCTGCAAAGGGTGGGCCAACTCAATATTCAACCCTACAGACTAAGACTGGGATGACATTAAAGTTCATGTGCGTATAAAGGCAGGCGTCCCAAGACTTTTGAAAAAATAGTGTATAAAGGAAACGGCAGAGAGCTCCAACTAAGTGCATTATATAGAAAAAGGAAACTCACAAGCTACATAAGAGCATGTAATCCACCAAGTGCAGTTTGCTGTTGAAACCTCGGTGTGTTTTCAGGAGCCAGGAAGCAGATGTCGCTGTCAGGAGCTGTGTAGGACACCAGAAATGAAAACCAGAAACCAAAACTGGAAACCCTGGAGCACATGGACTGCGTGAGACTGAAAGTAACGTTACTCCTGGTTTGAAAAAGGAGCGGTTAGCTCCGAAACACGTAGTCACGCTCCCCATGTTGCGGCTCTCCCAGGTGTCACATTCAGTCTTGCACAGTCTATGCGCTCCAGGATTTCCGGTCTCCTACACCAGTGGTCGTCAACCCTGTCCTCAGGGCCCACTAATAGGCCAGATTTGCAAGATACCTGAAATGCATCACAGGTGATAACCTTTGCTGCTCAGTAATTGCCGTATTCTAGTCTGCATCTCACCCAAGGTAATACATAAAACCTGGCCTGTTAGTGGGCCCCCAAGGACAGGGTTGATGACCACTGTCCTACACAGCTCTTGACAGTGGAACCTGCTTCCTGAAGACACACTGAGGTTTAACAGCAAACCGCACCGGGTGGATTACATGCTCTTATCGTGAGGTATCGCATTAGTTGCCACTTGTGATTTTAAATAAAGTATTTTTTCTATATACTGCAATTAGATGGCGCCCTCTGCTGTTCCCTTTATTATATTGCAAAGATTTCTTCAGTCTAATGTAGGAGCTGCCATGGAAATCTACGGACCCTATGGACATTTTAGTATAATCCTACACCCCCACAGCACATTCATGTCTATGTTTATGTTGTAGCTTAGCCGTATCCCTACCTGTACCATATCCCTACAGATAATTGTCTGTCCAGCATAGGTGAAAATGCACTTAGTTGGCGCCCCTCTGCCGTTTCCTTTTCACCTATGCTGGACCTGTTCTTGTGCCCCCCCAGTTGCAGCTTATTCAGCCATGCATAAATGCAGCCCCCGCCTCCTCCATGTCCCAAAAAGAGCCAGAAGACTTATTTCTGGGTGCCGAAGTCATAGAGCTTAGACCAGGGGTCTCCAAACGTTCTAAGGAAGGGGCAGTTTACTGTCCTGCAGACTGTAGGGAGGGCCAGACTGTAGCCATCGGAAGTACAAAATGTCCCAGCCTCAGTGGAAGTACACAATCCTCACCATTGGTATCAGTGGGACCAATAGTGTCCCATCCCTGGCATCGTTGGGACTCATTGTGAGGAAGAATGTCTTATCATTGGGAAGAATTGTGCCCCATCATTGGCGTCATTCGGAGGAATTGTGCCCCATCATTGGGACCCATTGTTGGTGACATTGGGAAGAATTGTGCCCCATAACTGGCGTCATTCTGAGGAATTGTGGCCCATCATTTGGACCCATTGTTGGTGTCATTGGGAAGAATTGTGCCCCATCATTGGCGTCATTTGGAGGAATTGTGGCCCATCATTGGGACCCATTGTTGGTGTCATTGGGAGGAATTGTGCCCTTCACTGGCGCCATTCGGAGGAATTGTGGCCCATCATTGGGACCCATTGTTGGTGTCATTGGGAAGAATTGTGCCCCATCATTGGCGTCATGCGTAGGAATTTTGGCCCATCATTGGGACCCATTGTTGGTGTTATTGGTAGGAATTGTGCCCCATCATTGGCGTAATGCATAGGAATTTTGGTTCATCATTGAGAGCCATTGTTGGTGTCATTGGGAAGAATTGTGCACCATCATTGGCGTCATGCGTAGGAATTTTGGCCCATCATTGGGACCCATTGTTGGTGTTATTGGGAGGAATTGTGCCCTTCATTGGTGTCCATGAATAAAATAATTCCCCAAGGGCCAGATAAAAGCAAGCAAATGGTCACATCCGGCCCGCAGTTTGGAGACCACTGGCTTAGACCATAACCTGGTCCAGGCAGAGTTCCCTACTCCTCCTACTTCTACAATACATCTTCTTCTACTGTCTGCACCACTTACAAATATTCCAAATGCTTCAGTTTTGAAAAGGCGTCATCTGCGATCACATCGAAGGAGCAGGAGGTGAACAACCTACAAAAAGAGAAATGTGAGATGTGAGGATCGGGAAGTACCCAGAGAACGGGAACAACAGACAACCATCACCAGAATCCATACAGAGCAGGGGGTCTCATACTGGTGGCCCTCCAGCTGTTGCAAAACTACAAGTCCCATCTTGCCTCTGCCTGTGGGAGTCAGGCTTGTAAATGTCAGCCTTGCAATGTCTAATGGGACTTGTCGTTTCGCAACAGCTGGAGGGCCGCAGGTTGAGACCCCTGATATAGAGGATATAGGTGAATACACGGCTCCTAATGCGCCCCTTCCCATTGAAATCAATGGGAAGCGCCTGCAAAGCGCTTTTGGCAGCGGCGATTTGTGGGCGCTTCTAACCCTTTATTTGGCCACTAGCAGGGGTTAAAAGCGCCCCACTAGCGCTTGAAAAACGCTGGTAAAGCGCTGCTAGTTTAAGCGGCACTTTACAAGCATTTTTCGGGCGCTGGCAGTGTGAAAGGGGCTCTTAAAGCACTCAGGGCTTTCACATTGGGATTGCAGATGAGGCTTCTTTCAAGTGCTTCACAGGCGATTTTTTTTTAACGCAAAAGCGCCTGAAAAACGCCCCAGTGTGAAAGGGGTCTTATACCAGAGGAAGGAGCAGAGTATTTCAGGAAAGGAGAGTAGAGGAAATAGCAGAGTTCTCCAGCAGTGCAGAGTATTTCAGGAGAGGAGAGTTAGAGAAAGGAGCAGAGTATTTCAGGAGAGGAGAGTTCTCGAGGAAAGAGCAGTGTCCTCCAGCAGAGTATTTCAGGAAAGGAGAGTAGAGGAAAGAGCAGAGTCCTCCAGCAGTGCAGAGTATTTCAGGAGAGGAGAATTCTCGAGGAAGGAGCAGTGTCTTCCAGCAGAGTATTTCAGGAAACTAGAGTAGAGGAAAGAGCAGAGTCCTCCAGCAGAGCAGAGTATTTCAGGAGAGGAGAGTTCTCGAGGAAGGAGCAGTGTCTTCCAGCAGAGTATTTCAGGAAAGGAGAGTTGAGGAAATAGCAGAGTCCTCTAGCAGAGCAGAGTATTTCAGGAGAGGATAGTTCTCAAGGAAGGAGCAGAGTCCTCCAGCAGAGAAGAGTATTTCAGGAGAGGAGAGTGCTCGAGGAAGGAGCAGTGTCCTCCAGCAGAGTATTTCAGGAAACTAGAGTAGAGGAAAGAGCAGAGTCCTCCAGCAGAGCAGAGTATTTCAGGAGAGGAGAGTGCTCGAGGAAGGAGCAGTGTCCTCCAGCAGAGTATTCCAGGAAAGGAGATTTATAGAGAAAGGAGCAGAGTCCTCCAGCAGTGCAGAGTATTTCAGGAGAGGATAGTTCTCAAGGAAGGAGCAGGGTCCTCCAGCAGTGCAGAGTATTTCAGGAGAGGAGAGTTATAGAGGAAGGAGCAGAGTCCCCCAGCAGTGCAGAGTATTTCAGGAGAGGATAGTTCTCAAGGAAGGAGCAGGGTCCTCCAGCAGTGCAGAGTATTTCAGGAGAGGAGGGTTATGGAGGAAGGAGAAGAGTCCTCCAGCAGTGCACAGTATTTCAGGAGAGGAGGGTTAAAGAGAAAGGAGCAGAGTCCTCCAGCAGAGTATTTCAGGAGAAGAGAGTTATAGAGGAAGGAGACCCCTGATATAAAGGATCCAGAAGGGATGTAAAGAGCAGAGCAGAGTATTTCAGGAGAGGGGAGTTATAGAGGAAGGAGCAGAGTCCTCCAGCAGAGCCGAATATATCAGGAGAGGAGAAGAGAGGAAGGAGAGGAGTCCTTACTTTGGATTCTTCATAAACCCAACAAAGTTGAAGTAAAATATGTCAGAAAACCCAGAATTACAAAATCATTGGCTTTTCTACTGAATTATAAATGTATTTAAAAAAAAAAAAACGAATCTCCGCACACCCATCACACAAATTAAAAGCACATTTTGTACTTTGGCTTATTACAAAAATCATTAAAAAACATTTATCTGGAAGATGAAAATGAATGCGGCGATAGAGAAGAAGATTGGAAGACATTTTGTGACTAATGAGTAATTATACGATGACTAATTAGTTCTAATGGTAATAATAATACTTACAGGATCTGCATTGTCTGGGAAGGTGCGAAGCTGTCAGCCGGGATGCTGGT
>NW_027507788.1:7314919-7368296 GCF_037356315.1 Lithobates pipiens
ACCAAACGTCAGCCCTGGAACCTTAATGACTTGGAGACGATCTGCAAAGAGGGGTGGGACAAAATCCCTCTTGATAAAGAACATGGCCTGCTTGTAACCGTCACATTGCTACATTGTATCCTTTTGAATAAAACTTTAAAACAGGATCTTCAGCCCCCCCCCAGGCAAATCTTAATAGCATCATGGGCCCCTGGGCAAAGTAATACACTGGGGCCCGTACTAGCCTGCCCCAATTTATGCACCTACTCCCAAGATTAATGTATAAATAGTTTATAGACTTAAACAGGGGAGGGGCAATGAGGGCACAGTACAGGGGTTAATAGGACACAGTGTGGGTGGGTCAGGTAAGGGGGGCACAGCGTGGGTAGGTCAGGACTCAGGAGGGCACAGTACATTGGATCAAGAAGGTACAGTACAGGGGTTAGTAGGGCACAGTGTGGGTGGGTCAGGTCAGGAGGGCACAGTATAGGGGTTTAGTAGGGCACAGTATGGGTGGGTCAGGTTAGGAGAGCACAGTACGGGGGTTAGTAGATCACAGTGTAGGTAGGTCAGGTCAGGAGGGCACAGTATAGGGGTTAGTAGGGGCCAGTATGGGTGGGTCAGGTTAGGAGGGCACGGTACAGGGGTTAGTAGATCACATTGTGGGCGAGAAAGGTCAGGAGAGGACAGTATAGGGGTTAGGAGGGCACATTGTTGGCGAGACAGGTCAGGAGGGCACAGTATAGGGATTAGGAGTGCACAGTGTGGGTGGGACAGGCCAAGAGGGCACAGTATATGGGTTAGGAAGGCACATTGTGGGCGAGAAAGGTCTGGAGGGGACAGTATAGGGGTTAGGTGGGCACAGTGTGGGCGAGAAAGGTCAGGAGGGCACAGTATATGGGTTAGCAGGGCACATTGTGGGCGAGACAGGTCAGGAGGGCACAGTATAGGGGTTAGGTGGGCACAGTGTGGGCGAGAAAGGTCAGGAGGGCACAGTATATGGGTTAGCAGGGCACATTGTGGGCGAGACAGGTCAGGAGGGCACAGTATAGGGGTTAGGTGGGCACAGTGTGGGTGAGAAAGGTCAGGAGGGGACAGTATAGGGGTTAGCAGGGCACATTGTGGGCAAGACAGGTCAGGAGGCCACAGTATAGGGGTTAGGTGGGCAAAGTGTAGGCGAGAAAGGTCAGGAGGAGACAGTATAGGGGTTAGGAGGGCACAGTGTGGGCGAGAAAGGTCAGGAGGGCACAATATAGGGGTTAAGTGGGCACAGTGTGGGCGAGAAAGGTCAGGAGGGGACAGTATAGGGGTTAGCAGGGCACATTGTGGGCAAGACAGGTCAGGAGGCCACAGTATAGGGGTTAGGAGGGCACAGTGTGGGCGAGAAAGGTCAGGAGGGCACAGTATAGGGGTTAAGTGGGCACAGTGTGGGCGAGAAAGGTCAGGAGGGAACAGTATAGGGGTTAGTAGGGCACAGCATGGATGGTTTAGAAGGGCAGAGTACATAGGTCAGGAAGGGCACAGTGTGGGTAGGTCAGGTCAGGGGGGGGCACAGTGTGGGTGGCTCAGGTTATCTGAGTTCAAATGGGACGGGTACCTATCAAAACAAGATATCCTCTCCCCCCCCCCCCTCCCTCCAGGGGTAGGCAACCTCTGCCCTCCAGCTGTGGTGAAGCTGCAAGACCCTAACAGTCACAGGCATAACTCCTAGAGGCAAAGGCATGATGGGATTTGTAGTTTCACCACAGCTGGAGTGCCAAGGTTGCCTACCCTTGGCATAGACTGTCAGAAGGAACTCCTACAGATAGCAGAGGAATATGAGAGCAGACAGAAAATACACTAGGGGCTTTGGATCCTGGCAAGTACACACTATAGAGGGATGTGCTTTGTTCATTTTTCATTTCAGAGGTTTCCAGCCACTTTAAGTGTTCACACTTGTGTGTTGAGGGAACAGGTAAAAAAAAAAAAAAATGCACAGCCCTTTAGCAGACAGGCAACGGTATCATTAATTCCTTAAGGCACCCCCACACACATTTAGCCATCACACTCCCAAACGCTTGGCACCAAAAAACGTAAAACCACGACTCAACCACCTATTTATGCTGCCGCCCGTGTAAATGAACTCTAAAATGGAGACACATCAAGTCAACCTCCAGATTCTTTGCGCCTCAGTAAAGATACCAATAATGATAACAGCTGAACGTTCTCTTACGTTGAGACGATATCTGCCGAATAGGTGCTCGGTATGTTGTTGGTTCCATCACACAGGACGTTGTCGGTGGTGCAGTTGCAGGCGGCAGGGCACCTCCATTTTGGCGGGCGTCTCGGCCGCCTGGCCCAGCTCAAAGGAAAGAGAGAGAAGAATACGAGGGTCCAAATTGACAGGCGGAGGAACGGCCCCATTGGTCTGGAGTCCACGGAAAAAAATAAAAATAAAATCGGGAAGTTATTTATGACCTCTGCTGAGCTCAATGCGTCATATTCACTGACGCATTCCTTCTTTCCTAAAGTCCGCTGTAGTCGGCCATTGTGGTCCGCTCCCCGTCTCTTCCTTTATTTCTGGTCACATCTCTGAGCTAGTTGACTTCTCCGATACTGGCCACCTACAAATCCATGTTACTCCTCTGCCTTGGTTCCTTAGTTATGGTTTCTTGGCAAAAATAATTTTCCATTCTACAAAAAAACAAAACAAAAAAAACAAGCCAAATTAATATGTGGCTATAGAAAGTAGATGGAGTTGCCAACATCCAATGGCCTTGAGGCTATAGTAAGTCATTGACGTCCCCAACATCCAATGGCCATTTGGCTATATTAAGTCTTTGACGTCCCCAACATCCAATGGCCATATCGCTATAGTAAGTCAATGACACCCCCAACATCCAATGGCCTTGTGGCTATAGTAAGTCAATGACGTCCCCAACATTCAATGGCCATGTCGCTATAGTAAGTCAATGACATCCTCAACATCCAATGACCTTGTGGCTATAGTAAGTCATTGACATCCCCAACATCCAATGGCCATTTGGCTATAGTAAGTCAATGACATCCCCAACATCCAATGGCCATGTCACTATAGTAAGTCAATGACGTACCCAACATTCAATGGCTATGTGGCTAAAGTAAGTCAATGACGTACCCAACAACCAATAGCCATGTGGCTATAGTAAGTCATTTACATCCCCAACATCCAATTGCCACGTGCCTATAGTAAGTCATTGACATCCCCAACATCCAATGGCCATTTGGCTATAATAAGTAGGGATAAGCCCACAGTTCGAGTCTAAAACGAACCAAACATATGGGGCGTTCACGGGAAATTTGATCGCAGTGCATTGCTGTATGACTATAGCCACATATCCATTGGATGCTGGGGATGTAAATGACTTACTAGAGCCACATGGCAACAGGATGTTGGGGGCGTAAATTACTTACTATAGGCACAAGGCTATTGGATGCAGAAATATCATTGTCTTACTATAGCCACATGGCAATTGAATATTGGTGACCTCATTGACTTACTATAACCACATGGCCATTGGTTGTTGGGGACATCATTGATTTACTATAGCCACATGGTTGTTGGATGTTGGGGACGTCATGGACTTGCGATAACCACATGGTCATTAGATGTTGAGGACAACACTGACTTACTATAGCCACATGGCCATTGGATGTTGGTGACACCATTGACTTACTATAGCCACATGGCCATTGGTTCTTGGGGACATCATTGATTTACTATAGCCACATGGTTGTTGGATGTTGGGGACGTCATGGACTTATGATAACCACATGGTCATTAGATGTTGAGGACATCACTGATTTACTATAGCCACATGGCCATTGGATGTTGGTGACACCATTGACTTACTATAGCCACATGGCCATTGGTTCTTGGGGACATCATTGATTTACTATAGCCACCTGGTTGTTGGATGTTGGGGACATCACTGACTTACTATAGCCCCATGGCCATTGGTTCTTGGGGACATCATTGATTTACTATAGCCACCTGGTTGTTGGATGTTGGTGACACCATTGACTTACTATAGCCACATAGCCATTGGTTGTTGGGGACGTCATTGATTTACTAAAGCCACCTGGTTGTTGGATGTTGGGGACATCACTGACTTACTATAGCCCCATGGCCACAATCTGAGTAATCATTGGAGAAGAGGAGACTGATGACATCATCTCATGTGGATTTATAGGGTGGCTTTCCAATGATAAAAGGTGGAACTATAAATATGTTGTCACTTGTCAGGAATTTACTCATGCAGACTAAGTTAATAACAGGTCTACTTGCAACAATACTACATGCCAGACCACCATTTTTTTTTTTTTGTGGTATGTTTGGCATCTTCACCTTTAACCCCATCATCATAAAAGTGTCGCAGGATTTTTAAAGGGGTCAGCAGGGTCATCTAATGAGGACTGGATAATAAATGTTCCTGAAGGGAGGCGGGGGAAGTCATGTCTGAAATACGATAAAGCATGACACCGGTGCAAAGGATGCCGACCGAAAAATGTGGCAGGAACTTCAGCTTGGACTTGCCAACATTTCCTTGACTGTTACAGACTTTCAACCAATCAGGGACACTGGTCTGGTGACTGGTGATACTGGGGGTCGGGTGCACTGGTGACACTGGGACTGGTGTGGTGTCGATCAGGAATACCGTTGCTGGCTGTACTGGTCCGCCAGCGATTAGGAACATTGTGGCTGGTGACACCTGCACTGGTGTTGCTGGTGCACACCGTTCTGGAATCCCTGACTGTAGTGCTGGGACAAGGTAATCTAGAGCCTAGGGGGGAACATGCCAAGTGGTGCCCCCCACGCTCAGATGTATGGGCATTATGTGTCAGCAAAAATCCCCTCCCCTCAAAAAAAAAAAAGAATTGAGCACTAATCTGCACAGTTACCCCCTAAGAATAAATTCCCCCTCCTCCCAGTACAAATCCACCCTCCTGCGGAACCCCCCCCCCCCCCCGATCAAATCCTCTCATTCAATATATGCTCTCAACACCCCCCCAACAAAAAAATTCTCCTTCCTACCTCAACCCCTCAAATTTCCCCTCAGAGAGCAAATCCTCGCCCCCCACTCTAAATCCCCCCTCCCAGCACAAATTCCCCTCCCCCAATTCCCCATTCTAGCACAAATCCCCCCCCACAAAAAACCTTTCTTTTTAGCTTTTCCCTTTTCCTAACACAACCCCCCCCCCAGTACAAATCCCTTTCTCCCATCCCCCACCTCAACCCCCCCCCCCCCCCCCAATTCACCACTCCTTGCACCTCTCCCAAATTTCTCCTCCTGGAACAATTCTTACCTCCTGCTACCACCCAAATTTCCATTCTTAACACAAATCCCCCTCTCTACCTCAACCCCTCAAATTTCAGAGAACAAATCCTCACCCCCCCCCCACTCTAAATCACCCAGAACACAATTTCCCTCTCCCCAATCCCCCATCCTAGCACAAATCTCCCGCACACCCTAAAAAAAAAAAAAAGTTGCCCTTTACAGCACAAAATGCCCCACAATCATCCCTACTAGCACAAATCCTTCTCCCCAAAATAAACCCCCCCAGCACAAATCCCCTCCCCCATACTATATTACCCTTTTTAGCACAACCCCCCTAAATACCCCCCCAGTACAAATCCTTTTCCCCCATCCCCCTCCTCAATCCCCCCACACACTCCTGGCACCCCTCCCCAAATTTCTCCTCCTGGAACAATTCTTACCTCCTGCTACCACCCAAATTCCCATTCATAACACAAATCCCGCCCCCCCCCCACCCAATCTCCTTGTGGTGCCCCTGCACCTGGCATAATACCACAGTGCCCAGGGCCACCCCTTGTTCCGGCCCTGCCTGACCATCAGCACCTGAAGTGTCACAAGCAGTGCCGGCACAAGGCCATCCAGCAAAGATGCCAAACTGCACCCCCCCCTCCCCTTTTTCCCTTAGGGTGCCCACATTCCTGTAACAACCCATTACACCCAGGGCCGGTGCCCCTCCTGCCCACCCCTTATCCAGGCCCTGGCCACTAGGCACAACTTTCTGTAGTGATTCAATTGACAGAGCCTCGTCACCCCGTGACAGGAAGTGCCTGGACACGATCGGATCGCCAGCAATTAGAAATCGCCAAAAAGTTTTAGATTTCGAAAATAGCGAAAAGCATTTTTGGAAATGACATTGACACGTTAGACCGTCTCGGCAGTCCGTTTGTCCTCCGCTCATGGAGGTGACGGCTCGATCGGCAGATAAATCATCCTCTCTATTCTATATTGTCTATTCACAGCCTGGGAGTGCCACAATTACTCGCTACGGCGGTTTACAAATCACTGGCGAGCAAAAAAAAAAGTGACCGTGAATAGGGGGGCGCCAATTATGTTTCTAAGTTTAACCAGAACTCGTGACCCCCCTGGAGGAAAGCAACAAACTACAAATTGCTACAACTGGAAGAAGAGTGACAATTCGGGATGGTAACAAAGGGGCCACTGTTGTGGGTCCCTTTGACATTATTTAGGCTTGGTTCACACCGCTTTGTGCGTGCGTGGGTGGGTGCACGTGGGCATTTTATGTGCATTCCCGTGCTTAGTGTCTAGGACGGCCCATGGAAATCCAACAGGAAGGAGCGTGAAACACATAAAATAAGTTCTTGACTCTCTTCCAAAAAAAAAAAAAAAAAAAAGGTGCCACACCAAACTGTATGGTGCTGCGGCACTATGCAGTTTGCCGCTGGAAATCTTTTAGAGATGTGTAGGGGTTCCATTAACCACTTCCCGCCTGCGCTATAACCAAAAGCCGGCTACAGTGCAAGCTTCAAGTTCTGGGAAGGCACCCCCCACTGCAGCCTCATCAGGGCCCCCCAGTGCAGCCTCATAAGGTCCCCTGAGTGTAGCCTCATCAGGGCCCCTCGGTTCAGCCTCAACAGTGCCCGTCGGTGCAGCCTTACCAGTGCCCGTCAGTGTCAGTACATTGTTTACACTGATAAGTCAATGATCATCAGTGCCCGTTAGTGCAGCCTCATCATGGCCCCTCAGTGCAGCCTCATCAGGACCCCTCAATGCAGCCTCACCAGGGCCCGTCAGTGCAGCCTCACCAGTGCCCGTTAGTGTCAGTACATTGTTTACTCTGATAATCAAGGCACTGATCATCATCAGGGTCCCTCAGTTCAGCCTCATCGGGGCCCCTCAGTGCAGCCTCAGTACAATGTTTACACTGATAATCAAGTCACTGATCACCAGTGCCCATCAGTGTCAGTACATTGTTTACACTGATAATCAAGGCACTGATCATCAGGGTCCCTCAGCGCAGCCTCATCAGGGCCCCTTAGTACAGTGTCTGTACAATGTTTATACTGATAATCAAGTCACTGATCATCAGTGCCCGACAGTGCAGCCTCTCCAGGGCCCCTCAGGACAGCCTCATCAGCGCACATCAGTGAAGAAAAATTACATATTTGCAGTGGTGTCGCTAGGGGGTGGCTTTTGGGGCTATAGCCTGAGTCTCTGCAGGGGTCCCCAAGGGGAGTGGGGGCTCTCTAGGGACCCTGATGCAAGGGGAGGCTCTCTGGGGACCCTGATGCAAGGGGAAGGCTCTCTGGGGACCCTGATGCAAGGGGGAGGCTCACTGGGACCCTGATTTCAGGGGGAGGCTCTCTGGGGAACCTAATTTTAGGGGGAGGCTCTCTGGGGAACCTAATTTTAGGGGGGGGGCTCTCCGGGGACCCTGATTTTAGGGGGGGGCTCTCCGGGGACCCTGATTTTAGGGGGGGCTCTCCGGGGACCCTGATTTTAGGGGGAGGCTCTCCGGGGACCTTGATTTTAGGGGGAGGCTCTCCAAGGACCCTGATTTTAGGGGGAGGCTCTCCGGGGACCCTGATTTTAGGGGGGCTCTCCGGGGACCCTGATTTTAGGGGGGGCTCTCCGGGGACCCTGATGTAAGGGGGAGGCTCTCTGGGGATCCTGATGTAAGGGGAGGCTCTCTGTGGACCCTGATGTAAGGGGGGACTCTCTGGGGACCCTGATGTAAGGGGGGACCCTCTGGGGACCCTGATGTAAGGGGGGACTCTCTGGGGACCCTGAAGTAAGGGGGGAGGCTCTCTGGGGACCCTGATGTAAGGGGGAGGCTCTCTGGGGACCCTGATGTAAGGGGGAGGCTCTCTGGGGACCCTGATGTAAGGGGGAGGCTCTCTGGGGACCCTGATGTAAGGGGGAGGCTCTCTGGGGACCCTGATGTAAGGGGGAGGCTCTCTGGGGACCCTGATGTAAGGGGGAGGCTCTCTGGGGACCCTGATGTAAGGGGGGGCTCTCTGGGGATCCTGATGTAAGGAGGGGGCTCTCTGGGGACCCTGATGTAACGGGGGTGCTCTTTGTGGACCCTGATGTAACGGGGGGGCTCTCTGGGGACCCTGATGTAAGGGAGGGGGGCTATTTACACACACACGTAGATTACTGTATATACATATGTATGCCCGCACAAGCAAATGACTTTCTTTACTATGCTGTTATGGGCTCAGCCCCAGATCTTTTGTAGACCTAGAAATGGCCCTGCATATTTGCAAAGTTTTATAACAGAAACTACTTTTTTCTCAAAATTTTTGGTCTTTTTTTGTTAGATTAGCACAAAATAAAAGACCCCCCAGTGGTGATTAAATACCACCAATTGTCATTCAAAGTGCTGACTGCACTGGGCAGGAAGGGGGTGACAGTGCCCAGTATTGAAGTGAACGTGTCACATTTGGTGGACGGTACCATTAAATAAAATGCAGAATGGATCTAAAAACGCGGCATTTTTCATGTCTGTGTTGGAGGTCAAATAAGTATATCCAAAGTCAGGGGGCCGCCTGTGAGGTGGACTATTCTCTAATTGCCCTGGTGGGCAGTGGGGTAACAGAGACACAAAATGATGGGAAATCCAAAAGGGCACAGTTGGCACAATTGCCCCAAAGTGTCTTTGCTTGATGGAATATTAATAGGACCCTTCACTGGGGACACCTGAACCCCATCCACGAAGGGAGGGGGTTTACATACTTTTAGTAGGTGGGGTGGACAGGTGTCCACAAATACCTATTTAGCCCTGACCAGCTGAACTAAAAGTTTGGTAAAACTTTGGTTTTGTATTTGTGTATTACGCCCCCTTTTGGTTATTTATAACCCCCTCCCCCATACATACAATAACTATCAGAAATAGGAATCGCACGTGACTTGGAACTTCCCACATCCGCTATTATTCTATCTCTACAGACAATAGAAAAGAAAATATTTCACTTTTTATTTTGATTTGCAGAGAAGCAAAATGGAAAGTGGAAGAAAAATTGAGCTGGAAAAAAAAAGGAAATAATAAAAGCAGACATTATTTAAAACAAACAAACTAAATAAAAATTAAAGGAGAAGCAATATCAGAAAAAAATGAAAAGAAAAAAACACAAAACAAAACGGTAAAAAGAAGAAGATTGAAGGAATGTGAGAGAAAAAGAAGAAAATTAAAAAGCAGAAAAGAATACAAACAGAGAAAATACAAAGTAAAAGAAATAAGAGGAAGAAGAAAGTAAAAAAAAAAAAAAAAAAAAGATTTAATAGAATAAGATAAAAGATAATTGGAAAAGAATAACAATAAACAAGACAAAAACGAGATTTTTTTTTCTAAGCCGTAATAAACCCAAAACCAAAGATGTCATATTTTGCAGCTTAACGATCATTCGATGTGGTAGCTGCATTAGTTTTCTTTTTTTAGGCTTTTTCTCCCCTCTGTTTTTTACCTGGTGATCTGGCCAGCAGGGCCGTTTCTAGGTCTACAAAAGATCCGGGGCAAGAGCCCATAACAGCGTAGTAAAGAAAGTCATACTTTGCTTGGGCGGGCATACACATGTATATACAGTAATATACGTGTGTGTGTATATATCCTCAGTGAGCCCGCCACTTACATCAGGGTCCCCAGAGAGTCCCCTTTACATCAAGGTCCCCAGAGAGCCCCTCTTACATCAGGGTTTCCAGAGAGCCCCCCCTTACATCAGGGTTCCCAGAGAGCCCCCCTTTACATCAGGGTCCCCAGAGATCCTCTCCCTAAAATCAGGGTCTCCAGAGAGCCCCCCCCCTTACATCAGGGTCCCCTGAGAGCCTCCCTTACATCAGGGCCCCCAGAGAGCCCCCCTTACATCAGGGTCCCCAGAGAGACCCCCTTACATCAGGGTCCCCAGAGAGACCCCCCTTACATCAGGGTCCCCAGAGAGACCCCCCTTACATCAGGGTCCCCAGAGAGACCCCCCTTACATCAGGGTCCCCAGAGAGCCCCCCCTTACATCAGGGTCCCCAGAGAGCCCCCCTTACATCAGGGTCCCCAGAGAGCCTCCCCCTTACATAAGGGTCCCCAGAGAGCCTCCCCCTTACATCAGGGTCCCCAGAGAGCCTCCCCCTTACATCAGGGTCCCCAGAGAGCCTCCCCCTTACATCAGGGTCCCCAGAGAGCCTCCCCCTTACATCAGGGTCCCCAGAGAGCCTCCCCCTTACATCAGGGTCCCCAGAGAGCCTCCCCCTTACATCAGGGTCCCCAGAGAGCCTCCCCCTTACATCAGGGTCCCCAGAGAGCCTCCCCCTTAAATCAGGGTCCCCAGAGAGCCTTCCCCTTAAATCAGGGTCCCCAGAGTGTCCCCCCTTACATCAGGGTCCCCAGAGTGCCCCCCTTACATCAGGGTCCCCAGAGTGCCCCCCCTTACATCAGGGTCCCCAGAGAGCCCCCCCCTTAGATCAGGGTCCCCAGAGAGCCCCCCTTACATCAGGGTCTCCAAAGATCCTCCCTTACATCAGGGTCCCCAGAGAGCCCCCCTTACATCAAGGTTCCACAGAGAGCCCCCCTAAAATCAGGGTCCCCAGAGAGCCCCCCTTACATTAAGGTTCCACAGAGAACCCCCCCAAAATCATAGTCCCCAGAGAGCCCCCCTAAAATAAGGGTCCCCAGAGAGCCCCCCTAAAATCAGGGTCCCCAGAGAGCCCCCCTAAAATCAGGGTCCCCAGAGAGCCCCCCTAAAATCAGGGTCCCCAGAGAGCCCCCCTTACATCAAGGTTCCACAGAGAGCCCCCCTAAAATCACCCCCTAAAATCAGGGTCCCCAGAGAGCCTCCCCCTAAAATCAGGGTCCCCAAAGAGCATCCCCCTAAAATCAGGGTCCCCAGAAAGCCCCCCACTTATATCCGGGTCCCTGGAGAACCTCCCCTTGGGGATCCCTGCAGAGACTCTGGGCTATGGGCCCCAGATTCGGGGTTGTAGCCCCAAAAGCCACCCTCTAGCAATGCCACTGCTGGCCAGTAACACACCTCCTGTATTAAAGCGCCCCCACTCTGGATGAAGGAGCACAGGGGGGACCTTTGGACAGCAGCATTGTCAGTCTGGGGGGGGGGGGGTTGTTAGATGTACTACAAGACTTAGATACACTAGCACTTTGAGCCCGAACGCCATTTAACACTTTAGAATCAGTTACACCAAACAGTTTTTTTTTTCTTTTTGGGATATAGGTTTCACATTAATAAAAAAAAAAAGAAGCTGTTCATTGTAAGCACCCCTCTCAGTGGTAAGTGGCTCGTCTCATCCATGTAACTAATAAACATCAATAGGACAGGTTGTCCTTACTGGCTGGATCACCAGGTGAAAAAGGAAAGAAAGTCCAAAAAATAAAACAAATGCAGCCACCACACATACGAATTGGTGAGCTGCAATATAATAAAGGTTTGATTTTGAGTTGGTTATTGCTTTAAAAGAAAGTGAGATGGTAGGAAGAAAAGAGAAAAGGAAAGAGAATAGAAAAAGGAAAAAAATTCAAAGCAATAGAAAGTAAAAGTAAAAAAAAGAATGGAAAAAAAAAAGTACAATGTAAAAGAAGAAATATTAGAAAAGAAAAAAATAAATAAAAAAAGAAAAAGTACAAAGTAATATAAAGTAAAAGAAAAATGACTAGACTAGAAAAAAAAAAAAAAGAATGTAAAAGAAAAAAGTACAAAGTGAAACAAAGTAAA
The DNA here is from genome assembly GCF_037356315.1 of Lithobates pipiens. Lineage (NCBI taxonomy): Eukaryota > Metazoa > Chordata > Amphibia > Anura > Ranidae > Lithobates > Lithobates pipiens. Next base: position 7,326,906 of record NW_027507788.1, read on the forward strand.
AGAAGAAATATTAGTAAAGAAATAAATAAATAAAAAAAGAACGTCAAAGAAAAAGTATAAAGTGATACAACGTAAAAGAATAATGATTAGACTAGAAAAGAAAAAAAATGTAAAAGAAAAAGTACAAAGTATTACAAAGTAAAAGAAGAAATATTAGAAAAGAAAAAAATAAATGAAAAAAGAACATCAAAGAAAAAGTACAAAGTAAGACCAAGTAAAAAAAAAGAAAGATTATAAAATAAATAAATAAAGAACGTCAAAAGAAAAAAGTACAAAGTATTACAAAGTAAAAGAAAAATGATTAGACTAGAAAAAAAAAAAAGAATTTAAAAGAAAAAGTACAAAGAAATACAAAGTAAAAGAAATATGATTAGACTAGAAAAGAAAAGAAAAAAAAAATTTAAAGAAAAAAGTACAAAGTAAGACAAAGTAAAAGAAGAAATAGGAAAAAATAAATACATGAAAAAATAATATCAATGAAAAAGTAGAAAGTAATACAAAACGAAAAAAGACAAAGGAAAACCTGAAAGAAAAGGTACAAAGTATTACAAAGTGAAACAAAAAAGATTAGAAAAGAAAAAAAAAAAGAAAAAAAGAAAAACGAATATCAAAGTACAAAGTAATAACAGAGTACAAGAATAAAAAATAGAAAAAAAATCCACAGTAAAAAAAAAAGAATGGCAGATAAAAAGTACAAAGTAAAAGAAGAAAAAAGAAAAAGCCCGCAAACAAAAACTACAAAGTACTACAAAGTAAAAGAAGAAAAATTTGAAAAAAAAAAAAGAAAAGTGAATGGCAAAGAAAAAGTACAAAGTAATACAAAGCAAATAAAAGAAAGATTAGGAAAGAAAAAAAAATTGCACAAAGTATGTAATCCAAAGTAAAAGAAAAAAGAGAATGGAAAAAAAAAATACAAAGTAAAAGAAGAAAATCAAAAATCAAAATAAAATCAATATAAATGAAGAAAAATTAGTGTAGAAAATATACACACTAATACAACGTAAAACAACAAGTAGTAAAAGAAGGGGAAAAAAACGTAAAGAACAAAAAATAATTAAAAGCGGCCTCTACAAAGCACAATTGAGTCGTGTTTTGTACTCACCACATCGTCAGATTCCTACATTTCTTCTCTGTAATTTCTGGATGGATTTGGCTCGCCTGCCTTTTCCTCTTCGCTTGGTTCTCGTTGTCTCCTCTCCTCTCCTCTCCTCTCCTCTCCTCTCCTCTTCTCTCCTCTCCTCTCCTCTCTCTGTGTCCCTCTTTTTTCGAGGCGCTCCTCTCCCCGTCCTGCATGTGGTGTTGGTGGCTGCCTGCCTTTCACACAATGTGTTGTTTGATGGAATCTTTGGGACGGCTCGGAGGGAGGAAGGGCTGGATGGGGATGACCATGCTGGTGGTGATGATGATGATGATGATGATGAGGATGAGGAGGAGGAGGAGGATATGGGCCTGTTTGGAACAGGCTTGTCCTCATTTGTTTGCTGTGTGTCCCATGCTTGTGGTCTCCGTGTTGTTTTCTCATTAATGTTGTCATCTTTGGCTCGGGGGACTTGTGGTGTGGAATGAATTTAAAGGAGAACTTTTCCATGAAGATCGATCGCAGAAGAACGTCGATCGCAGAAGAACGTCGATCGCAGAGGAACGTCGATCGCAGGAGAACGTCGATCGCAGGAGAACGTCGATCGCAGGAGAACGTCGATCGCAGGAGAACGTCGATCGCAGAGGAACGTCGATCGCAGGAGAACGTCGATCGCAGGGGAACGTCGATCGCAGGGGAACGTCGATCGCAGGAGAACATCGATCGCAGAAGAACGTCGATCGCAGGAGAACGTCGATCGCAGGAGAACGTCGATCGCAGGAGAACGTCGATCGCAGAGGAACGTCGATCGCAGGAGAACGTCGATCGCAGGGGAACGTCGATCGCAGGGGAACGTCGATCGCAGGAGAACGTCGATCGCAGAAGAACGTCGATCGCAGGAGAACGTCGATCGCAGGAGAACGTCGATCGCAGGAGAACGTCGATCGCAGGAGAACGTCGATCGCAGGAGAACGTCGATCGCAGGAGAACGTCGATCGCAGAGGAACGTCGATCGCAGGAGAACGTCGATCGCAGGAGAACATCGATCGCAGGAGAACGTCGATCGCAGAGGAACGTCGATCGCAGAGGAACGTCGATCTCAGGAGAATGTCGATCTCAGGAGAATGTCGATCTCAGGAGAACGTCGATCGCAGGGGAACGTCGATCGCAGGAGAACGTCGATCGCAGGAGAACGTCGATCTCAGGAGAACGTCGATCGCAGGAGAACGTCGATCGCAGGAGAACGTCGATCGCAGGAGAACGTCGATCGCAGGAGAACGTCGATCGCAGGAGAACGTCGATCTCAGGAGAACGTCGATCGCAGGAGAACGTCGATCGCAGGAGAACGTCGATCGCAGGAGAACGTCGATCTCAGGAGAACGTCGATCGCAGAGGAACGTCGATCGCAGAGGAACGTCGATCGCAGGAGAACGTCGATCTCAGGAGAACGTCGATCTCAGGAGAACGTCGATCGCAGGAGAACGTCGATCTCAGGAGAACGTCGATCGCAGGAGAACGTCGATCTCAGGAGAACGTCGATCTCAGGAGAACGTCGATCTCAGGAGAACGTCGATCGCAGGAGAACGTCGATCTCAGGAGAACGTCGATCGCAGGAGAACGTCGATCTCAGGAGAACGTCGATCTCAGGAGAACGTCGATCTCAGGAGAACGTCGATCGCAGGAGAACGTCGATCTCAGGAGAACGTCGATCGCAGGAGAACGTCGATCTCAGGAGAACGTCGATCGCAGGAGAACGTCGATCGCAGGAGAACGTCGATCGCAGGAGAACGTCGATCGCAGGGGAACGTCGATCGCAGAGGAACGTCGATCGCAGGGGAACGTCGATCGCAGGAGAACGTCGATCACAGGAGAACGTCGATCGCAGGAGAACGTCGATCGCAGGAGAACGTCGATCGCAGGAGAACGTCGATCTCAGGAGAACGTCGATCTCAGGAGAACGTCGATCGCAGGAGAACGTCGATCTCAGGAGAACGTCGATCGCAGGAGAACGTCGATCTCAGGAGAACGTCGATCGCAGGAGAACGTCGATCGCAGGAGAACGTCGATCGCAGGAGAACGTCGATCGCAGGGGAACGTCGATCGCAGAGGAACGTCGATCGCAGGGGAACGTCGATCTCAGGAGAACGTCGATCGCAGGAGAACGTCGATCGCAGGAGAACGTCGATCGCAGGAGAACGTCGATCGCAGGAGAACGTCGATCTCAGGAGAACGTCGATCTCAGGAGAACGTCGATCGCAGGAGAACGTCGATCTCAGGAGAACGTCGATCGCAGGAGAACGTCGATCGCAGGAGAACGTCGATCTCAGGAGAACGTCGATCGCAGGAGAACGTCGATCTCAGGAGAACGTCGATCTCAGGAGAACGTCGATCTCAGGAGAACGTCGATCTCAGGAGAACGTCGATCGCAGGAGAACGTCGATCTCAGGAGAACGTCGATCGCAGGAGAACGTCGATCGCAGGAGAACGTCGATCGCAGGAGAACGTCGATCGCAGGAGAACGTCGATCACAGGAGAACGTAGATCGCAGGAGAACGTCGATCGCAGGAGAACGTCGATCGCAGGAGAACGTCGATCTCAGGAGAACGTCGATCTCAGGAGAACGTCGATCGCAGGAGAACGTCGATCTCAGGAGAACGTCGATCGCAGGAGAACGTCGATCGCAGGAGAACGTCGATCGCAGGAGAACGTCGATCGCAGGAGAACGTCGATCGCAGGAGAACGTCGATCGCAGGAGAACGTCGATCGCAGGGGAACGTCGATCGCAGAGGAACGTCGATCGCAGGGGAACGTCGATCGCAGGAGAACGTCGATCGCAGGAGAACGTCGATCTCAGGAGAACGTCGATCGCAGGAGAACGTCGATCGCAGGAGAACGTCGATCGCAGGAGAACGTCGATCGCAGGAGAACGTCGATCTCAGGAGAACGTCGATCGCAGGAGAACGTCGATCGCAGGAGAACGTCGATCGCAGGAGAACGTCGATCTCAGGAGAACGTCGATCGCAGAGGAACGTCGATCGCAGAGGAACGTCGATCTCAGGAGAACGTCGATCTCAGGAGAACGTCGATCGCAGGAGAACGTCGATCGCAGAGGAACGTCGATCGCAGGAGAACGTCGATCGCAGGAGAACGTCGATCGCAGGAGAACGTCGATCGCAGAAGAACGTCGATCTCAGGAGAACGTCGATCGCAGGAGAACGACGATCTCAGGAGAACGTCGATCGCAGAGGAACGTCGATCGCAGAGGAACGTCGATCTCAGGAGAACGTCGATCTCAGGAGAACGTCGATCGCAGGAGAACGTCGATCTCAGGAGAACGTCGATCGCAGGAGAACGTCGATCGCAGGAGAACGTCGATCGCAGGGGAACGTCGATCGCAGAGGAACGTCGATCGCAGGGGAACGTCGATCGCAGGAGAACGTCGATCGCAGGAGAACGTCGATCTCAGGAGAACGTCGATCGCAGGAGAACGTCGATCGCAGGAGAACGTCGATCGCAGGAGAACGTCGATCGCAGGAGAACGTCGATCGCAGGAGAACGTCGATCGCAGGAGAACGTCGATCGCAGGAGAACGTCGATCTCAGGAGAACGTCGATCGCAGGAGAACGTCGATCGCAGGAGAACGTCGATCGCAGGAGAACGTCGATCGCAGGAGAACGTCGATCTCAGGAGAACGTCGATCGCAGGAGAACGTCGATCGCAGGAGAACGTCGATCGCAGGAGAACGTCGATCTCAGGAGAACGTCGATCGCAGGAGAACGTCGATCGCAGGAGAACGTCGATCGCAGGAGAACGTCGATCGCAGGAGAACGTCGATCTCAGGAGAACGTCGATCTCAGGAGAACGTCGATCGCAGGAGAACGTCGATCTCAGGAGAACGTCGATCTCAGGAGAACGTCGATCGCAGAGGAACGTCGATCGCAGAGGAACGTCGATCTCAGGAGAACGTCGATCTCAGGAGAACGTCGATCGCAGGAGAACGTCGATCGCAGGAGAACGTCGATCTCAGGAGAACGTCGATCGCAGAGGAACGTCGATCGCAGAGGAACGTCGATCTCAGGAGAACGTCGATCGCAGGAGAACGTCGATCTCAGGAGAACGTCGATCGCAGAAGAACGTCGATCTCAGGAGAACGTCGATCGCAGAAGAACGTCGATCTCAGGAGAACGTCGATCGCAGAGGAACGTCGATCGCAGAGGAACGTCGATCGCAGAGGAACGTCGATCTCAGGAGAACGTCGATCGCAGGAAAACGTCGATCGCAGAGGAACGTCGATCGCAGGAGAACGTCGATCTCAGGAGAACGTCGATCGCAGGAGAACGTCGATCGCAGGAGAACGTCGATCTCAGGAGAACGTCGATCGCAGGAGAACGTCGATCGCAGGAGAACGTCGATCTCAGGAGAACGTCGATCGCAGGAGAACGTCGATCTCAGGAGAACGTCGATCGCAGGAGAACGTCGATCGCAGGAGAACGTCGATCTCAGGAGAACGTCGATCTCAGGAGAACGTCGATCGCAGGAGAACGTCGATCGCAGGAGAACGTCGATCTCAGGAGAACGTCGATCTCAGGAGAACGTCGATCTCAGGAGAACGTCGATCGCAGAGGAACGTCGATCGCAGAGGAACGTCGATCTCAGGAGAACGTCGATCTCAGGAGAACGTCGATCGCAGGAGAACGTCGATCGCAGGAGAACGTCGATCTCAGGAGAACGTCGATCGCAGAGGAACGTCGATCGCAGAGGAACGTCGATCTCAGGAGAACGTCGATCGCAGGAGAACGTCGATCTCAGGAGAACGTCGATCGCAGAAGAACGTCGATCTCAGGAGAACGTCGATCGCAGAAGAACGTCGATCTCAGGAGAACGTCGATCGCAGAGGAACGTCGATCGCAGAGGAACGTCGATCGCAGAGGAACGTCGATCTCAGGAGAACGTCGATCGCAGGAAAACGTCGATCGCAGAGGAACGTCGATCGCAGGAGAACGTCGATCTCAGGAGAACGTCGATCGCAGGAGAACGTCGATCGCAGGAGAACGTCGATCTCAGGAGAACGTCGATCGCAGGAGAACGTCGATCGCAGGAGAACGTCGATCGCAGAGGAACGTCGATCGCAGGAGAACGTCGATCGCAGGAGAACGTCGATCGCAGGAGAACGTCGATCGCAGGAGAACGTCGATCGCAGGAGAACGTCGATCGCAGGAGAACGTCGATCGCAGAGGAACGTCGATCGCAGAGGAACGTCGATCGCAGAAGAACGTCGTTCGCAGAGGAACGTCGATCGCAGGAGAACGTCGATCGCAGGAGAACGTAGATCGCAGGAGAACATCGATCGCAGAAGAACGTCGATCGCAGAGGAACGTCGATCGCAGGAGAATGTCGAAAAACCATAAAGTGCTAAGAAAATTTGCTAATTAAAGTTCACAACAATTTGCCGTATTTGATGGATTCCTTTAAAAGGGACATTATGTGCAAAGAGCAATCAGGGATCTGTCATTTGGTGCCGGTAGCACTACTTCCTCCAAACGACAGATCCAGATTTGCTTCCGTTTGCAAACGAGCCGGAAAAGATACCGGGTGATGTCATTGATCAAATATGGTCATGATTCTATTTCCTCAATGACATTACCCAAGACATCTCCGCTTTTTTAAAATCCCAGCAGTACTGGGGATCTGTCATTTGTGATGGGAGTAGCAGCTGGTCATCGTGTTGATAAGTAATCATGATTGATGTGGATTTGCATCACTGGTGGCGATTGATGTTGGTTTGTAAACAGCAGTCAGGGATCTACCATTTAGCACCAGTAGCACTACTGCCTCAAAATGACAGATCCCTGTTTGCTTCAGTTTTTCAACAAGCCAGTCAGGGATCATGGGTAATCTCATTGACTAAATATGGTAATGATTGTACTTGGTCAGTCACATTACCCAGGATCCCTTTGCTATATTAACATTCCATAAGTACTAGGGATCTGTCATTTGCAATGGGAGTAGTAGCTGGTAATTTTGATTAATGTAGATCTGCATCACTGGACATGATTGATGTTGGTTTGCAAAGAGCAGTCAGGGATCTGTCATTTAGTGCTGGTAGCATTACTGCCCCCAAATTACAGATCCCTGTGGGCTTCTGTTTGTAAACCAGCTTGTAAGGATCCCGGGTATTGTTATTGGCTAAATATGATAATGTTCATATTTGATCTATTACATTATCCAGAATGCCTTTGCTATTTTTAAATTCCAGCAGCACTGGGGATCTGCCATTTGCAACGGGAGTAGCAGCTTGTTTTCTTGTTGAAAAGTCATCATGGTTAATGTTGGATTGCAAGCAGCAGTCAGGGATCTGTCATTTAGTGCTGGTAACATTACTGCCCCCCAAATGACAAATCTCTGTTTGCTTCTGTTTGTAAACAAGATGGCATGGACCCTTGGCAATGTCATTGACTAAAATATGGCAATATTTACCCAGTAATAGCTTTTCTATTTTTAAATCCCAGCAGTATCGGTGATCTGTCATTTGCGACAGAAGCAGCAGCTGGTGGCCGTGTTTGTCAAGTCATTCTGATTGATGTGGATCTGCATCACTGGATGTGATTGATGTTGGTTTGCAGTTGGCAGTCAGGGATCTGTCATTTAGTGCTGGTAACACTACTGCCTCCGAATGACAGATCACGGTTTGCTTCCGTTTATAAGCAAGCCAGCAGGGATCCTGGGTGATGTCAAACATGGTCATGACTGCATTCAGTCAATGACACTACAAGATCCCTCCGCTACTTTTACGTCCCAGCAGTACTGGGGATCTGTCATTTGCAATGGGAGCATCAGCGGGTCATCTGGTCAGCAATCCTCGTGATAGATGTAGATCTGCATCACTGGCCCAAGACCAAATCTGGGGGAAATGTTTATTTTATTAAAATGTATTTATTATAATTTTTTTTTCAAATAAAGTTCTTTTTCATAGTGTGGGTGTTTTTTATTTACTATATACATTTTTGTTTGTAACAGATGGCAGTTTAGAGATGAAATAACTATGTAAATCCCGGTGCTTTTTCCATTGTTGGCCGTGTTCCCAAATTTCTAACACAGATTATTATTATTATTATTATACACGATTTATATAGTGCCAACAGTTTACGCAGCACTTTACAATGTATGGGGGGGGGGGTACAAAACAATTACAGTACAATACAAAAGCTACAGGAGGGCCCGGCTCGTAGAGCTTACATTCTAAAGGGAGGAGATCAGCCCCTTTTGCATTCTCTTACATTGTGATTTGTTACAAAGTTACACTGTGTAGTCTGAGTGATCATGGGGGGGGGGGGAAGGAGAAAATGCTTCCTCTTGCCTGCGGCAGACTGATGACATCATCTCAGCCTAGGCAAAGTCACTGGAATGGGGTTTCAAGGAAGACTTTTCTGAAAAACGATACTCTTGCTACAATGTGTTGTGAAATTACGGACCGGTCCACGTTAAAGGGTTACTTCTGCAATGGTCCGACTCACGACAGGTCCTCTTGTTTTCTGCCAGGTGTAGAAATGGAAGGAAGGGGACACCTACATAGTAAAAGAGAGCAGGAAAGGAGTCATCTTGCGATTCTACCCCCCCCCCCCCCAGGAGTCCCGTCGCTTGCCAACTGTTTTGCTGGCCACACGCGAGGAACATCCAGTGCGGTGGAGGAGTTTCCAAGAACATCTGGGATGTGGTAAGGAGATCACAGCGGGTGATGAGGAGGAAAGGGAATGGAGTCATACATGAAAACAGGTCAATGGGGGGAGGGAGGGGGGAGAGAGAGAGAGAGAGAGAGAGAGAGAGGGAGAGAGAGAGAGAGAGAGAGAGAGAGAGAGAGAGAGAGAGAGAGAGAGAGAGAGAGAGAGAGAGAGGAGAGAGGGAGGAGAGAGAGAGAGAGAGAGAGAGGGAGAGGGAGAGAGAGAGAGAGAGAGAGAGAGAGAGAGAGAGAGAGAACCATTCCAAGGAGAAGACAAGGCGGGACCCACAACGAGCTTCAACCCCCCAAACCTTCCAGAAAAGATCGGAGTGAATCAAAAATTCTTCGTTGGGTAAAAAATAAAAAAAAAAAAACGAAGTGCAAAACGATTGGCTTCTGTGAGAGTCCATTAAAATTTGCGCGACGTAAAAAAAAAAACGCATGATTTCCATTGCGACTTTGTCCTGCACCTTTAGGTGACTTTGTTGCGACTTTGGATGCGACTTTGGATGGGTTGGACTTTGTTGCAGCTTTATGGGACTTTGTTGCGATTTGGATGAGTTGGACTTTGTTGCAGCTTTTATGGGACTTTGTTGCGACTTTGGATGCGACTTTGGATGGGTTGGACTTTGTTGCAGCTTTTATGGGACTTTGTTGCGATTTGGATGCGACTTTGGATGAGTTGGACTTTGTTGCAGCTTTTATGGGACTTTGTTGCGATTTGGATGCGACTTTGAATGAGTTGGACTTTGTTGCAGCTTTATGGGACTTTGTTGCGATTTGGATGCGACTTTGTTGCAGCTTTATGGGACTTTGTTGCGACTTGGACGCGACATTGGATGGGTTGGACTTTGTTGCAGCTTTATGGGGCTTTGTTGCGATTTGGACGCGACTTTCGATGAGTTGGACTTTGTTGCAGCTTTATGGGACTTTGTTGTGATTTGGATGCGACTTTGGATGGGTTGGACTTTGTTGCAGCTTTATGGGGCTTTGTTGTGATTTGGATGCGACTTTGGATGAGTTGGACTTTGTTGCAGCTTTTATGGGACTTTGTTGCGACTTGTATGCGACTTTGGATGGGTTGGACTTTGTTGCAGCTTTATGGGACTTTGTTGCGATTTGGATGCGACTTTGTTGCAGCTTTATGGGACTTTGTTGCGACTTGGACGCGACTTTGGATGGGTTGGACTTTGTTGCAGCTTTATGGGGCTTTGTTGCGATTTGGACGCGACTTTGAATGAGTTGGACTTTGTTGCAGCTTTATGGGGCTTTGTTGCGATTTGGATGCAACTTTGAATGAGTTGGACTTTGTTGCAGCTTTATGGGACTTTGTTGCGATTTGGATGCAACTTTGGATGAGTTGGACTTTGTTGCAGCTTTATGGGGCTTTGTTGCGATTTGGACGCGACTTTTGGAGGAGTGGGACTTTGTTACGACTCTGGCTTTGACCCATGTGATGGTTTTGTTTGCGCTCTATAAAGTCGTTAGATGTGCAGTACGTAAAAAAAAAAAAAATGCGTTTCGTTCTGTTTGGTTTCTTTATTCTCCATCGAATTCCAAATTTTCAGAACAAATTGGACTCGAATCGGTTTGAAAAACGATCAACTGATTCGAATTGTGTGCGAAGAAATAGCTGGTTGTTAAGGGGCGGGACGGGAAGCCGGCCGCTGCGTCCTTAACAACCAATGACTTATCAGCTGTCAGCGGGATTCCCTACTGACAGCTGAATATATATGGAAAAAAAAAGCAGGCAATGAAAAATACATTAAAAAAAATGCCATGGGCCATGGGGTCCCCCCAATCATACCAGACCCTTCGGGCTTGGTATGTATTCTTAGGGGGAACACCAAAAAAAATGGCGTGGCCCCCTCACAAAATCCATACCAGACCCTTATCCAACTTGTCAGGTCAGGAAAGGGGGGGGGGGACAATCTAGGGCCCCTCTCTCCAGGACCATACTAGGCCACATGCCCTCAACATGGGGGGAGGTGCTTTGGGGTAAGGGTGGCCTCAGCGCCCCCCCCCCCCCCCACACCCCCACCTGTTTTTAAATCCCAGCACTATTGGGGATCTGTCATTTGCGACAGAAGCAGCAGCTGGTCATAGAGTTGGCAAGTCATTGTGATTGATGTGGATATGCATACACTGGATGTGATTGATGTTGGTTTGCAGATGGCAGTCAGGGACCTGTCATTTAGTGCTGGTAACACTACTGCCTCAAAAAGACAGATCCCCGTTTGCTTCTGTTTCTAAGCAAGCCGGCAGGGATCCTGGGTGATGTCAAATATATTCATGACTGTATTTGGTCAATGACACTACACAAGATCCCGCTGCTATTTTTTAAATCCCAGCAGTACTGGGGATCTGTCATTTGCAATGGGAGCATCAGCTCGTAATCGCGTCTGCAAGCGGATGACGTGGATCTGCATCGCTGGACAACTGGCCTCGCTTTTTCTGAGCCCAGGACACCCCGGCTCTATCCTCAGCTTGTGATCGAACATTTGAATTTGGTTTGCAAACAGCAGCTAGGGATCTGTCATTTAGTGTAGCATTACTGCCTCCAAATGACAAATCCCCGATTGCTGCTGTTTTGTAAACAAGCCAGCTGGGATCCTTGATGATGTCATTGACTAAATATGGTAATGATCATACTTGGTCAGCTACATTACCCAGGATCCCTTTGGTGTTTTTTTAATCCCTGCACTATTGGGGATCTGTCATTTGTGAAGGAAGCAGAAGCTGGTTATAGTGTTGGCAAGTCATTGTGATTGATGTGAATATGCATACACTGGATGTGATTGATGTTGGTTTGCAGATGGCAGTCAGGGATCTGTCATTTCGTACTGGTAACACTACTGCCTGCAAATGACAGATCCCTGTTTGCTGCTGTTTATAAGCAAGCCAGCGGGGATCCTGGGTAATGTGATTAACCAATTATGGTCATGAATGTATTTGGTCAACGACAATACAAATAATCCCTCCACTATTTTTATATACCAGTAGTACTGGGGATCTGTCATTTGTAACGGGAGCATCAGCTGATCATCACGTCTGCAAGTCATTGTGAATGACATGGATCTGCATACACTGGATGTGATTGATGCTGGCTTTCAGATGGCAGTCAGGGATCTGTCATTTAGTGCTGGTAACACTACTGCCTGCAAATGACAGATCCCCGTTTGCTTCTGTTTATAATAAGCAAGCAAGCCGGCAGGGATCCTGGGTAATGTCATTGACCAAATATGGTCATGAATGTATTTGGTCAACGACAATACATATAATCCCTCCACTATATTTATATCCCAGCAGTACTGGGGATCTGTCATTTACAATGGAAGCATCAGCTGATCATCGCATCTGCAAGTCTTTGTAAATGACGTGGATCTGCATCGCTGGATGACTGGCCTGTGGCCAAATCTGATGGCCAGCATCATTTAACTCGCTTTTTCTGAGCCCAGGTCACCCTGGCTCCATCCTCAGCTTGTGACTGAACATTTGGATTTGGTTTGCAAACAGCCGTCAAGGATCTGTCATTTAGTGGCAGTGGCATTACTGCCTCCAAACAGATCCCACAAGCCGGGATCCTGGATAATGTCATTGACCAAATATGGTCATGACTGTATTTGGTCAATGATACGACACAAGATCCCTCTGCTATTTTTTATATCCCAGCAGTACTGGGGATCTGTCATTTGAAATGGGAGCATCAGCAAGTCACCGTAAATTTCATGGATCTGCATCACTGGATAATTGGGCCTGCAGCCAAATCTGACGGTCAGCATTATTCAACTCACTTTTTCTGAGCCCAGGTCACCCTGGCCCCAACCTCAGCCTGTGATTGGACAGTGAAACGAGAAGCAGCACAAACTTAAGGTCCCTGTCACTTGGCTCTTGTTTTCTCACGTGGCAGCATATTCTATGTGCAAAGTAGCTCAAGTACCTCTTTTTTGGGGCACCGAGCCAATCGCATTCTGTGCATTGCTGCTTTTTCATGCGTTTTTCTGCGCGATAAAACATGCAATCTGCATTTCTGCCCAAGTTTCTGGAGTGCCTAGGTGTGAGTGAATGTGACCCCAAGCTGCATTCACATCTGCGTGCAGCCAGAACTCGCGTTCCCACATGCTTTTTTTTTGTGTGCGTTTTTCACGTGTTAATCGCACGTGTGGCAGCCTTTCCCTTGAATGGGATGCCCTACGTGCGACCTACGCCCCAAAGAAGCTGCTGTACTTTTTTTTGTAGTGGAGCTTGTTTTTTTTTTTTAGGGCGCTTTTTGGAGCGTTTGCTTCCCGCGTGTTGGGCCACCATTAACATTTAATGGCCGCGTGCGATGTGCGCCCGGCATCGCTTTTCCGAAACGCTTAGCCAAGCGTGCATCTTCTGTGCCCTGCATTTGTAAAGGCGGAGAGAGGTGAACGGGGGCCCCCCCAACAATTACAGAGCCGCATTTGTCTGCGACTTTTCTATCCGCGGGGGTTCCGTTTTTTAGTTACTTTGTCACTTTCAAGTTTTACTTGTATCATTTCTCACGATTTGTAACGTTTCTTCATCTTTTACTTTCCCCCCACGGACTACGGGAAGCACCAGGGGCGGACTGACCAGTCGGGCTCTCGGGCACTGCCCGAGGGCCCCATGCCACTAAGGGGCCCCATCAGGGTTGCCAGCCTCAATAAAACCAGGGACAGTATGTAAAAATCTGTGTTTTTAAAAAAAAAATCCCAAGATTATAGCTGCCCCGCCTCTCCAGTACCTTTTCAGTGTGTATTCTGTGTGTGTATACTGTGTGGCCCCATAATCTATTGCCTGGGGGCCCCATTACCTCCTATTGCCTGGGGGCCCCCCGATCTCCTATTGCCCAGGGGCCCCATAATCTTCTCCTATTGCCAGGGGGCCCCATAATCTCCTATTGCCTGGGGGCCCCAATCTCCTATTGCCCAGGGGGCCCCATAATCTATTGCCCAGGGGGCCCCATAATCTCCTATTGCCCAGGGGCCCCATAATCTTCTCCTATTGCCCAGGGGGCCCCATAATCTCCTATTGCCCAGGGGCCCCATAATCTTCTCCTATTGCCCAGGGGGCCCCACAATCTCCTATTGCCCAGGGGGCCCCATGAGTTGTTAGTCCGCCCTTGGGAAGCACCCAACAACTATTCGCACGGCCAAACGCCAAGATCCAAAAACGCCTCCGTGAATTCATCTCGCACTTCGGAAAAAAAAAAAGAAGAAATTGTCTGGCCAGTTAAAGCCGCGTCCCCGTAGGCTCCGCCCCCCAACCCCCCACCCCGTTTGCCATTCTTCCCTCGGCATAAAGCGCCCCTTTGTTTCTGGACCATCTTTCCTCCGATAGGGTCATGATTGGCCCGCAGCCAAAGGGCGCCCAATCTCACGGCCTCTGCTGCCGTCCAAAACAACTTGTCAGCGGAAAAAAATAAAAATACACGGCTCTTTGTTAGCTGCGGGCAGCGGCGGGGAGAGGGTTAAATGTGCCAAGAGGGTGTGTGGGGGGGGCTGACACTGTGCCCGGGGAGTGGGTGGCATGAGGTTGGCTTCTCCATATCTCCATGTGGCTGTGAATGTGGGGCGAGGGGGGCTGGGGGGGGGGGGGTTTATCGGAGAGGAAATTGGCGTTTTATCATTTAACTGGGTGGGGGAGGGGAGGGGGCATAACCACCTGGCTACAATACAGCACAGTAAAAATTATTCCGCTCATAGTCCTTCTATAGGTTATTATTAAGATACATAGGCAAATATGATCAGCTACCAGGCGCGGACTGAACATTCGAGAACTAGGGCACTGCCCGAGGGCCCCATGCCACTAGGGGGCCCCATCAGGGTTGCCAGCCTCAATAAAACCAGGGACAGTATGTAAAAATCTGTGTTTTTTTTTTTTTTAATCCCAAGATAATACCTGCCCCGCCTCTCCAGTACCTTTTCAATGTGTGTATATTGTGTGTCTGTGTGTGTATGTATATATATATATATATATATATATATACACACACACACACACACACACTCACATAATCTATTGCCCGGGGGCTCCATAATCTCCTATTGCCCCGGGGCCCCATGAGTTGTCAGTCCGCCCCTGTCAGCTACACAACATACCCCGCTTAGTAGAGCTGTACAGTGACTGGACTTTACTGCTCCTTCTGTCTCATGAACATCCAGGGGGCCAGGGATGAAATCTGTGTACATCTTCAGGCTAATTGAGTCAGCAAGTGCATGTAAACCTTAAACTATGAATTTCTCCTATTTTCTCCCTAAGTCTAGAAGTATTTATATACAGTATCTCACAAAAGTCAGTACACCCCCTAAGTGAAAATGTCCAAATTGGGCCCAAAGTGTCAATATTTTGTGTGGCCGCCATTATTTTCCAGCACTGCCTTCACCCTCTTGGGCATGGAGGTCACCAGAGCTTCACAGGTTGTCACTGGAGTCCTCTTCCCCTCCCCCATGATGACATCACAGAGCTGGTGGATGTTGGAGACCTTGCGCTCCTCCACCTTCTGTATGAGGATGTCCCACAGATGATCAATAGGGTTTAGGTCTGGAGATATGCTTGGCCAGTCCATCACCTTTACCCTCAGCTTCTTTAGCAAGGCAGTGGTGGTCTTGGAGGTGTGTTTGGGGTTGTTATCATGTTGGAATACTGCCCTGCGGTCCAGTCTCTGAAGGGAGGGGATCATGCTCTGCTTCACTATGTCACAGTGCATGTTGGCATTCATGGTCCCCTCAATGATCTGTAGCCCCCCCAGTGCCGGCAGCACTCATGCAGCCCCAGCCCATGACACTCCCACCACCATGCTTGTCTGTAGACAAGACACACTTGTCTTTGTCCTCCTCACCTGGTTGCCCCCACACACGCCTGACACCATCTGACACCAAATACCTTTATCTTGGTCTCATCAGACCACAGGACATGGTTCCAGTAATCCATGCCCTTAGTCTGCTTGTCTTCAGCAAACTGCTTGCAGCCTTTCTTGTGCATCATCTTTAGGGGGAGGCTTCCTTCTGGGACGACAGCCATGCAGACCAATTTGATGCAGTGTGCGGCGTATGGTCTGAGCACTGAAAGATAGAAGAAAAGATTTACACAAATGTGAGGTGTTTACTCACTTTTGTGAGATGCTGTGTGTATATATATATATATATATATATATATATATATATATATATATACACACACACATATATCTATATATACACACACACATATATATATATATATATATACACACACACACACACATATTATATATATATATACACAAAAATTTATATATATATATATATATATATATATATATACATACACACACTTTTTTTATATATATATATATTTTATTTATATATAATTTTTTTTTAAATATATCTACCTATCTATATATAAAAAAAAAAATATATATATATATATATATATATATACACACACATACATTTTTTTTTAAATATATCTACCCATCTATATATATATATAAAAAATAATAATTATATATATATATATATATATATATATATATATATATATATATATATATATATATTTACACACACACACAAGGCTGATCTCGTCAGAAATTCAGAGCTGCCCTGTGCACACTTCCTGTGTCACCTCAAGGTGCCTATATTGCCCTCCCTAGTTCTCATTTTAGGACTATAGAATAATTTATGTCTATGCTGCAGAGCTGGGAATATTAGGAGGGTTTAGTAGTCTAGTAGTCTAGTTTAGTAGTAAGTAGTCTAGCAAAAGACAACGGGGCAGGGCTTACACCACCCAGTCCACAAAAATGCTGTGTGATGTGACCACCGGGTCTCTGTGCTTCTCTATGCAATACAGGCAGATCGTGGCTGGTGGGAGGGGCTTCCTTTAACATCGCAGTGCCCTGGCTTAATACGCTTCAGCCCTGATGCACCTTAGGAGAAGTTATGCAAATATCAAAAATGATTGACGGGTAGGTGTCAGTCTGGGGTGGGGGGGGGGGGGGGGTGGGTGTTTCAGGGAAGGCTGTATTTGCATAGGTAATGCCCGCATCTGATGCTGAGCCTCCAAGATTGAAAAAAAAAAAAAAGAGTTGAAACCCAAATGAATGAAAGGGGGCGGGGACAGTCAGGCTGGGGAGGAAAGAGCTAGATGATGCTGGATGTCCTCCAGCCAGGAAATGAGGCAGGGCTCTGTCTACTCACTGCAGCTTCTGATTGCACATTGTGAGGGGCTTGCAGTGTGCAGTGAAATTCGAGCGAGCGATATCAGAGAGGAGCCGGTACACCTGTGCAAGACTGAAGGGAAGGTCGGATTTAAGGAAAGGGGCCAAATGGGGCAAAACAAGAGGCAGACGGGCCCTTGATGCTCTGCGGGGGAACCAAGAGGTAAAGTAAGGCCGGGATAAGAAATACTTACAGCTTCTGAAAAGCTCTGCAGGGTTGCTTTGAGCACCGACGGTAATCTTATTTCCTGATCCGCAGGTGACCACCAGAGGGCGCACTTTCAATCACCATTAAAAGAGATGAAGCAGCAACCAAATAAGTAAAAATGATTCCTAACTTTACTTCTAAGAAAAAGGAATAAAACTCCCAAATTGTGCAATTAATAAACACAAGCCCGCTATCCTGGCTTCCCTCCCCGTGCCAAGCAAAAGGCATTATTCTCCGGGTCTGGGGGACCTGTATGAACTATGAGGGGGAGGGGCTCATGTGCCAGAATTTAATGGGAACATTCTACCCTTTATAGGGGTATTAAACCGAAAAGCAAACATTTATTAGATTGTGGTTTACCAATTCTTAGATGTGCTGACCGCATTCGTTTTCTTTTTTTAAGACGTTCTTTCCTTTATCCTGGTGATCCATATTTTATTTTTATTTTTTTAACAACAGAACAAGCTGTCCTGCAGATGTAACAGTTACAAAGATGGGAACGAACCATTTACCTCGACAGGGGTGCTTACAATGACTGGCTTTTATTTATTGATGTAAAACATTCATCCCAAAAAGAAATAGAAAAGAAGAAAAAAAAAACAGTTTACTGTAACTGATTATAAAAGTATTAGCTGGAGTTTGGCTTCAATTTGTTAGTGTATTTAAATCTGCTAGTTCATCTAAACACTGCCCTCTATCCTCATACTGACATTGCTGAATTCTCCCGCCTATGACAAATCTTCTACCCCTCAAATGTCTTCTCTGAGCACATTTCCCCTCCCCCCACTCCTAACCCCCCCCCCCCCCCAAAAAAAAATAAATTTCCCCCTCTTGGCACAAATCTTCTACCTTTCAAATGTCCTCTCCGAGCACAAAATTCATTTACCCCCCTCCCCACTCCAAATCCCCCCAGCACAAATCCCCCTCCCCCAATTCTCCATCCTAGTACAAATCCCCCCAGGTGGTTTCTCTCCTTGCACAAATACCCTCCCCCCAATCATCCCAGATAACACAAATCCCCCCTCCCTCCAAAAAAAAAAAATTCCCCTCCTGGCACAGATTCCTTCCCCCTCTACCATATCACCTTTTCTAGCACAAACCCCCCAAAATCTCCCCTCCTAAACGATCCAAGTCCTGTTTACCCCTCCCAACACAAATACCCCCAAATCACCACTCCTAGCACACCTCCCCCAAATTTCCCATCCTAGAACTATTCTTACCTTCTGCCCCCCCTCCCCCCCCCCAATTTCCTCCTCCCAACACAAATCCACCAATCTCCTCCCCCACCTCACATGATTCCACAGTGCCCAGGGGAAGCTGCCCCTCCTGCCCCCCCCCCCATTTCCTCCTTCCAACACAAATCCCCCAATCTCCTCCCCCACCTCACATGATTCCACAGTGCCCAGGGGAAGTTGCCCCACCTGCCCCCCCCCCCAATTTCCTCCTTCCAACACAAATCCCCCAATCTCCCCCTCCCCCTCACATGATTCCACAGTGCCCAGGGGCAGCTGTCCCTCCTGCCCCCCAATTTCCTCCTTCCAACACAAATCCCCCAATATCCTTCCCCACCTCACATGATTCCACAGTGCCCAGGGGAAGTTTCCCCACCTGCCCCCCAATTTCCTCCTTCCAACACAAATACCCCAATCTCCTCCTCCCCCTCACATGATTCCACAGTGCCCAGGGGAAGCTGTCCCTCCTGCCCCCCCCCCCCCAATTTCCTCCTTCCAACACAAATCCCCCAATATCCTCCCCCACCTCACAGGATTCTACAATGCCCAGAGGCAGCTGCCCCTCCTGCCGCCAGCCCCCCCCCCCCCCCCACATACACACACCCCTTGTCCCGTGCCCTGCAGCACATGACATCTAATGATTGGTAAGCTTTGATAGATGACATTTTTTGATTTCTAAGGTTAATACCTCTTTAGCGTTTACTGTGCTTCTGCACCCTTTATAGGTTGTTGTGCAATTGAAGAGGATTTAAAGAGTCAAAAAGAAAAAAATGTTGCTTGCCTAATTACACGATTGCTGTTAAATACGGCATATGGGAGTTTTGTAAAAACAAGCAGAAAAAAAAATGAAAAAAAACGACTACATACATTTACATGGCGGGTTGTACTGATTGGCACAGGACACACGCGCTCCATTACCTGCACCTGTCCCCAGCAGCAAACATTCGCTGGAAATTGTTGGGAAACGCCAGCTGCTGACCAAAAATTGGACGGCTCCTCTGATTATGTCTTCCTCCCACCTGTGCTGAATGTGAAGCCCAGAACGTCGATTAGGCGATCATTTCCAGTAATTAATTTTAATGTTTGAAAGCTGAAATCATTCACGGTGAACAGTTTGGTGAGCCAGCCAGCCAACGAAAGAAGTCCTGCCATACTGCCAACTGCCAGAAGAGGGCACTCCGATTAGTGCAGAGAGGTCACCAGAGAAGGTAGAGCTGAAATGGGTCACGGTGAGCCAGCCAAGGAAGTCCTGCCATATCGCCAACCGACAGAAGAGGGCACTCTGATTAGTGCATAGAGGTCACCAGAGAATTCCAGGTAGGGCTGAAATGGGTCACGGTAAGTGGCTTGGCGAGCCAGCCATATCATCTGCCATATTGCCAACTGCCAGAAAAGGGCACTCTGATTAGTGCACAGATATCATTGGAGAATTCTAGGTAGACCTGAAATAGGTGACGGTGAGCAGCTTGGCGAGCCAGCCAAGGAAGTCCTGCCATATCGCCAACTGCCAGAAGAGGGCACTCTCCGATTAGTGCATAGAGGTCACCAGAGAATTCCAGGTAGAGCTGAAAAGGGTCATGGTGAGCCAGCCAAGGAAGTCCTGCCATATCGCCAACCTCCAGAAGAGGGCACTCTGATTAGTACATGGATGTCACCATAGAAATCCAGGTTGAGCTGAAATGCGTCACGGTGAGCGGCTTGGTGAGCCAACCAAGGAAGTCCTGCCATATCACCAACTGCCAGAAGAGGGCACTCTGATTAGTGCATAGAAGTCACCAGAGAATTCCAGGTAGGGCTGAAATGGGTCACGGTAAGTGGCTTGGCGAGCCAGCCATATCATCTGCCATATCGCCAACTGCCAGAAGAGGGCACTCTAATTAGTGCACAGATATCATTGGAGAATTCCAGGTAGACCTGAAATGATTTGCGGTGAGTGGCTTGGCGAGCCAACTGAGGAAGTCCTGCCATATCGCCAACCGCCAGAAGAGGGAACTATGAATAGTGCATGGATATCACCAGAAATACAAAAAAAGGGGGGAGGAATACTAAACCAGTAAACCTTGGTCAGACTTTAGAAGCATAGAAAACAAGAAGTATGAAAAATAACAATGTTTATTGAAAAATACATAGCATGAATAGAGCATTCAAAGAGTTAAAAATCATGTATACTGATACATAATATACAGTGAGCCCTTGTGCATCAACGCGTTTCACCGTTGGGCTTCTTCAGGACACAACCAAGGTTCTACCGATAGCAAATAAAGAGAACGGATCTCACTGTCTTGCAGGAAAATACGTCTCAGATATAAGTGTTCAGGTGAGATTACTCAAGGATATCGTCCCAATGGAGACTGGTTCGTCAAGATCTGCAGATAGGTAAATATAGCCAGCCCAAACTGATGAAAAAAGCAAAAACAGCCACAAAAATCGAAGAGACAGGGGCAAACTGATGCCAAAAACGATGACCCAATACCGATAGGGGGGGGGGGGGGGAGTTTGTCAGAGCTTCACAGCCCACCAAACAATGTGGTAGCTGACCAGGAAAACTTATATGCCTAGACAGAGTGTGCTAAAGAGCTGTCCACAATGTACGGCAGAGTCTTTCCAGAATAAAAAGATGGCATATGGCCCCTGGGAGACAGCCTTCTGCTAGTCACTATGATATGTGTTATATCTGAGACGTATTTTCCTGCAAGACAGTGAGATCCGTTCTCTTTATTTGATATCTGTAGAACCTTGATTGTGTCCTGAAGAAGCCCGGTGAAACGCGTTGATGCACAAGAGCTCACTGTATATTATGCATTAGTATACATGATTTTTAATGCTTTGAATGCTCTATTCATGCTATGTATTTTTCAATAAACATTGTTAAGTTTTCATACTTCTTTGTCGTTTCCTATGCCTCTAAAGTCCGACCAAGGTTTACTGGTTTAGCATTCCTCCGCCCCCTTTTTTGTATTCCTCTAATTTACGGATGTGGCTATGCGAGGGCGTTCTTTGAGAATTCCAGGTTGAGCTGAAATGCGCCACGGTGAGCGGCTTGGCGAGCCAGCCGAGGAAGTCCCGCCATATCGCCAACCCGCCAGAAGAGGGCACTCTGATTAGCGCAGAGCTAACAATGGAGAATTCCGGAATCCAGCACACTTTTTAATAAAGGAAGGTTTCAAGTTGAGCACTTTATACATGAAATTTATTCTGATTGTATTAACGCAGAAAGATGATACAGCCAAAAGGGATCAGCGCTGAAGCCAGTCAACCAGCATTTTCAGGAGGAGTCAGCCTCCTGCAAAAAAAAAAGAAGAAAAATGCGTTCTATAAACTCAGGCTCCGCCCATGTACTGAACGCTGTATAACCTAAGCCAACGCACATGCCGGTGGAGGCGGAATCAGCTGCACGGGGCCAGAGGTGTGACCGCCGGGGATTTACTGGGACAGAAGGAAGGAAGTTCTCCTTTTCTTCCCTTCATCCGATTACAATCAAAGGATTAGATTTGTACTAAAGCCTGTGAAGTATGTGTGTGCAGCACCGATACCGAGCCCTGACCCCCGACTGTGCTATAGACCGGGAACCAACATAATAATGTGTGTGCAGGTCCCCCCCCCCCCGAAACTGAGCAATAAACACCCCCCATAGTTTCCTCTACTCTACAAGAACTACATTGGTGAGTTCTCTGCACTGAGTTCCCAAGTCTGTACACCCGCTGTGCCCATTATGAGGAGTTCCCACCATCCCTGTGCTGAGTTCCCGGGTCTGTACACCCGCTGTGCCCATTATGAGGGGTTCCCACCATCCTTGTGCTGAGTTCCCGGGTCTGTACACCCGCTGTGCCCATTATGAGAAGCTCCCACCATCCCTGTGCCGAGTTCCCGGGTCTGTACACCCGCTGTGCCCATTATGAGAGGCTCCCACCATCCCTGTGCCGAGTTCCCGGGTCTGTACACCTGCTGTGCCCATCATGAGGGGTTCCCATCATCCCTGTATACCTGCTGTGCCCATTATTAGGGGTTTCCACCATCCCTGTGCTGAGTTCCCGGGTCTGTACACCCGCTGTGTCCATTATGAGGGGTTTCCACCATCCCTGTGCTGAGTTCCCGGGTCTGTACACCCGCTGTGTCCATTATGAGGGATTCCCACCATCCCTGTGCTGAGTTCCCATGTCTGTACACCCACTGTGCCCATCATGAGGGGTTCCCATCATCCCTGTACACCGGCTGTGCCTATTATTAGGGGTTTCCACCATTCCTGTGCTGAGTTCCCAAGTCTGTACACCGGCTGTGCCCATTATGAGGGGTTCCCACCATCCCTGTGCTGAGTTCCCGGGTCTGTATACCCGCTGTGCCCATTATGAGGGGTTCCCACCATCCCTGTGCTGAGTTCCCGGGTCTGTACACCCGCTGTGCCCAATATGAGGGGTTCCCACCATCCCTGTGCTGAGTTCCCGGGTCTGTACACCTGCTGTGCCCATTATGAGGGGTTCCAACCATCACTGAGCTGAGTTCTCAGGTCTGTACACCCACTGCGCCCATTATGAGGGGTTCCCACCATCCCTGTACACCTGCTGTGTCCATTATGAGGGGTTCCAACCATCCCTGCCCTGAGTTCCTGGGTCTGTACACCTGCTGTACCCATTATGAGGGGTTCCCACCATTCCTGTGCCAAGTTGCCGGGTCTGTACACCTACTGTGCCCATTATAATGTAAATCCTGGTGCCTGTGCTGTTTTTTGGCCGGGTTCACAAATGTCTGACACAGATCACCCCCCTGCTGTAACCTCTCACTTTGTGACTTGCTACAAAGTTACAACAAAGTCTGTTTATGTGGGGGGGAGGGGGGGGGAGGGGGGATTGAGGAAATGCTTCTGATTACATCATCTCAGCCTAGGCTGGAGATCAAGGATAACTTTTCAATAATAAAAGGGTGGAGCTTTTGTGAACGACGATCCTCGTCCTCTGTATTGGGGCTCGTCCGGGATTTCTTCATGCAGACTTGTAGAAGTGGCGGACGGCTCCGCTTTAATAAGGCGGAATTCAATGCGACTTTTATTCTTCCCCTTTAAAACTTTCCCAAACAGCTGACCTGAACCAAACTATGAAACCTGCCCAGAGATTCGGCTTTTCTTTTTTTTTTTTTCGTGGTCGGCCGTCTGTCAAAAATCAAATCCAACGGCTGACTTGTTATATAGTTGCCACGGCAACAGTGAGCATCATCCCAAAAAAAAAAAAAAAGGTCCTCCGATAGACCTTGATATTCGCTCGGCACAATGGAACGGACGGAGGTCTCTGCGGCACGTCGCAGGCTGGAGGACGGAGAGTTCTTGACCGCGCGTTACGTCTGCGCCACCATCAACCGCTCATCTGCTGCGGGTTAAAGAGCCAGACATCCAAATCCCCTGATTGGTTGGGATTTTGGGTGCTTGAATGTCCAAACTGTACCCAAAATGACCCTTATGATGAGGGGCTGGGTCCACCCCCCCCCCCCCCTCCACTGTCCACAGCCCTGCCAGACAACCAAAGCGAAGGGTGACAACGTATGATCTGTCCAACTGGGGCAGAGAGCGGGGGACACCTGACATGTTCCATCCTCTATAT
The DNA here is from genome assembly GCF_037356315.1 of Lithobates pipiens. Lineage (NCBI taxonomy): Eukaryota > Metazoa > Chordata > Amphibia > Anura > Ranidae > Lithobates > Lithobates pipiens. The sequence goes on from NW_027507788.1 coordinate 7,350,932, forward strand.
ATAGAGCCAGCGACATCTCTGAACTTCAACACCGGGGGGAGTGTTGGGGGTAGAGTGCCGGACTCCAGCCAACAGAGAGAAGATCCTAAGATCTCCATCCACTGTGTCCGTCCTTCTGTCTGTTCTGTATGGACTCCATCTTCCACCACTGAGAGCATCAAAACTATCTATTAAATAATAATAAAAAAATGTGTGCGATATATATATATATATATACACACACACACACTTTTGTTTTTTTTCCATAATATTTATATATATATTTATTTAATAGATACACATTATATATATATATATATATATATATATATATATATATATATATATATATATATATATATATATATATATATATATATATATACACACACATACTATCTATTAAATAAAAAAAAATTATAATTATATATATATATATATATATATATATATATATATATACACACACACGTCTCTCTCTCTCTCTCTCTCTCTCTCTCTCTCTATATATATATATACACATATATACATATATACATATACACACACACAGTGCCTTGCGAAAGTATTCGGCCCCCTTGAACTTTTCAACCTTTTGCCACATTTCAGGCTTCAAACATAAAGATATAAATTTTAATTTTTTGTGAAGAATCACCAACAAGTGGGACACAATTGTGAAGTGGAACGAAATCTATTGGATATTTTAAACTTTTTTAGCAAATAAAAAACTGAAAAGTGGTGCGTGCAAAATTATTCGGCCCCCTTTACTTTCAGTGCAGCAAACTCACTCCAGAAGTTCAGCGAGGATCTCTGAATGATCCAATGTTGTCCTAAATGACTGATGGTGATAAATAGAATCCACCTGTGTGTAATCAAGTCTCTGTATAAACGCACCTGCTCTGTGATAGTCTCAGGGTTCTGTTGAAAGCGCAGAGAGCATCATGAAGACCAAGGAACACACCAGGCAGGTCCGTAATACTGTTGTGGAGAAGTTTAAAGCCGGATTTGGATACAAAAAGATTTCCCAAGCTTTAAACATCCCAAGGAGCACTGTGCAAGCCATCATTTTGAAATGGAAGGAGTATCAGACCACTGCAAATCTACCAAGACCTGGCCGTCCCTCTAAACTTTCAGCTCAGACAAGGAGAAGACTGATCAGAGATGCAGCCAAGAGGCCCATGATCACTCTGGATGAACTGCAGAGAACTACAGCTGAGGTGGGAGAGTCTGTCCATAGGACAACAATCAGTCGTACACTGCACAAATCTGGCCTTATATACATAAAAAAAAAAAAAAAAATATATATATATATATATATACACACACATACACACACACACACACACACTTTTTTTTCCATAATATATTATATATATATAAACATTTTTTAGTTAATAGATACACATTATATATTATATATATACACATACTATCTATTAAATACATATTATATATATATATATATATATATGTTTATCACTGCACAAGCAACACTGGAGAAACTACTGTAAAGTGGTAATTACTATAATAATACTACACACACACACATATACTAATAATAATATGAGATATATATATCAATATAGATCTATCGATCTATATAAAGTAAATATAATTATATTTTTGTGTTAATTATAAATATATACATAATAATAAAGTGTAGAAAGTATATATTTTATATAAGGAAAAAAAAAATATATATATATATATATATATACACACACACACACACACACGCTGTGTGTATTTACAGTGCCTTGAAAAAGTATTCATACCCCTTGAAATTTTCCACATCTTGTCATGTTACAACCAAAAACGTAAATGTATTTTATTGGGATTTTATGTGACAGACCAACACAAAGTGTTATATAATTGTTAAGTGGAAGGAAAATGATAAATTGTTCTCAAAATGTGTTCCAAACAAATAGTGATGGACGAACTTCCGACGGGACGTTTCGCGAACGCGGCCGATAGTTCACGAACCGTAACGTTCGCGGCGGGCCCCATTGACTTCAATGGCAGGCGAACTTCGCAAACCTACAGGTCAAATTTGCAGCCACAAAATAATTACTAGCTGTGCAAACATAGTCCCACCACATGGCCACATGTATGAGGTGAATTTGGGATCGACAACTACAAGCATTCTTTTTTTATATGGGAAATTGTTGTGACAATTCAGGACTGTGGAGCGCATGAAGGCAATGGAGGAGAGGGAAGGTCAGGGACCAGGGTAGGCAAAGAAGAGGGTGCAGGAGATGATCACCAGCAGCGCGACATACAGCAATGACACCTGCACCGTGATATACAGCACTGACACCTGCACCGTAAGCAGCCCCAGGAGTAAGTCAGCATAGCACAGGGATGGTGGGAGCACCTCATAATATGCACAGCAGAGGTACAGCCCCAGGAGGAAGTCAGCATAGCACAGGGATGGTGGGAGCCCCTCATAATGAGCATAGCACAGGGAAGTTGGGAGCCCCTCATAATATGCACAGCAGAGGTACAGCCCCAGGAGGAAGTCAGCACAGCACAGGGATGGTGGGAGCCCCTCATAATAAGCAGCCCCAGGAGGAAGTCAGCATAGCACAGGGATGGTGGGAGCCCCTCATAATGTGCATAGCACAGGGATGGTGGGAGCCCCTCATAATGTGCATAGCACAGGGATGGTGGGAGCCCCTCATAATGAGCATAGCACAGGGATGGTGGGAGCCAGTCATAATATGCACAGCAGAGGAACAGCCCCAGGAGGAAGTCAGCACAGCACAGGGATGGTGGGAGCCTCTCATAATAAGCAGCCCCAGGAGGAAGTCAGCATAGCACAGGGATGGTGGGAGCCCCTCATAATGTGCATAGCACAGGGATGGTGGGAGCCCCTCATAATATGCACAGCAGAGGTACAGCCCCAGGAGGAAGTCAGCACAGCACAGGGATGGTGAACTTTACAAACCTACAGGTCATATTTGCAGCCACAAAATAATTACTAGCTGTGCACACATAGTCCCACCACATGGCCAATGACATAACACATGTATGAGGTGAATCTGGGATCGACAACTACAAGCATTCTTTTTTTATATGTGAAATTCTGACAATTCAGGACTCTTGAGACAATGGAGGCGAGGGAAGGTCAGGGTAGGCAAAGAAGAGGGTGCAGGAGATGATCACCAGCACCGTGATATACAGCACTGACACCTGCACCGAGATAGAGAGCACTAACAGCAGCACTGATACCAGCAAGTTTCTGCTGGGCCCCAAAAATAGGACACCGCTCAATCTCTTCAAGCAGGAGGGTACGGGCATATAGTATGGTGTGCATTTTAGGTTGTGATTAGCAGACTGTACCTCACTCAACCCTATATACTGTAGTACGCTATACCTTACCAGTCCTTAGAAGGACCTTTGTGCAAATAGTAGGTTGTGATTAGCAGACTGTACCTCAATCCCTATACTCATAAAGGACTACTGCAGCAGAAGGGAAGCAGTCAAGTATAATATTCTTTCTATATTTGGAAGAAAGAATATTATACGTGTGCAAGCCTATTACCATACCAGTCCTGAAAAGAACCTTTGTGGACCTAATAGTAACAGCTACTGATTAAACTGACTGTCCCTCACTGCCACGCACAGCTTCCTGCCTGTCCCTATATAAACTGACAAAACACAGGCTGCTGCAACAATAACTTGAATAGCACTCAAAACTATATCCTGTACTACTTTACTATACCAGTCCTGAAAAGGACTTTTGTGGACCTAATAATAACAGCTAATGATTAAAATGACTGTCCCTGCAGCACACAGCGTCCTGTCCCTCTCTCTACACTGACAAAAGACAATCTGCAGCAACAATGACTTGAAAAGCAGTGCCTCAAACCTATATCCTGAACTACACCTAACACCTATACCATGATACCAGTCCTTAAAAGAACTTTTGTGGACCTAATAGCTAGCGATTTGGGTCACTGCAGTCTCTCCCTGCTCCACACAGCAACCTCTCCCTATAGTGACAGTAGAAAGAATGTAAAATGGCCGCCGGATCGGGTCTATTTATAAGTTAGGGGGAATGTCCAAGTGTCCATGTGCTGTAATGTCTCAATTGGCTGACCTGTACCCCATGATGGATGTGTCATCATAGTTCAAAGTTCTTTTATACAGTAAACACCGAAGTCCGCCGGGCGAACGGCGGCAATAGTCCGCCGAACGGGGCGGACTGCGAACAGCCGTGAACCGACCGCCGGGTGAACAGTTCGGCCATCCCTCCAAACCAATATGTGAAAAGCGTGTGTGTGATACCCCCTAACTAAAATCTAGTGGAACCAAATTGCCTTCAGAAGTCACCTAATTAGTAAATAGAGTCCACCTGTGTGTCATTTACTCTCAGTATAAATACAGCTGTTCTGTGAATCCCTCAGAGGTTTGTCAGAGAACCTTAGTGAACAAACAGCATCATGAAGGCCAAGGAACACACCAGACAGGTCAGGGATGAAGTTGTGGAGAAGTATAAAGCAGGGTCAGGTTATAAAAAAAAAAGATCTCCCAAGCTTTGATCATCTCACGGAGCTCTGTTCAATCCATCATCGGAAAATGGAAAGAGTATGGCACAACTGCAAACCTACCAAGACATGGCCGTCCACCTAAACTGACCGGGCCGGGCAAGGAGAGCATTCATCAGAGAAGAGCCAAGAGGTCCATGGTAACTCTGGAGGAGCTGCAGAGATCCACAGCTCAGGGGGGAGAATCTGTCCACAGGACAACTATTAGTCGTCTCTCCACAAATCTGCCCTTTATGGAAGAGCTACAAGAAGAAAGACATTGGAGAAAGAAAGTCATAAGAAGTCCTGTTTGTAGTTTGTGAGAAGCCATGTGGGGGAGGGGGCAGCAAACATGTGGAAGAAGGTGATCTGGTCAGAGGAGACCAAAATTCTACTTTTTAGCCTAAAAGCAAAATGTGTGGGGGAAACTAACACCGCCCATCCCCCCTGAACACACCATCCCCACCGTGAGACATGGTGGTGGCAGCATCATGTGGTGGGGATGGTTTTCTTCAGCAGGGACAGGGAAGCTGGTCAGAGTTGATGGGAAGATGGATGGAGACAAATACAGGACAATCTTAGAAGAAAACCTGTTAGAGCCTGTAAAAGACTTGAGACCGGGGCGGAGGTTCCCCTTCCAGCAGGACAACGACCCGAAACATCCAGCCAGAGCTACAATGGAATGGTTTACATGAAAGCATATTCATGTGTTAGAATGGCCAGGGCCAGATTAAGAACATTATGGGCCTGGTGCTGAGGATTTTGGCGGGGCCTTTTATTAACAATAAATAAATAAAAATGCAAACAATTTTTTGTTATAACAAATTAAATTAAAGAGAGAGAGGGAGGATGAGAGAGAGAGAGAAAGGGGGTGAAAGAGATGTGAGGGGTAAGGGAGGGAGGATGAGAGAGAAAGGGGGGGATGAGAGAAAGAGGATGCACATGAGCATGTGTGGGAATGACATCAACGCAGCCTGGCCAAGGCAAGTGACCGAAGGCACAGAACCCAGAAGGAAGTCCGGGTGAAGATGGAAGTGCCCGGGCCCCGCCGGATTGATCACAGCACAGCACTGGAGGGCTCAGTCTAACAATTTAAGTGTACCCTAATGTCCTAATAGAGAAATATTTGGGCTCAGATGGTGCAAAAAATCAGTCACTGTATAGTCTCTATTTGAGTATGAGTATTTTAAAATGTCAATAACAATAGCATTTGTAATAATACAGGGGGAGCACCGTCAGCAGCAACAGTCTTGAGAGGAGAAGCAGGGCATGTGCTAATATGCTGTGCATACTTGTACATTATGGCATAACCTAGCCTCTAAAAATTAGTAATGTTAGAAAAGTTTACTACCGCTTTAATATCACAGGAGCCTCTCATGGGGCCCCCTACTGACCCTGTGGCCCTTGGGCAGTGCCTAAGTGCATAGTTGTCAACATTTCAAAAATATTTTCAGGGACTTTTTTTTTACAAGTGCTATATTTAGAGTAGCTGACATCCCCCGTGTTCCTCTATACATCACAATAGTAATTACAAAATAAAATAAGTACTAATAATGGGGCAGAACAAATATGAGGACTGTGAGATTTCCTTTAGTTGAACTAACAAAAGTGCCCATTCTAGAGCTGGTAACATTGAGGATATTCAGTATAATTTTAAAGAACAGTTTTTGTGGGTAAGAGGCATAGGGGAGGATTGTGGATGGTATAAAAGTGGGCAGTATGTGCAGGTGAGGGAGAGGAATGTGGAGGGTCTAACAGTGGGCACTATGTACATGAGAGGAGTGCAGAGGGTATGGCAGAAGGCACTATGTACAGCAGAGGAGTGTGAAGGGTATGACAGTGGGCAGTATGCACAGCAGGGGAGTGTAGAGGGTATGACATTGGGCACTATGTATAAGAGAAGAGTGTGGAGGGTATGACAGTGAGCAATATGTACAGGAGTGTGGAGGGTATGACAGTGGGCACTATGTACAGGAGAGAAGTGTGGAGAGTAGGACAGTAAGTAGCAATTTCAGGAGAGGAGTGTGGAGGGAGGGTATGATGGTGGGCACTATGTATAGGAGAGGAGAATGAAGGGTATGACAGTGAGTAGTATGTACAGGAGAGGAGTGTGGAGGGTATGACGGTGGGCACTATGTACAGGAGAGAATTGTATGACAGCAGGCACTATGTACAAGAGAGGAGGAGTGTGAAGGGTATGACAGTGGGCAGTATGCACAGCAGAGGAGTGAGGAGGGTATGACAGTGAGCAGTATGTACAGGAGAGAAGTGTGGAGAGTATGCCAGTGGGCACTATGTATAGGAGAGGAGGATGAAGTAATTTGGGAAGGAAAAATGTAAAGGTTTGTGAAAGGATGTTTAGGGACTGTGTAGTGGTTAAGCGGGCCAGACATGGATTGAAATTACACCAATTAAGCAGAGACCAGCCATAGTCGATCTATGTATGGGCTAGCTGGTTTTACATAAGTCAACCTATTAACTGACTTGAGTGCAACCAGCCTGTCAGGTTTTCCCCAAAACATTTATTGCTGCCAGCTATAGTTAGCAACACTAATCATTGTATTGACTGGCAGAACACAATAACACTGCGGGAGTGATTGCCCCATTCACAGGTCAGCGGGTGAGAGGGTGTGTGGGGACAGGCTGGGGAGAGATACTAGTCAGTCCCTGGGTAGGCACTGGTTAGTATCAGAGCCAGATACACACAGGTTACATACGCCAAGATCGTTAGAGAGAGAGCAATAATTCTAGCACTAGACCTCCTTTGTAACTCTAAACATGTAACCTGTAAAAAAATGTAAAGCATCGCTTAGTACACAACAAAAAATCGTGCTAACTTTAGTGTTTTTTTTTATGAATGAAACAGTTTCTTTCCAAAAAAAAGTTTGAAAAATTGCTGCGCAAATATAGTGTAACATAAAAAGTTGCAAAGACCACCATTTTATTCCATAGGGTGTCTGCTAAAACAATATATAATACTTGAGGGTTCTGAGTAATTTTCTAGCATAAAAAAATGATGATTTTTACATGTAGGAGAGAAGTCTCAGAATGGGCCTGGGTGGCAAGGGGTTAATTATCATAAGTAATATACAAATGATTATTATCAGCACTGTGAGGTCATCCTCTCCGTCTGCTGCAATGTTCCAGCTTGTATTTATACTGCCGCTCTGTGTGTAGCTTCTGACAGGCTACGCAAGGAGACCCGTATCTCCCGTATCTCCGGAACCATAGATGATAACAGCCCCATATTTTAACCTGTGCTGGAGTGGGTCTTTAGCTACCTATCCCCCAAATGTGGGGTCTCTGTGACTCCTGATTGCCAAGTTACAATCCTCAAAGTCGATCTCCTTTTTTTTTTTTTTTTTTTACTTTTTTTTTTTTTTTGGACAAATGGGCCTATCTTGAGAAAGGGGCCTGGAGCTGCAGCTCCAATAGCCCCTATGTTAATCCGGCCCTGAGAATGGCCCAGTCACAGTCCAGCCTCTTGGAACAGAATTGAACTCTTCCTGACCTCTGTTGGTTATTGTAGTCCTCCCCCCAGTACTGGTTGATAGGACTCTACCAGCTGCAGAGAACGTAACAAAGTTGAGTTCAGTCCTTCAGTCCAGACAAAGTCAAAGGTTGTCACTAGAATCAAAGCCAAACCCCCCTCCCCCCCCCCACAGATACAGGACACGTCATCTGATCCGGTGTTCCCATGGACTCTTATCATGGTGGACACCAGCCCGTGTAACCCACAACACCAAGAGATAGACAAAGACCCAACACGGGGGGCACCAGCCAGGACCGATCTCCACATTGTTGGAGGCCACAAGGGTAATTCAATGTTAAAGCAACATAAATCCCCCCCCCCCCAAATTTGTAAGAGATAAAAAAAAACAAATATGACATCGCAGTCTGGCCTCCCCCCCTCTCGAAACTTTACACCTCCAGGCACCGGCCTACATGGCCAGACCCCAGGCTCCCTGCCCATGATGGAGTTAAATGGTGGTGTTGGGTCTGGTAGCTTGGAGAAGAAGTGCCTGGGTGGGGGTGGGGGGATGGGAGGGGGGGGAAGGGATGGCTCGGTGCCCGACGTTCAGCAGCTGAACTAAAGCGGCGGGTCAGCAGGAGAGTCCAAGGTCGTCCTCCAGCAAATATTGGCTGCGTTTGACAGAACGCGGAGGTGTCGCCGGGCCTCCGTCCTGCAGCGAGGCAGATGCAGAGACCTCACACGACACCGTGTCACCTCAGCGCCGCGCCGCATTCTTCACCGCGACATCAGAACACAGCAGAACGCCGGGATCAGCACCCAGAGGCTTTTTATCTACTGATTTTAACTTTTAAGAAGTCGGCTGTGAAGTTTATAAAAAAAAAAAAAAAAAAAAAAAAGGTTTTTAGCAACGCATTTCTAAAATCGGAGTTTTTTTTTTTTGGGTCGGATTTTGGCACCGAGGAGAAGTTTACCACAAAAAGTTATATAGGTGAAAAAAAGGGCCTTGTAATGAGCATCGCTTAGACAGACTGCGAACCTTGTAGGATAAGTGGCTTAGTGGTTAGTACCACCACCTTGCAGCAACGGGGTCCTCAATTCAAATCCCAATCAGGACACCATCTGCATTGAGTTTGCACGGGTTTCCTTCCGGTACTCCAGTTTCCTTCCACTCTCCGGAGACATGCTGGTAGAAGAATTGGCTGCTATCTAAATGGACCATTCTGTGTTCCTTGTAGGATATGTGGCTTAGTGGTTAGCACTCCCACCTTGCAATGGGGGGTCCTCTGTTCAAATCCCAGCCCGGACACCATCTGCTTAGAATTTGCATTGGTTTCCAAAAAGGGAGATTTTGGATTGAACAGCATGGTATTTTCTTGTTATACTCTGTATACAGTATAATGTATTATGCCCTCCTAACCCCTGCACTCTGTGCATTACATACTCCTAACCCCTGCACTCTGTGCATTACATACTCCTAACCCGTCGCACTCTGCGCATTACATACTCCTAACCCGTCGCACTCTGCGCATTAGAGACTCCTAACCCGTCGTACTCTGCGCATTAGAGACTCCTGTCCCCTGCACTCTGCGCATTAGAGGCTCCTGTCCCCTGCACTCTGCGCATTAGAGGCTCCTGTCCCCTGCACTCTGCGCATTAGAGGCTCCTGTCCCCTGCACTCTGCGCATTAGAGGCTCCTGTCCCCTGCACTCTGCGCATTAGAGGCTCCTGTCCCCTGCACTCTGCGCATTAGAGGCTCCTGTCCCCTGCACTCTGCGCATTAGAGGCTCCTGTCCCCTGCACTCTGCGCATTAGAGGCTCCTGTCCCCTGCACTCTGCGCATTAGAGGCTCCTGTCCCCTGCACTCTGCGCATTAGAGGCTCCTGTCCCCTGCACTCTGCGCATTAGAGGCTCCTGTCCCCTGCACTCTGCGCATTAGAGGCTCCTGTCCCCTGCACTCTGCGCATTAGAGGCTCCTGTCCCCTGCACTCTGCGCATTAGAGGCTCCTGTCCCCTGCACTCTGCGCATTAGAGGCTCCTGTCCCCTGCACTCTGCGCATTAGAGACTCCTAACCCGTCGTACTCTGCGCATTAGAGACTCCTGTCCCCTGCACTCTGCGCATTAGAGGCTCCTGTCCCCTGCACTCTGCGCATTAGAGGCTCCTGTCCCCTGCACTCTGCGCATTAGAGGCTCCTGTCCCCTGCACTCTGCGCATTAGAGGCTCCTGTCCCCTGCACTCTGCGCATTAGAGGCTCCTGTCCCCTGCACTCTGCGCATTAGAGGCTCCTGTCCCCTGCACTCTGCGCATTAGAGGCTCCTGTCCCCTGCACTCTGCGCATTAGAGGCTCCTGTCCCCTGCACTCTGCGCATTAGAGGCTCCTGTCCCCTGCACTCTGCGCATTAGAGGCTCCTGTCCCCTGCACTCTGCGCATTAGAGGCTCCTGTCCCCTGCACTCTGCGCATTAGAGGCTCCTGTCCCCTGCACTCTGCGCATTAGAGGCTCCTGTCCCCTGCACTCTGCGCATTAGAGGCTCCTGTCCCCTGCACTCTGCGCATTAGAGGCTCCTGTCCCCTGCACTCTGCGCATTAGAGGCTCCTGTCCCCTGCACTCTGCGCATTAGAGGCTCCTGTCCCCTGCACTCTGCGCATTAGAGGCTCCTGTCCCCTGCACTCTGCGCATTAGAGGCTCCTGTCCCCTGCACTCTGCGCATTAGAGGCTCCTGTCCCCTGCACTCTGCGCATTAGAGGCTCCTGTCCCCTGCACTCTGCGCATTAGAGGCTCCTGTCCCCTGCACTCTGCGCATTAGAGGCTCCTGTCCCCTGCACTCTGCGCATTAGAGGCTCCTGTCCCCTGCACTCTGCGCATTAGAGGCTCCTGTCCCCTGCACTCTGCGCATTAGAGGCTCCTGTCCCCTGCACTCTGCGCATTAGAGGCTCCTGTCCCCTGCACTCTGCGCATTAGAGGCTCCTGTCCCCTGCACTCTGCGCATTAGAGGCTCCTGTCCCCTGCACTCTGCGCATTAGAGGCTCCTGTCCCCTGCACTCTGCGCATTAGAGGCTCCTGTCCCCTGCACTCTGCGCATTAGAGGCTCCTGTCCCCTGCACTCTGCGCATTAGACGCTCCTGTCCCCTGCACTCTGCGCATTAGACGCTCCTGTCCCCTGCACTCTGCGCATTAGACGCTCCTGTCCCCTGCACTCTGCGCATTAGACGCTCCTGTCCCCTGCACTCTGCGCATTAGACACTCCTGTCCCCTGCACTCTGCGCATTAGACACTCCTGTCCCCTGCACTCTGCGCATTAGACACTCCTGTCCCCTGCACTCTGCGCAGTAGAGACTCCTGTCCCCTGCACTCTGCGCAGTAGAGACTCCTGTCCCCTGCACTCTGCGCAGTAGAGACTCCTGTCCCCTGCACTCTGCGCAGTAGAGACTCCTGTCCCCTGCACTCTGCGCAGTAGAGACTCCTGTCCCCTGCACTCTGCGCAGTAGAGACTCCTGTCCCCTGCACTCTGCGCAGTAGAGACTCCTGTCCCCTGCACTCTGCGCAGTAGAGACTCCTGTCCCCTGCACTCTGCGCAGTAGAGACTCCTGTCCCCTGCACTCTGCGCAGTAGAGACTCCTGTCCCCTGCACTCTGCGCAGTAGAGACTCCTGTCCCCTGCACTCTGCGCAGTAGAGACTCCTGTCCCCTGCACTCTGCGCAGTAGAGACTCCTGTCCCCTGCACTCTGCGCAGTAGAGACTCCTGTCCCCTGCACTCTGCGCAGTAGAGACTCCTGTCCCCTGCACTCTGCGCAGTAGAGACTCCTGTCCCCTGCACTCTGCGCAGTAGAGACTCCTGTCCCCTGCACTCTGCGCAGTAGAGACTCCTGTCCCCTGCACTCTGCGCATTAGAGAGACTCCTGTCCCCTGCACTCTGCGCATTAGAGACTCCTGTCCCCTGCACTCTGCGCATTAGAGACTCCTGTCCCCTGCATTCTGCGCATTAGAGACTCCTGTCCCCTGCACTCTGCGCATTAGAGACTCCTGTCCCCCGCAATCTGTGCATTAGAGACTTCTGACTCCTGCACTCTGTATATTACACACTCCTAACCCATTAGAGACTCCTGAACCCTGCTCTCTGTACATTAGACTCTCAGCCCCTGCACTCTTTAAATTAGACTACGACCCCCACGCTCTGTGCATTAAAAACTCTCAACCCCTGTGCTCTGTGAATTACAGACCACTGAACCCTGGCACACTCCAGACTCCTGACCCCTGTCCGCTGCGCATTACACACTCCTGACCCAGTAGAGCACCCTGACCCCTGCACCCTTTGCATTAGAAACTTCTGACTCCTGCACTCTGTGCATTACTGCCCCTTAATACTCAAGCTCTGTGCAATACACACTCCCGAATCCTGTACTCTATGCATTACACACTCCTGACCCATTAGACACTCCTGACCCCTGCACTCTGTGCATTAGAGAATTCTGACCCTCACATTCTGTGCATTACAGACTTCTGACACCTTGGCATTGTGCATTACAGACTCCTGACCCCTTCGCTCTGTGCATTACAGACTCCTAGGCCCTGCTCTCTGTATATTAGACTCCTGACCCCCACACTCTGTACATTACATACTCCTGACCCCCGTGCTCTGTACATTACATACTCCTGACCCCCGTGCTCTGTACATTACATACTCCTGACCCCCGTGCTCTGTACATTACATACTCCTGACCCCCGTGCTCTGTACATTACATACTCCTGACCCCCGCGCTCTGTACATTACAGACTCCAGACCCCCACGCTCTGTACATTACAGACTCCAGACCCCCACGCTCTGTACATTACAGACTCCAGACCCCCGCGCTCTGTACATTACAGACTCCAGACCCCCACGCTCTGTACATTACAGACTCCAGACCCCCGCGCTCTGTACATTACAGACTCCAGACCCCAGTGTTCTGTACATTACAGACTCCAGACCCCCGCGCTCTGTACATTATATACTCCTGACCCCCACGCTCTGTACACTATATACTCCTGACCCCGTGCTCTGTACACTATATACTCCTGACCCCGTGCTCTGTACACTATATACTCCTGACCCCTGTGCTCTGTATATTACAGACTCCTGACCCCCGCGCTCTGTGCATTGCTGACACCCGACCCATGCATTTTGGGCATTACTGACCCCGTTGGAATATTTTTTGAGCACAAGGACTGTGCCATGTGACTGTGTACATAATGAGTAGGTTCAAATTTTAAGGCTCTTCTACAGTTTTGCCACACCCATAATTTGGTGCCATGTCTGCCCACCGCATCTGTTCTGGTTACAAATGCCACCAAGAGCGAAAGAAAAAAAAATCCCCAAATTTTCAGTCGTCACCAACTGAACAGGAATGTCTTTCAAAAGGGGCAACTGTCCCGGTGACATCTGTCCCCGAGTGGGGGGGGGGGGGGGATTCCCGATTCCTTTGAAGAGTTTTCCTGCAGTATTTATAGGACAGGATGGGAAATCTCCCCTCTGCAGGACACAAATAGCAGAACAAACTCAACAGACGTTTAACCACTTATTTCTGGGGATGGCCCCCTAAAATCCGGGACTGTCCCTGGAAATCTGGACCCTTTTAACCTACTTCCCGAGAATGTGCAACATCATAAAAATACAGAGCTCCATTAACTGTTTTTTTTTTGTTCTGTTTTTTTTACACGGTCCCTTTATTTTGATTTTTTAAATCAAGATTAGCCAAAATGACTCCATAAAATGATTTAACAATTATTTAAAATAATAATTTAATATATACGATAATATTATATTTAATATGATATAAATATCATTAAACATATTTAGAATTAATAAGTCTTTAGAATTATTATTCAGTGAAAATTTTGCCCATTTTTTCTTTTTTTTTTTCTTTTTATCGAGATTATCCAAGGAATCGGGTACCCAGCATCACAGGTGGCTCAGCAAGAAGAGCCACTGCGCCAGTGTAGCTGAGGTCATAGGTTGATATCTAGGTCCTGCTGGCGGTGGTTCCGGAGGAGAGTACGCAAACAACGAGCAGTGGTGGTACTGAATTAGAGTACATGGACACCGAGTGGCGGTGGTTCCGGAGGAGAGTACATGGCCACTGAGTGGTGGCGGTACAGGAGTAGAGTGCATAGACAACGAGCGGCAGCGGTACAGGAGTAGAGTACACGGACACCAAGCAGTGGTGGTACAGTAGAGTACACGGACACCAAGCAGTGGTGGTACAGTAGAGTACACGGACACCAAGCAGTGGTGGTACAGTAGAGTACACGGACACCAAGCAGTGGTGGTACAGTAGAGTACACGGACACCAAGCAGTGGTGGTACAGTAGAGTACACGGACACCAAGCAGTGGTGGTACAGGAGTAGAGTACATGGACAATGAGCAGTGGTGGTACTGAATGAGAGTACATGGACACAGAGTGGCGGTGGTTCAGAAGGAGAGTACATGGATACGAGTGACGGTGGTACAAGAGGAGAGTGCTCAGACACCGAGCGGCGGTGATACAGGAGGAGAGTACACGGACACCAAGCGGCTGTGGTACAGGATGAAAATACACTGACGCCGGGTGATGGTGGTACAGGAGGAAAGTACATGGACACGGAGCGGCGGTAGAACCCAATGAGAGTACACGGACACCGAGCGCTGGTGGTACAGGAGGAGAGTACACGGACACCGAGTGGCGGTGGCACAGGAGGAGAGTACACGGACACGGAGCGATGGTGGTACAGGAGGAGAGTACATGGACACCGAACAGCGGTGGTACAGGAGGAGAGTACATGGACACCGAACGGCGGTGGTACAGGAGGACAGTACATGGACACCGAGCGGCGGTGGTACAGGAGGAGAGTACACGGACACCGAGTGGCGGTGGCACAGGAGGAGAGTACACGGACACCGAGTGGCGGTGGCACAGGAGGAGAGTACACGGACACGGAGCGATGGTGGTACAGGAGGAGAGTACATGGACACCGAACAGCGGTGATACAGGAGGAGAGTACATGGACACCGAACGGCGGTGGTACAGGAGGACAGTACATGGACACCGAGCGGCGGTGGTACCGAATGAGCGTACACGGACAACAAGCGGCTGTGGGACAGGAAGAGAGTACATGACACCGAGCGGTGGTAGTACCGAATGAGAGTACATGGCCACTGAGTGGTGGCGATACAGGAGGAGAGGACACGGAGTGACGGTGGTTCAGGAGGAGATTACATGGACACTGATCGGCGTTGGTATCGAATGAGAGTACACGGACACCAAGTGGCGGTGGCACTGAATGAGAGTACATGGACACTCCGGAGGAGGATATATACGATCACCAAGCGGCGGTGGTACAGGAGGAGAGTACATGGACATTCCGGATGAGGATATAAGGATCACCGAGTGGCGGTGGTACAGGAGGAGAGTACATGGACACTTCGGATGAGAATATACGATCACCGAGCGGTGGTGGTACAGGAGGAGAGTACATGGACATTCCGGATGAGGATATAAGGATCACCAGGTGGCGGTGGTACAGGAGGAGAGTACATGGACATTTCGGATGAGGATATAAGGATCACCGAGTGGCGGTGGTACAGGAGGAGAGTACATGGACATTCCGGATGAGGATATAAGGATCACCGAGTGGCGGTGGTACAGGAGGAGAGTACATGGACATTCCGGATGAGGATATAAGGATCACCGAGTGGCGGTGGTACAGGAGGAGAGTACATGGACATTCCGGATGAGGATATAAGGATCACCAGGTGGCGGTGGTACAGGAGGAGAGTACATGGACATTCCGGATGAGGATATAAGGATCACCGAGCGGCGGTGGTACAGGAGGAGAGTACATGGACACTTCGGATGAGAATATACGATCACCGAGCGGCAGTGGTACAGGAGGAGAGTACATGGACATTCCGGATGAGGATATAAGGATCACCGAGTGGCGGTGGTACAGGAGGAGAGTACATGGACATTCCGGATGAGGATATAAGGATCACCAGGTGGCGGTGGTACAGGAGGAGAGTACATGGACATTCCGGATGAGGATATAAGGATCACCGAGCGGCGGTGGTACAGGAGGAGAGTACATGGACACTTCGGATGAGAATATACGATCACCGAGCGGCAGTGGTACAGGAGGAGAGTACATGGACATTCCGGATGAGGATATAAGGATCACCGAGTGGCGGTGGTACAGGAGGAGAGTACATGGACACTCCGGATGAGGATATATACGATCACCGAGCGGCGGTGGTACCTGACTTTCCGATCACTCAAGAAAGCCCAGTAAAAGCGGCAGAACAGGAAAAGCTCCCTTCGGTGCCCTTTAGAAGTTATCGAGCGGCTGCATGGCCTTTTGGATCACTTCCATAAGAGCCCATCACTGGCCGAAGATTTTGAAATCGGGATGATGCCTGGCAGGTGCGAAATCACTTCCCACCCGAGGATGTACCGGTACGTCCCAAGGGGTTTGAAGTGGTTAAAACAGGAAAATGAACAACTAGGAGGACTGTTATGCGATCTCAGAAGCTGGGAGACGACAGGAGAATTCAACTGAAGGAGTGGCAACTCTTAGACCTCAGGTGACCCCGGATGGGCAAGGAGCAGAGCACAGAGAAGCCCCGTTGCCCCATTGGGGGAGATGAGCTTCGAGGGCTTTTCAGGACTGACCTCTGTCCAGTTTTGACACGCCGAGGAGGGGGGAGACACAAATTCTAAGCGCACAACGACCTCCCCCGCCTCGGAAACCTTTTGCATCCACGTTAAAGATAAAGTTCTGCAATGCAGACATGACAATTAGTACATAGCGCGGTGACCTTCCGAAAAACACATCGACACAAAAGTCTCTCCCCACTGGGAATTGTTGGGGCGATTGCTGAGCCGAGGGGGGGGGGTAAAAATGGAATTCTCAGGGAACAAACGGGTCATTTAGGAATCTCTGGGCAGCGGCTGCAAAACACATTAAGTCTTCATCCGAGTGCCAGAAATCCATTGTGTTTAATCTGCCTTCTGCAGCTGAGAACCACCGACAATCACTTATGTGTTTGGCCGCGGCCCGGAGGGGGTGGGGGGGGGTGGGGTGTTATTAACACTTGCTGGCCGGGGGTGGCGGAATTTCTGAACGTAAGAGGTCATACATATACTATAACGCAACGCTAAAATGCTCAGTTTATAGTTAGAATTAGGGGTGAGCAAAAGCGAGGGTTATTATTACCCCAAAATTTGTGCCAAAATAATGCCTTTAAAATTGTTTAAATTAAATAATTTAAAATGATACTAAAAACACGCGCTTTCATTTACGTCGTCCCTTCGATTTCTGTATGTGGATGACGGCACTGTCATTATTTTAATTAAAAAATAATATCCAAGTG